>NC_060138.1:421615375-421933292 GCF_021461385.2 Schistocerca piceifrons | reverse complement strand
ATGGTTCAAATGGCTCTGAGCACTATGGGGCTTAACATCTGTGGTCATCAGTCCCCTAGAACTTAGAACTACTTAAACCTAACTAACCTATGGACATCACACACAACCATGCCCGAGGCAGGATTCGAACCTGCGACCGTAGCGGCCACGCGGTTCCAGACTGTAGCGCCTAGAACAGTACGGCCACACCGGCCGGCTAACCTTCAGCAGTGAAGATCATCCTTTCTCCTAGTGTTGTAGCCATGTACACTGCTATTACTTTTAAATTCGTTTGGATTGTTAATAACAAATTTCATATATATATATATATATATATATATATATATATATATATATATATATATATATATATATACACTGTGAGGCTACAGTGAAGATTTCTAGCTCTTTAAATAAGTGTCTGCAGGATGATCTTGTCTTGGATGAGCTCCAGCAATTATTCTGATTACACGCTTTTGTGCAATGAACACTCTTTTACTCAATGATGAGTTACCCTAGAATATGATGCCATACGAAAGCAGAGAATGAAAACAGGCGTGGTAAGCTAATTTACTCAGATGTATGTCGCCAAAATTTGCAATGACCCTAATAGCATAAGTAGCTGAATTCAAACGTTTCAACAGATTTTTTCCAATTCAACCCCTCATCAATGCATACACCTAGAAATTTTGAATATTCTACCTTAGCTACCGATTTCTGATCGAAGTCTATATTTATTAATGGGGTCATTCCATTTACTGTGTGGAACTGTGTTTTGTCAAAGTTTAATTAGAGCCCGTTTGCAGAGAACCACTTAATGATTTTCTGAAAAACATCGTTTACAATTTCACCAGTTAATTCTTGTCTGTCGGGTGTGATAGCTATACTTGTATCATCGGCAAAAGTACGAGCTTTGCATCTTCGTGAATATAGAATGGCAAGTCATTAATATATATTAAGAACAGCAGAGGGCCCAAGACTGAACCCTGCGGCATCCCATTCTTGATTTCTTCGTGAATATAGAATGGCAAGTCATTAATATATATTAAGAACAGCAGAGGGCCCAAGACTGAACCCTGTGGCATCCCATTCTTGATTGTTCCCCCGTTTGAGAAATCACCAGTTTTCTGCATATTATGTGAACTGTTTATTTCAACTTTCTGCACTCTTCCAGATAGGTATGATTTAAACCATTTGAGCACTGTCCCATTCATACCACAGTACTTGAGCTTATCTAGAAGTATTCCATGATTTACACAATCAAAAGCCTTTGATAGATCACAAAAAATCCCAACGGGTGACTTCTGGTTACTCAGAGCATTTAATATTTCATTAGTGAAAGTATATATAGCATTTTCCGTTGAGAAACCCTTCTGGAAACCAAACTGACATTTTGTTAAAACTTTATTTTTACAAAGGTGTGAAGCTACTCTACAACACATTACTTTTTCAAGAATTTTGGATAAGGCAGTCAGAAGAGAGATTGGGCGGTAGTTGTTGACATCAGTCGTTTCCCTTTTTTATGCAGTGGTTTAATAATGGCATACTACAGTCTTTCTGGGAAAATGCCCTGCTTCAGAGAGCTATTATATATGTGGCTAAGAATCCCACTTATTTCTTGGGAACAATATATTACCTCTAAGAAATAACCCCTATATATGTCCGCAGTGAACGAAAATTTTTCTGATCGCTGACGATAAGTCTCGCAAACAGTAGATGTAAGCGAACAGGTATATTTCGTTTGCCCAGATTCCAGAAGGCGTTCAAAATTGTATCACATCGTAGACTACTAACTGCGATGCGCACGTTGCCGTAGTCTCATTTTGCGGGCAGACACACTATGTCTTTTTTTTTTAATAACCGATGAAGACAACTGTATAATCAGATGAAAGTAGTCATCAGTTACTGTTATATACTTGCAATTTTGACGTTAAAACATTTTATTACAATTTTTTAAACTTTTTGTACAAAAAAATTGTTGGGCTTTCGCGGTTTCTTGTTGGCTTATTGCCTGTTGGCTTACGTATCGGAATCATTGCAAAGGAAAGAGAATGTTTGAAAATGCCTATAACACGTACTAGCGAAATATCGGAAACAGCTTTAAACAAACGTCAGCAAACGAAATCCAACATGAAGTACGTCAATATGTAGAATGTCTGATACAATACAAGCGAGAGCCTGATAGCGCTGGTCTACCACAATTTAAAAAAAAAACAGTAAATTTTAAATAATAAATAAATATTTGTGGCTGTAGTTACTACAAATTTCTTCTTTCTCTTCTGTCTTTATTTATTTATTTATTTATTCATTTTTTTTGCAGTTGCGGGTTTGTTACTTTACAGAATGACTCTCATTAACATTAACATGTAAAAGACCCCGAAGATACATAGATGGCCCAGAGACGAGTAATTTAATATAAGAAACATGGGGCCACAAACGTCGGGAAATATCCCAAAAGTGGGTGTCAAATGTTGAACACGTGACATTACCAGATGACGTACAGTACTTCGCCGCACGTGCAAAATGTGGCCTATGTCTGACAGACCTGAACATCCCAACCCAGTATTCACCTGTTGTGGCTCTGGGCCTGCGTCCTCGACTTTAGCGTGTGAGGCCCAGAGCTCGAATCGTACGTCTGGCAGGCAGTATTTCTTTGCAGTGCGTCAGACAATTACGTGTCTACATTGAGGTAAGATTTGTTATTTTATTTGTCGGACCCGCGGTCTCCGTTGCTTAGTTGCAAAGTACAGTAGACAAAAATCTACTGTATTGCGTCTCAAGTAAATAAATATAAGCTTCTGAGTTGCATTGCTACTAGCAAATTATATACACTTTCTTTACTAAATAAAGTCAGCAAACAAAAACATGAAGGGACAAAAGGAAAGATACTTGATACAGCGAGGATAACAATTTTGTAACGTCTATGTTTGCAACAGGTGACATTTACAAAATGTGTTCGACAGCAGAGTATCTTAGCGGAGCAATGCGTAACACTGCCCCCTACCGGCGAAGATAGGATCGAGAAGCCCAATCGCTGCACGTGTGGCGAGGTACGTCATCCGATGCCCTCACATGTCCAACATCTGTCATCCACTTCTCAGGGAATTCCCCACGTTTGCGGCCCCATGTGTCTTATATTAAATTACTTGCCTCAGCGACATCTACGTCGCTTTGGGGGTTTTTAAAAGTTAATAAGAATCATCCTGTATAATAACTTACTGTATTTGTCCTGAGTAGATATAGGTAACCTTAAGGTAATAATCAATATAATACCATTAGCTGCATTTATAAATACACTGAAGAGCCAGAGAAACTGGTATACCTGCCTAATATTGTGTAGGGCCCTCGCGAGCTCGCAGAATTGTCGCAACACGACGTGGCATGTACTCGACTAATGTCTGAAGTAGTGCTGAAGGGAAATGGCTCTATGAATCCTACAGGGCTGCCCATAAATCCGCAAAAGTACGAAGTGGTGGAATCTATGCTGAACAGGACGTTGCAAGGCATCTCAAATATGTTCAGTAATGTTAATGTCTGGGGAGTGCGATGGCCAGCGGAAGTTTTAAAGCCAGAAGAGTGTTCCTGGAGCCACCCTGTAGCATTTCTGGGCAGGTGATCAGACAGTGATCAGACGTGTCATCTGTCAGAGTCGTATCTAGACGTATCAGGGGTCCCATACCACTCCAACTGCGCGGTGTTGGGGGGGGGGGGGGGGGCTAGCGAGGCGTGAAGCATTGTGTCGTGCATCATCATGCAGGGTCCATGGATTCATGAGATTGGTTCCATATCCACAGATGTCCGTTCGCTCGATACATTTTGAAACGAGACTCGTCCGACCAGGCAACATATTTCCAGTCATCAACGGTCCAGTGTCGGTGTTGACAGGCCCAGGCGACGCGTAAAGCTTTGTGTCGTGCAGTCATCAAGCATACACTAGTGGGCCTTCGGCTCCGAAAGCTCATATCGATGATATTTCGGTGAATGTTTCGCGCGCTGACACTTACTAATGAACCGGCATTGAAATCTGCAGCAATTTGTGGAAGGATTGATGGCAGTATTGCACTTCAGTCACGTTGAACGATTCTTTCAGGGCCGCGCGGTATAAGCCGAGCGGTCTAGGCGCTGCAGTCATGGACTGTGCGGCTGGTCCCGGTGGAAGTTCGAGTCCTCCAACGAGCATGGGTGTGTGTGTTTGTCCTTAGGATAATTTAGGTTAAGTAGTGTGTAAGCTTAGGGACTCATGACCTTAGCAGTTAAGTCCCATAACATTTCACACACATTTGAACATTTTTTTGATTCTTTCAGTCGTCGTTGGTCCCACTCTTGCAGCGCCTTTTTCCGGCCCAACGATGTCGAAGATTTGATGTTTTACCGGATCCCTGATATTCACCGTACACTCGTGAAATGGTCGTACAGAAAATCGCCACTTCATCGTTACCACCGAGATGCTGTGTCCCAACGTTCGTGTACCGACTATAACACCACTTTCAAACTAACTTAAATCTTGATAATCTGCTATTGTAGCAGCAGTAACGGATATATAAGCTGTACCACACTTGTTGTCTTATATAGGCGTTGCCTACCGCAGCGCCGTATTTTGCCTGTTTACGTATCTCTGAATACGCATGCCTATAGCAGTTTCTTTGGCGCTTCATTGTATATTGCTTTGTACTGCGCGTTAAAAAGATTGTTGAAACGTCCCCTTAGAAAAATTTATGAATGAATTGTGCTGATGAACCTCTTACATTATTTGATTTCCAAACAGCTGAGCAGAACTGAACGTACTCAGACATTTCTCTCTTTACTTATTCTGATCATCACTAAACTGACACACAATATTTTTAGCGCAACGCAATCTGACTTTCAATAATCCCTACAAAAGAATGGCCCTGACTAACAATAACCTATACCTTTCATGAATTACTTACCTCACAAAAATATTCGTTACTCGAACTACTGCAATACAGCGAGCGCCAATACTGCCAGCTAAATAAAAGATTCTAACTACTGATTCTGCTGACTGGCATAGCGAATGAAAGATTTTGATAGAGAACAAACAATGTATTTACCTTAATAGCGTTCAAAAGTCATAATATATATAAATATCAGTTCATGACATTCAGTCTTACAAATTTACTCTGTCTAATGGACACACGTCCAGATCATCCGCTCTCAAAACTCCGCCATCTCACTACCCACATCCACCACTGCTGGCGGCTCACCTCCAACTGCGCAACGCTACGCGCTGTTCACATCCAACTGCCCAACACTACAATAGCGACTATTCCAACAACGCCAACCAGCCACAGACTGGCACACAGCACAGTCAGTGATTTTCATATAGAGCGCTACGTGGCGTTACCAACATAAAAACCTAAACAGTCTACTTACATTGTTTTGCATTAGAGCGCACACAGATATGGTTTACTGTGTACGAGAATATTCAGCTAGGCGGGATGGGTAATCAGGAGAAGTAGAGAGGTGGGAGGTGTGCCATCAGGGCATCCTCTTACTCGTGAGCTGCGGAAACCGAAGAACTGTGTCCGGCCGGCAAAGGCGAGACTCCCGAAAAAAGCGAGCGTCTCCGCAGTATCAGCTGACCGACTCGTTGGGGATGTGTGTCACGTCCGTGTCAGGGCGGCGCGCGCTAGATCGGGTTACGGCCGCCACCCAGAAACCAACGAGGGGAGAAGCGAAGCGAAGCGCCACTGCCCGCGTTCCGGCGCCGGGACGAGGCGCCGCTCTGGCGTCAGTGAAAGCGACAGTGGTAGCCTGCCCTCTGGAGCTGGCGCCAGTGACCTTGGCGGAGGGACGCGTCCAGAGACCAAGACTGCGAAGCTTTGCCTCTAACATGCATTACTTTACAATGAGGTGACAAAAGGCTTGCTAAACCCCTCAAATATCATGTCGCACATTTTGCCTGGTGCAGCAACTCGACGTGACCTGGACTCAACAAGTCGTCGAAAGTCCCTGCAGAAATAATGAGCCTGACCTCTCGGTTATGTTCCATAAATGTTCGATGGGATTCATGCCAGGTGATATGGGAGGCCCAAGCAGTGCATGTGACCCTGTGAGATGGTGCAATACTCATCCATAAAAAATTTCATAGTTGTTTGGAACATGAAGTCCACGAATGGCTGCAAATGGTCTCCAAGTAGCCGAACATAACCATTTCCAGCCAATCGTCGATTCCGCTGAACCAGAGGACCAAGTCCATGTAAACACAGCGCACAACGCTATGGAGTCACCATCAGTTTGTACAGTACCTTGTTGACGACTAGGGTCCATGGCGTTGTGGGGTCTGCGTCACACTCGAACCTACCGTTACCTCTTACCAAGTGAAATCGCGACTCATCCGACCAGACCACAGTTTTCCAGGTGTCTAGGGTCCAACCGACATAGTCACGAGCCCAGGAGAGGCGATGTGCGTGGTGTTAGCAAAGGTACTCGCGTCGGTCGTCTGCTGCCATACCTAATTTACGCCACTTTCGCCGCACTGTCCAAATGGATACGTCCATCCTACGTGCCACATTGATTACAGCGGTTATTTCACACAATGCTGCTTGTCTGTTAGTAACGACAACTCTACTCAAATGCCGCTGCTCTCTGTCGTTAAGTGAAGGCGTCGGTCACTGTGTCGTCGGTGGTGAGAGAGAATGATTGAAATTTGGTATCTCGGCAGACTCTTGACGCTGTAGATCTCGGGATATTGAATTCCCTGACTACACACCTCAAAAAAAGTATTGCATCACCCCAGTTCCCAGAACTCCTGAAGATGGACGTTGACTGTTTGTATTGTATCACAGACACAGTCCCTTTGACTGTTCAGAGATGTCACTAAACCCACAAAAAGATGTAAACAACAATGCAAGAGAAGCGCCTATTCGACGGAAAGAGTCCGACAGCCGATCAGTTCCAGTCATTCCACCAGGAAGGAAGTACATAGCTCGTATTGCCTGTAGTTCAACCATGCCTACACGGTCAATACCGCAGTTAGATCGCGTCCGCATTGTTACTTCGCATCTTGAATGGCTCTCAACAAGGGAAGTGTCCAGGCATCTCGGAGTGAACCAAAGCGATGTTGTTCGGACATGGAGGAGATACAGAGAGACACGAACTGTCGATGTCATGCCTCGCTCAGGCTGCCCAAGGGCTACTACTGCAGTGGATGACCGCTATCTACGGATTATGGTTCGAAGGAACCCGGACACCAACGCCACCATGTTGAATAATGCTTTTCGTGCAGCCACAGGACGTCGTGAACGACTCAAACTGTGCACAATAGACTGCATGATGCGGAACTTCACTCCTGCGTCCACGGCGAGGTCCATCTTTGCAACCACGACACCATGCAGAGCAGTACAGATGGGACCGCTCAGGATCGGCATCACGTTATCTTCACCGATGTGTGTCGCACATGCCGTCAACCAGACAATCGTCAGAGACGTGTTTGGAGGCAACCCAGTCAGGCTGAACGCCTGACACACTGTCCAGTGAGTGCAGCAAGGTGGAGGTTCCCTGCTGTTTTGGGGTGTCATTATGTGGGGCCAAGGCATGCCGCTGGTCGTCATGAAAGACACCATAATGGCTGTACGATACGTGAATGCCATCCTCCAACCGATAGTGCAACCATATCGGCAGCATATTGGCGAGACATTCGTCTTCATGGACGACAATTTGCGCCCCCATCGTGCGCATCTTGTGACTAACTTCTCACAGGATAACGATGTCACTCGACTAGAGTGGGCAGCATGTTCTCCAGACATGAACCCTATCGGACATGGCTGGGATAGATTGAAAAGGGCTGTTTATGGACGACGTGACCCACTAACCACAGTGAGGGATCTACGCCGAATCGCCGTTGAGGAGTGGGACAATCTGGACCAACAGTGCCTTCATGAACTTATGGGTAGTATGCCCGAATGGGACCTCCCGGCCAACAATGCCAAACGATCATTTCATTTCAATAGGTGAAATTCAGATAAACTTTCTATGGTCGAATTTCCTGACGTTCTAGTATGCAAAAAGTGGATTATGAGAAATCGGCAGGTTTAGTCCAAAAAAGGATGAAAAATATTATTATCGGAATATAGCTCGGAGTCTGATCTCGCAGCTTTATTGGAAACCATCTAACATTCTGCGTGGTGTCTGTTTGTTCTATATCGTATCTCCCTACCACTTTCGCGCAACGACGCTCTGAGCGTGTTTTTTAGGGAATTTACTAGTTTGAACCTGGGACCTGTTGCTGGTAAGGAGACGCCAGATCACACATGACATGTAGAATTCAGAACAGTTCAGTGAGACTAGCGATGATATAACCAAATACTTAATGATTTCAGCGTCAGCTCCATTGCACTCCCTGTAATACTAACTAAATTTAGCGGAAGGGGTTCAAGGCTTACCTATTTTTAGTTAGCTGGTAAAATAACGTCGAAAAAGCAGTTAAGTTTACCATTGGAAATTTTATTCTACTCACAAAACATTGCTTATAAATTGCACTATTGATGAAAGGAAATGTTTTAATACAGGATGGTAAAAACCAACTGCGTTCAACAAAAATGTGAACGAATATTCCCTGAGTGGGTTTCCAAGTTCTACAATGGATCGAAGAATGACCTATGCCATATCACATCTATAAACTAGGTTTAAATTAAGTTTGACAAAACTAGCAAAATGGTCTACAGTGACCCTCAATTATCTTTAATTACTTATCTAACTTGTCGTAAATTACAGTGGCTGATGTGGCTTCTCAATAATTATATAACAGAAAAATCATCGCGTTTCAGTTTTTTACTTCAAATGGCAAATGTGAACACCATGAGCTTTAATTGACGATCGACACTAGTATTACGCAAAAAGGGGGTGTAACAGATGAGACTTCTGCAGTTCTGAGTGAAGCTTTATGCGCTGTTATGCGGCATCGCGTGCGTTCATTACCTTGTTGGTGTTCGTCAGGGGGTGGCGCACAGCACAGCTCCGCTCACCTCGCCGTCTCCGAAGCAACTCTGTCCTGACTTCTCCTTACTACAATTTACCGAAGTTGGCTTAAAAAAACTATCCGGCTGTGTTTTCATCTGACCAAATAGGGTCTCAATGTTAACCTTAAGCTCCGCCTACAAAAATTCTGTCCATCCAATGAGAAGCGTTATACTTTTCGTGGTGGGGCAATGTTTTTTAAAGTTTGCAACGTAACAGAGACGCGAAAAAGTCTCACGCTAAAACTTGCAGCTGGTGTGGTCCTTTAGTGTTATCGTAAGATCTACACTGTTCTTCTGGAGGGCTCTATCTTTTAACATGGGCTGTGGGGTGGTCCTAAAGTAACAGAGACGCGAAAAAGTCTCACGCTAAAACTTGCGGCTGGGGGGTGGCCCTTTTTGTGTTATCGTAAGATCTATACTGTTCTTCTGGAGGGCTCTAGCTTTTATATGGGCTGGGGGGGTGGTCCTGGTGGTTAGCTGGCGACGTGGGTTTCCGTCCCTTATCGTAGGGCCTTCCAGCTTAACACGGTTCTGCTCTCGGCTTCTTTCTCGTTTCTCCCCTCGGAACTGCGTCTGTCTCACGGTGGGAAGGTATGACATGCATTTAGGCCTTCTTGTGTTAGTCTGTGGTATTCCATTTGTTCACTCGTTACTCGCATTACTTTGGTTAATTTAATGTCACGATTTATTCGGAGCTATGTGACATACTACTGGATTTGCTTATCATGTCAGGGTTTTCATGGAAGGTGTTGGATTTGCCTGACACCTTACAACCAGAAGGAGGCAAAACCTTAATCGGAAATTTTTGGAGTAAATTATAACCTCAAGAAATAATTTGTCCAAATGAGAAGGGTAGGGTATTTTACGCTTAAAGTTATCTTTTTTGTGTCGTTGCAGATGGACACGAGCTGTCTGCACATTATTATTACTACTTATTGGCGTTATTACAGGATGATGAGTCTGTTATATGAGGTGGTTTGCAAATTCGGTGTATGTGTTTCCGCTTTAAAGAGCTTTCGGTGTTCAGAGTACCTTATTGTAAAATTTATGTATGTCTTTCACCACACGTACGCTGAATGACACTCACTGAAGGTGTTTTGTTGAATTTATGTCAAGTTGTGCAGATTGTTCGTAATCTTGGTTTTCAGTGTCACTACGAGTGATCTCGAGTTTGTAAAAGAACGTTTCGCTGTCCATCTCATATGCTCGTTACATTCGTTATTCAAATAACTGAGTAAAGAATTTGCAGTACTCATCGCGTTCTTTTCGAGACAGATATAACTCATTCACATGCGTCTTTCTAACAGCAAATGGCAATGTGGCAGTCGTCACGAATCACAGAGACGTCGTGTCATCGATCCCGCCCAATGAGGTTCAAATGTAACTAACTAACCAACCTCCTCGATAGGATAGATTCTAAGCTGTCCTATCATAGACTTCTTAGTCCCGCCAGAAACTGACGAAGAAGACTGTATGCGCTATGACTCGTTATATCTTTTTTCTTGAGTCGACTTAGGACTAGTATGAACCACATGACAAACTCGCCGTGATTCCAGTTTTCTTTGGCACCAATCTATCCTCTAGCTTGCTGATTCTTTCTTCTCTTACATCCAAAGCTGTTTCTTCTTGTTTTTACTTTTATTTCTAGGTGCTGATTTTATGTCCCAGAACGTCTGGCATTCACATATGTTGATTAGATTTTCCTGAGGAATGTAGTGCGATCCATTCTCGAGGAGCCGTTCGAAGAATGTGATGCTTCCTAGGCGAATAGCGTCTTACATTCCGCCAGACTCCTTGTATAGTTCTAGATCGCTGCTTTTCCACAGCTTGTTTTTATCTCTTCAGTGTCTTTTCTCGTTTCTAAAGCTAAGGGTTCAGCACTCACATTGGACCATTAACTAGTAATGTTACAAACCTATTCTTGGCACTTCCTAAACAGATATTCAAGAGATTTAGTGTAGTCTACACTAAAAGTAGAAGTCTTCAGTCTCATTTCTTTTGCATTCTTCTGTCCACACTAGCAACGATTTGCGCTGACCTCCTTCGTAGACGTCGATTAGTCCAACTGGTATGAATTCCTCACACCTGTGCAGTTGTCTGGTGCAGGTTGTATAAGTGTTTTGTACACAATTTCTTTCGTGGGCTACAGTTTCCCAGATTCTTACTAATGTATCGGAGCCTGACACTTGATGTATCTACGAATGAAACAATGTTGTTGATCCTCTTCATATGCTCCGGCATTGCTATTTCCAGGTGTTTTTTATGGCATGTATTGTGTAGTAATAGGCTACTACACTTTTTCACACTTTCGAAAACCAAAGTTTTGTATTTCGGGGTGCATTAAGAATTACTTGCCAATTCCTGCTCAATACTTCTTCACAGATAACTGTAACATCCACCAAGGCTGGAAAACTGCAATTGGTGCTATCCGCTAAATCACTAACATACCACACGAACTGAAAAATTGTTACCACACTTTTCTGTGGCACGTCTGCATGTCTGAAGTTACATTTGTTATTGTGGACGGCTGTCCTTCCAGAATAACACTGTTTCCCCACCCCTTATCCCCCTCCTACTGTTCAACCACGAAGGACTGCGCCCATGCGCAGGCGTCCTCCGCCATAAACTCTGTCTGCTAGCTAACGGTGCTGGCGCACTTTCCGCCCTTTGTGTCTAGCCTGATGTCACCCACGGCCTCGTCACAATTTCCGTTGTGGACCTTGCGCGACATTACTCAGCGTGAGTAGAGAATATTCGAAGGCGTTATGTGCTAACTGCGTTTATTTATGTCTCTATTAGTGATGATACCAACACTAGTACAAGCTGTTTGTATGGATATGGAACGCACAGAAAAGACAACAATTTAGTATAAATTCCTTTGCAAACTCCACTGATCGTTTCAGTTACCGCTGATGAATTCTCTGCCATGTTTTTACCAGTCCTGGATATAATATTGATGTACTTATTATCTCGGAGAGGATGGGAGAAATTCCACCCAGGACGCATCTTGCTGATGTTTGTTAAAGAAACCCAATAATAAAATCAGGATTACATTCGAAAAACGAAGACATAAATAATATAATGCAATGAACTGCTTCTAAGATTGAGTTTTCTATACCACGCATTGCTTACCACGTATTGCATACAGCAACCACGTTTAAAAATTTCCGTTGCACTAACTGCTCCTGATACGTTTTCAACATGAAGGCAGTGTGAAAAACGATCTGTGTGATACACATAATGTACAGGCAGAAGTAACCGTAAGAAAGTCAATGAATATGATAGAACAAACGTGTATTGTCATTTCTGTACTGACAGTCTTAAAACATGGGTAGCAACACTCTACAATTTCGTAAACTCGTTTGTGCAAACTACACACATCAAAAAAAGTATTGCATCACCCCAGTTCCAAGAACTCCTGAAGATAGACGTTGACTGTTTATATTGTATCTCAGACACAGTCCCTCTGACTTTTCAGAGATGTCACTACACCCACCCAAAGATATAAACAACAATGCAAGAGCAGTGCCTATTCGACGGAGAGCGTCCGCCAGCCGATCACTTCCAGTCATTCCATCAGGAAGGAGGTACACGTATTGTCTGTAGTTCGACCATGCCTAGACGGTCAATACCGCAGTTCGATCGCGTCCGCATTGTTACTTCATACCATGAAGGGCTCTCAACAAAGGAAGTGTCCAGGCGTCTCGGAGTGAGCCAAAGCGATGTTACTCGGAGGTGGAGGAGATGCAGAGAGAGACAGGAAATGTCGATGACATGCCTCGCTCAGGCCGCCCAAGGGCTACTGCTGCAGTGGATGACCGCTACCTACGAATTATGGCTCGGAGGAACCCTGACACCAACGCCACCATGTTGAATAATGCTTTTTCGTGCAGCCACTGAACTCTGCATGACGCGCAACTTCACTCCCGACGTCCGCTCAGGATTGGCATGACGTTCTCTTCACTTATGAGTGTCGCATATACCTTCGTACAGACAATCGTCGGAGACGTGTTTGGAGGCAACCCAGTCAGGCTGAACGCCTTAGACACACAGTCCAGCGAGTACAGCAAGGTAGAGGCTTCCTACTGTTTTGGAGTGGCATTATATGGGTCCGACGTATGCCGTTGGTGGTCATGGAAGGCGACGTAACAGCTGTATTATACGTGAATTCCATCCTCCGACCGACAGTGCAAACATATCGGCAGCATATTGGCAAGGCATTCTTCTTCATGGACGACAATTCGCGCCCCCATCGTGTAAATCTTGTGAATGACTTCCTTGAGGATAACGACATCGCTCGACTAGAGTGGCCAGCATGTTCTCCAGACATGAACCCTATCGAACATGCCTGGGATAGATTGAAAAGGGCTGTTAAAGGACGACGTGACCCACCAACCACTCTGAGGGATCTACGGCGAATCGCCGTTGAGGAGTGGGACAATATGGACCAACAGTGCCTTGATTAACTTGTAGATAGTATGCCATGACGAATACAGGCGCGCATCAACGCAAGAGGACGTGCTACTGGGTATTAGAGGTACCAATGTGTACAGCAGTCTGGACCACCACGTCTGAAGGTCTCGCTGTATGGTGGTGCATCATGCAATGTGTGGTTTTCATGAGCAATAAAAAGGGCGGAAATTATGTTTATGTTGATCTCTATTCCAATTTGATTACAAGTGTGTTTGTATGAATTCATGTGTCAGTTCTTTGGGACATGTCCGAAAGAACAGACTCAACACACTCACATAATTGATACGCCTAGCTGGACAATGGATGCACCGTCTTCAGTGCGGACGCAAAAATACGTGGGAATCTCAGAATAGCGAACATGGAGGCAATGGACTGGGATTGTGGACAGATGGCGCTCGATGGGAATGTGGGTCGACGGTGCGGCGTGCTGAGATAGTTCGTACAGGTGCGATAACGCAGCGTCCCGGATGGCGCGGTGATTAATGCACCTGCCTGCTAAGCCGGAGGTCCGAGTTCACATTTTCACTCGTCGCCATTGACTCCGCATAATGTCCCACTGCAGCTGATAGCAGAGCTCGCCTTCAATTTACATATAAATTTACATATATTTTATTCTACAAATAGGCCTTCATCCAACACGTATAAAGTGGAAGGGGGAAAAGCCCTATTAATAGGTGTCCTCTGTCATGCACTTTACAGTGGTTTGCAGAGTGTATATGTAGATGTAGATATGTGTATAAAATTCTCAGCACTGACTTACAACGATGTAAACAAAACTATTTCCATCAATGAATTAGTCATGAACACAATTAGTAAACTAATTTGTTTCATTTTGACTGCCTCAAATTAGTTTCCATATAGAGAAGATTTAACTCATGTTACTGTGGAGATGTTCAAATATAGTGTCATTGTTGAGATCATTTCCAAACCACTACAACTACAACTAAAATGCGCAATTTATGGTCTGTTAAGTAACAGTATGGTCAGCATTACGCACAGATGGTAAAAAATAACGCTTTAGTTCTCTCACAGACAAATAGAGGAAACCTTTGTCCTTGATGCAGTGTCCATGAAGCATATTTGAGGAGGTTTCTCAGAGTACGCTTTTACCTACAGTTTAAATGCGCAGATGTTACAAATTTATCAAAGTTGTTTGATGCCGACTGCTAAGTTGGTTTATTGACAAAAATTAAATTGGACACTGCGAGAGGACAACGATCCGAAGTGCCTCAGCAGGCTTTGCAACGACAGGGAAGAGGAGAAATCTGTACGGTACTGGATTGGCCCTCAGTCTCCTGACGCTTATCCTACTGAAAATATATGGCCTAACGTCAAAAAGAAGTCTCAAGGGAAAAAAATCGTCACTTTTAAACAGCTGTTAACGCAAATTCGACGATACGGAGGTCTCTTTCAAGTGAATACGTAGAAAACTTGGTTTAAAACACGCCACGAATATGCTAAGTAATTATGGACGGTGAAAGCGAGTGGACGTATTATTAATTGTAACTAGTTTTTTCTTTTATTCGTAACATATTTTAGTTTGTTGTCAAGTACATTTTTCTACCGGTTAGTCTACCACAATCTTACTTAACAGACTGTATTATTGTACTATTCCACACCAGTCGGAATACGATGAAAATTTTATTGGTTAAACGATGTACAGCTCCTATGTTTCAAAGTTTCCATTACACTTACTGCTCCTAATACGTTTTCAACATCAAGGTAGTGTAAAAAAAGCTGTATGTGACACACATAATATATAGCCAGATTGAATCCTGCTTTAGAAACGTCAATAAATATGATAGAACGAAAGTTTTCTGTTATTTCTGTACTGACAATCTTAAAACAGATTTATAGTTACGAAAGTATTCCATCATTCGATGCACTTGCAATATCACCCAGAAGATGACAGGCAGTTCTTTCTTTTTCTTCTTTTTGGAACCGTTAGTTATAGAAGGTTGCATCAAGATTCCAGAACTTGTGAATTGAAAATATCCGACGTTAAATACTTTTGCACGTACTTAAACTGTCCTGAAGCTGTGCTTATGGCTACACATCACGCCACGTTAAAATTATTTTGTTCCTTGCTCTTCAAGATAAAAAGAGGAGCAGAAGGGACACTCGGCTTCTCGTCTCGAGACGGTTTAGACTGCATGTCTAAATGCCTGCGAACCTGATATTTATCAGAGATGTGTCGTGCTGCATAAAATTCCTTCCAATAACAGTGAAGAAAAATCAGATATTACAGTTTCACATTCTAGCTGTAATAATCAGATTCAGTTTCGAGAAACACGCTTACTATGTACGAGCGGCGTCAATAAGAAATGGAACAATTTTTTTCTGAAAGCAGCTTGGTTTTATTCAGGACACCCGTACACCATATTATTCCCCATCCTTCTGGCTACAAACCCTATTTATCAACAGAATCTCCATTCAATGCGACGGCCTTACGCCACCTTATTTGTAGGGCCTGTAATTCCACATGGTAGCACTCTACTGGTCGACGTTGTAGCCAGAGTCTTGCTGCATCAATAATCTCTCCAGCATCCACGTACTGCTTCCTACAGAGTGCAACCTTCATGCAGATAGGTGGAAGTCGGAAGGCGCGAGATCCGGGCTGTAGGATGGATGGGAAAGAAGAGTCCAATGAAGTTCTGTGGGTCGCAGACTTGTGTGACGCCTTGCTTTGTCATGGAGAAGTAGAAGTTCGCTTGTTAATTTTTGTGTCGACGAACACGCTGAAGTCGTTTCCTCAATTATCTGAGTAGCACAAGACACTTCCGACTTGATCGTTGCACCTCAAGGAACGACACCAAACAGAATAACCCCCTCAGAGTCCCAGAACACAGTCGCCATTACTTTACCGGCTGAGGGTGCGGCCTTGAACTTTTTCTTTGGAGGAGAGACGGTTTAGCGTCAGTCCGTGGATTGCCGTTTTATTTCCGGTTCGAAGTTATGAACCTGTGTTTCATCCCCTGTGACAATCTTCAGCAAAACATTGCCGTCGCGTTGAACGGATATTATACAAAAAGATAGGGTTTGAAGTTAAAAGAATGGGGAATAACTTGGTGTACTGGAATCATGAATAAATCGAAGCTGTTTTCGAAAAAAAAATGAGTTCTGTTACTTATTGAACGCCCCTCGTAAAATAGTCGCTGATTTGTTAGAAGTTTCAGTGTCTGTCGTGACAGAGAGTAAGACAGATTGTCGATCTATTTCGATCTTAGTAGCCATCGATGCATCAAAATGATACTGGAGAAAAGCAGGAAGATGGAAATACCACTCTAAATTTCAGAACGTAACATACTTAAACTGAGCACTGTATGAGATGGTTTAAATAATAATTGAAGGATTCCCTATCAGTGTAGGAAAGAAACCGTCAAAATATCCTTCTCCTCTTTTCTAAAGGACCTTGAAGAAAATTTGATGCATTCACCATTTAGAATAATATTTTGAAAAGGAGTGAGCAGGAAGTAACCAGTTAGTTATTCAAGTAGCTATGACTAGCTCACATACTATGGCGAGTCAAATGAAAACCTTAAATTTGTAATAACAAATGGAAATTTCGCGCCATTATCCTGTAAGTTGGTAAGCGTGCTGCAAATAGCGTGCAGAATGGCCTGTAGGTGGCAGCATAGTGCAGATGCACACATACCGTCGCAGTATCAGTATAAAGATGGCCGCCCCACTTGCAACTTGCACCAGGGAAGAACAGCGTTCTGTTATTCGGTTTTTGCGTAGTGAAGGTGTGAAACCTATTGAAATTCATCGACGAATGAAGGTTCAGTGCGGTGATGTATGTTTATCACAGCAGCACGTCTACGAATGGAGTAGGAAGTTCACAAATGATGTGCCTTCAGTGGAACATGCTCCTCGTCCAGGTCAGGCACAACGATTTGTGACTCCACAGAACATTGCAGCAGTGGAAGCCATAGTGAAGGAAAACCGCCGAGTGACATTGAATGACATTGCAGCATGTTTACAGATTAGTCATGGGTAAGCATACCACATTGTGCAAGATGTGCTCCAGTTTCACAAAGTGTCTGCAAGATGGGTGCCACGGCAGCTGACTCCCGAAATGAGAGAACGACGTGTTGATGCTTGTGAAGAACATCTTCGATGCTTTGAACGAGAAGGTGATGGCTTCCTTGCAAGAATCGTTAATGGGAACGAAACCTGGGTTCACTTCCACCAACCAGAAA
Organism: Schistocerca piceifrons; assembly: GCF_021461385.2. NCBI lineage: Eukaryota > Metazoa > Arthropoda > Insecta > Orthoptera > Acrididae > Schistocerca > Schistocerca piceifrons. Next base: position 421,915,660 of record NC_060138.1, on the reverse strand, counting down.
CGAAGAGTGCAAGCAAGGAATGGCGCCATTACTCATCACCAAAACAAAAGTAGTTTCGAACAGAACCATCAGCAGGGAAGGTCATGCTGACTCTCTTTTGGGACGAAAAAGGCGTCATTTTGGAGCATTACATGCCTAGAAGGACCACTGTCACCAGTGCATCATACACAGATCTCCTAAAAAATCATCTGCGGCCTGCAATCAAATCAAATCGATGTGGATTGCTGTCAGCAGGCGTCCTTTTGCATCATGACAATGCAAGGCCCCACACTGCCCGTACAACAATTACAACAATCACAGGCCTGCATTTTGAGTGTCTTCCTCATCCACCATACTCACCAGACCTTGTACCAAGTAATTTCCATATGTTTGGACCACTCAAATACGCAATGGGAGGAAAGAAGTTCCGTTCTGATGAAGAGGTACGCCACGCGGCAAATGAATGGTTCCGTGGACTAGCGAAAGAATTTTTTTCTAAAGAAATTTATGCACTTTGTAAGCGCCGGAGTACTTAAATTGCGCGTGGGGGAGATTATGTTGCAAAATTGATACAGTTTTTTACCACTTCTGCACAATAAATAATATTTTAAAGAATATTTAAGGTTTTCATTTGACTCACCCTCGCACATCTGCATCCGTCATGGGTTCTTCAGCTAAAATATTGCATCCAAAAAGGACATATTCGTCGAGTGTATTTCGACGCAGGCCCATTTCTAGGCGGAAAATTGCAGATCACTTTAAATTAGTTTATTCAAAGTGAGTGTTGATAGGATCATACCATTAAACGTGGCAAATTACTAACTGATTGTCATATATCATCCGCAGGGGGGGGGGGGGGGAAGGGGGACTACACTCGTCATAGCTTTCATGAATGTGTCTCCTATTAGTCGCAGGAAACGGCAAAACAAGAGCGGCAGCTATTATCTTTAGTTAACCTCGTGCACGTGACGGCAAAGATCGGCACGGACCATTCTAGACCGCTTTTCTCGTAACTGCAATTTGGGCGAAAATTGTTCTAGTTACCTTTCATAAACTGTTCCATTACCCCTACCTCTTCAGATCGCTGAAAACTTTCCATCAAGAACGCTCGTTTATCAAAATCTAGTTACGCGTCGATAGTCGTTTCTTCTCCGAGACTCTGCGTCTTTATAGCCCACGAATGGAGCTTCCCAAACTGGTTCTACTGCATAAATCTCGAATTTATGTACACAAAAACCTTCCCGACGCTTTCCTTCCTCCAGAAGTTCGGACATCATCTTCAACGAGTGTCGGTCCGTTTATTTTCAAACAAAATACTCGTCCTTCACTCAGATGTCGGTAGTAACCTTCTCGGGCAACTTGTCAGCTGTGTAATCTGGACTTTATCATCTGATTGGTTCTGAGGCAACGAAAATGCTGGCAGTTTCTCGAGGACTGTTGTGTAAGTCTGTGAACACTCGGAAGGAAAGAAGCAATGGAACTAATAATAACGTGGACCGCATCCCGTTCTTGAGTCAGTTGGTTAACCAATGAAAAAACATGGCAGAATTTTAGCATTCTGTTCAGATACATGTACTATCAAACTAAGGGTTAGATTTGCTGGGAGATGATATCTGAGTTTTATTTCCTCGATCAGGAAAAATTCTTACCAGAATCAATCATTCGAAAATTGTTGGCAAAGAAGCAACTGTATCACTTATTTAGGGTAGAACTATTTTATCTCAAATACGTTTTTGGTTCATTAAAGATATTAGCTGACTGGTCGCGAAAGGACATAAAATAAATTGCAGATCACAATATTGTTAACCACTGAATAAATGACGGCAACTTTATTTTTCCCAATGAATTATCTGTCATGTAACTTCGTCTTAAAAATTACCAATTGGAATTCATCTGTTGTCCTGGTAGAGTGTGGAAAGGCGCAGCATCCGCAATTTTATCTTGCCATAAAACGAAAATACTTGTCGTCTACACAGGGTGTTCGAAAATTCCCTTTACAAACTTCTAGGACTTGTAGAAGGGAGTGAATACATACTATTTTGAATAGCAAACCATATCCGGAAACGCACTGTTTCCTTTCTACGACAGTTTTAGTTCAGACGTTTAACTCATCAACTCCTGCTCGTGGAATTGGATTTGGTGTAACGCAGTACAATTATTAGGTAATAATTCGAGAGGAAACATAACGAAACATCAATTTATCACTTAAACACATTTGTTTGTATTAATACTTGATCGTTACATGTCTACCATCTTCCAAAACAAAAAGAAACCCAGTGTACTGACCTACAGAACTGTACTGATGCAAAACGAAAGCGGCTCGCTGTGGCAACCACCAATGTTGTTAGAGACACTGTACCTACGAAGCATGTTCTGGTACAGACTTTCCATCCCACCTTGTGTCTCTTCAGTTTCTATTGCAGTGGCCAGGATTCATTTCAGCAGATCCTCTGTGTCTCTACAGAAGTCGGTCAAACTCTGCACACGACTCCAGAAGTAGTCCATAGGAGTTAAATCCGCCGATTGCTGCCGCCACGCGGTTGAATAATCTCAGCCTATTCATATTCTATCAAATCGCCTGTTAAGATGTCTTCGAACCGCGCGTGAGAAGTGAGATGGTCCAACAAGGCAGACGTCACGTGACGTCAAAAAATGGTTCAAATGGCTCTGAGCACTATGGGGCTCAACATCTTAGGTCATAAGTCCCCTAGAACTTAGAACTACTTAAACCTAAATAACCTAAGGACATCACACACACCCATGCCCGAGGCAGGATTCGAACCTGCGACCGTAGCAGTCCCGCGGTTCCGGACTGCAGCGCCAGAACCGCACGTCCACCGCGGCCGGCGACGTGACGTCACGTGACCGTCTAATGTAGTACGCGTCATCCTGTCTACCTTATTACATGCCAAGACAAGCAAATCTGAGACTTTTCTCTTTCCGTCAGAACACGTGGACGCCTCACACATCTGAATTGAAACCGTTGTGGAACGGAAATGATACGTTTCCGGACGTGGGTTCCTATTCAAAATATTATGTACTCACTCCCCTGTACAAGTCCTAAAAGTCTGAAAGCGAATTTCCGAACACTCTCTATAACAATAGAGTAGCTGAGTGTTTAGCGCAGATGGCTGCTATGCAGAGAAACCGGATCCGTTTCTCAAAGAAAATGGCTGTGAGGACTATGGGACTTAACTTCTGAGGTCATCAGTCCCCTAGAACTACTTAAACCTAACTAACCTAAGGACATCACACACATCCATGTCCGAGGCAGGATTCGAACCTGCGACCGTAGCAGTCGCGCGGTTCCGGGCTGAAACGCCTAGAACCGCTCGGCCACCGTGACCGGCACGCTCATTACAGATGGCGGTAGTATCGTGCACACAAAGTATAAAAGGGCAGTGCATTGAAAAGATTTCCGATGTGATTATGGCCGCACGACGAGAATTAACAGATTTTGAACGCGTAATATTAGTTGGAGCTAGACGCGTGGGATAATCCATTTCGGAAATCGTTAGGGAATCCAATATTCCGAGATGCACAGTCTCAAGAGTGTACCGAGAATAACAAGTTTCAGGCATTACCTCTCACCAAGGACAACACAGTGGGCGAGGCCTTAATTTAAGGACCGAGAGCAGCGTCGTTTGTGTGGAGTTGTTAGTGCTGACAGACAAGCAACACTGCGTAAAATAACAGCAGAAATCAATGTGGGACGTGCGACGAACCTATCCGTTAAGACAGTGCGGCGAAGTTTGGCGTTAATGGGCTATGGCAGCAGACGACCGACGCGTGTGTCTTTGCGAACAGCAAGACATCGCCTGCAGCGACTCTCCTGGCCTCGTGAGCATATCAGCTGGGCACTGGACGACAGGAAAACCGAGGTCTAGTCAGATGAGTCCTGATTTCAGGTGGTAAGAACTGATGGTAGAGTTCGAGTATGGCACAGACCTCACAAAGCCATGGACCCAGGTTGTCAAGAAGGCACTGCACAAGTTGATGGTAGCTCCATAATGGTGTAGGCTGTGTTTACGTGGAATGGACTGGATCCACGGGTCCAAATGAACCGGTCACTGACAAGAAATGGCTATGTTCGGCTACTTGGAGACCATATGCAGCCATTCATGGACTACACGTTCCCAAAAACTGAAGAAATTTTTATGGATATCAGTGCGCCTTATCACAGGGCCAAAATTGTTCACGATTGCTTTGAAGAACATTCTGGACAGTTCGAGAAAATTATTTGGCATCCACACCGCCCGAAACGAATCCCATCGAACATTTATGGAATGTAATCGAGAGGTCAATTTGTGCATGAAACGCTGCACAGGCAAAACTTCCCCAATTATGGACGGCTATGTTGGCAGCATGTCTTAGAATTTCGGTAAGAGACTTTGCGGCGAGGCTGGGTCGGTCGTCTACGTTCTCTCTCTGAATTATCGAAAGTCCACTTACCTCGATATTCCTTCCTTCCTTTTCTGTAGTAGCAGATACGTGCTAGGCAGTGTAAAGTAGCGTTGATGAAACCACTACCTAATCCTACCACACGGAGGCCGCGTAACTCGAATTGAAAGTCAGTTCCTGAAAGTTCATATTTAAAAAATCGGGCGTCCGGAGGATGCAGTCTACTTGCAAAAAGCATTTAAAATTTATATGGAATCTGCATTTTATTCATACAGAAACACATAAAATGGCTATCAAGTCCGTATTTACCATGGTATTTTCACTGTCTGTACAACATAGTTTCACTCGGAAAGCAGCCAGAATTTTTGCAAGTCTGATCCGACTAATTTTCACAACCTAACAGTCACAGACCCACCACTCTTCGCGAGTTAAACATTCGGTCGTTTCAGTGGTCTTCTTAGTAAGAAGTACTCGCCAAAGTATTCCGTACAGAGCGCGTAACACGTCACGCGGAATTGTTACTACGACCATAAAGTTCATAAGCTCATAAATCTCCAACTATTTAATTTAGAAACACCAAACTTTCACTAAAATGTTGGTAACTCCAGTCGCTTTAGTCACGACACGTTCTCACCGAAATGAACTCACTAGTTCTTCATCTTACAGATTATTTTTACGGCGCTATCTAACACGGTGTTATTCGTAGGTTGGTTAGTAAGCGACTCTCTCGAGTTCCTCTACTCTCTGCCCACCTCATCATATTCGCACGGGAACAGCTTAATTCTGATTGGTTGTTGATCTAAACGACCAATCAGAATGTTCCTTCCAGATCATTCTCGCGGTAAAACTTGCCTTATCCAATCACGAATCTAATAGTAATTAATGTCATTAAAACTTCAGTTTCTAGTATATTGTTTGATCAAAGAAAGCGTAGTTCAAAATATTCTCCAAATTGATAAATAAACTTATTCCGCCTCTAAATTTCATTCTGCTTTTATATAAAAGCAAGCTCACACTGACATACGTCATCTGAATCGTGGTTGCACCATAACTTTTCCACGGTTCGTTTGTACAAGGTCTTACATAAAATGACATATTAGGTTTTAACGTATGTCCCACATACACTCTCTCAATCATTCTCATGCACTCACACAGCAAAACTGTAATCAAATAATAATTTTGAGCGATTTTTGTATTACGTAATATAAAGTAATTAAAGTTTTGAAAAGAAGGTCCTAATTAATTGATTTTATGCACTGATAACTTTTTAATGGCTTCAGATGATAATGAAAGTCAATTTGATATTGTTCCTAACTGGGTTTTAAAACATAAGCGTCGATTTTAGGACTTTTAGGTAATTCTCTTTATCTCCAAAACTATAATAAATAATAATCTGAAATTTTGACAGCCTCATTCCATTAATAACAAAAGTCTGTGTACCAAATTTGAACAAAGTCGGATAATAACTAATACGGATTATTTAGATTCGTAGAGGGTCGCACCGACTGAATGTTACTCTATGCAGTTCTCACGGCAGGCAGCATCAGCTGCGCTGTGAGCAAAACGAGAGAGAGAGAGAGAGAGAGAAAAGTAGCCATCCTGCAACCACCGTACCAAACGGCTGCGTGCCTTACTGCAACGAATGTCATCTCGTAATAACTTGCTACGTTACATCTTCCAACGATTTGTTAAGATCATGCCATGTCAAGTTGCTTCACTATGCCAGGTAAAAGGATGTCCGACACGATATTAGGATATATCCCTAGACTTTCGTCGCCTCAGTGTAGATCGAGTTTGTTGTGCGTCATGGCGAAATTAATTTACTGTGTGTTCCGTGTAATATGATTGCTTTGATGGAGAACGCATTGACCGTATTCCATTCGATGACGAAAATCGCTGTCGTGCAGTTCTTGATGTAAATATTTTATGAAGAATATAATGTAAGTGCACACCAGTACCATCATTATCATTACAGTCATCATCACCGTCAGCTATTTGACAACCGTTGCTGGATTAATCACACTACTCGATGCAATACAGTCTTAGGCTATATGCAATCATGATGCTCCGGCATGATTCTAATGACATCCAACCACGTTCATTATATCATCGTCTCGCCCTTTCGTTGGTAAGTTTGTCGAGGTATGTGGCATTAGATAACTACACACAGGTCGCGTAATTAATTGATTTGCGAACACGGTGATGGCGCACGATAACGACCCAGATGGGTTCCACAGGATTTACATCAGGCGAATTTGGTCGCCGAGGTATCAACGTGAGTTCACTAGAACGCTCTTCAAACCACTGTAGCGCAGTTCTGACTTCGAGACACGGTCAATTTTGCTGCTGAAAGAAGACATCGCCGTCGGGGAAGACATCAAGCGTGAAGGGATGCAGGTGGTTTGCAGCTGTCAGTGTATCCTCAATTACTGTCACAGGTTCCATGCAAGCGAAGGGGATTACCTCCCACATCATAACACTGCCCCCACCAGCCTGCGTCCGTCGTGCGCTGCACGTTTCAAGCCTCCTTTCACCTCGATGACAACATTTGTGGAAACGACCAGCGACATAGTGTAGCAAAAATTTGGCTCACCTGAAGAGTTGGCACATTTCCATTGATAGATGGTCGAATCCTGATGGTCCCATGCCCACTGCAATAGTAATTGACGATGTCGTTGGGTCAACATGTGAACACGTAGCGGTGGTCTGCTGCGGAGCTCCATGTTCATTAATATTCGATGAACGGCGTGCTACGAAATACTTTTGCCTGTACCAGCATTCTGCTCTTTCGGCAGATATGCCACTGGTCATCACCTAACCTACTTTACAGATCAGACAAGCCTCCGAACCCTACGTTCTGCGAAGAGTCTTGGACGTCCAACCACTTAGCGTTTACTGATGGTTTCACGGTCCTTCTAGCTCTATCCGTAGATGGTCACGACAGGAGCACGTGAACATTCGAACGGCTTCGCTTTTTTCTACACATATCAAAAAGAATTTTGCTTATCGAGAGTTTCGGAACCTGCACAGAAAACTGGAGTACAGATCAACATAAACATCAGTTCCCCCCTTTCTATTGCTCATAAAAATCACACATTGCATGTTGTACCACCATACAGCGAGACCTTCAGAGATGGTGGCCCATACTGCTGTACACACCGGTACCTCTAATACTCAGTGGCACGTCCTCTTGTATTGATGCATGCCTGTCGTCGCATACAATCCACGAGTTCATCAACGCACTGTTGGTCCATATTGCCCCACTCCGCAACGGCGATTCGGCATAGATCCCTCAGAGTGGTTGGTGGGTCACATCGTTCATAAACAGCCCTTTTCAATCTATCCCGGGCATGTTCGATAGGGTTCACGTCTGGAGAACCTGTTGGCCATTCTAGTCGAGCAATATCTTTATCCTGAAGGAAGTCATTCACAAGATGTGCACGATGGGGGCGCAAATTGTCGTCCATGAAGACGAATGCCTCGCCAATATGCTGCCGACATGGTTGCACTATCAGTCGGAGGATGGCATTCTCGTATCGCACAGCCGTTATGGTGTCTTCCATGACAACCAGCGGCATACGTCGGACCCACATAATGCCACCCCAAAACAGTAGCGAACCTCCACCTCGCTGCACTCGCTGGACAGTGTGTCTAAGGCGTTCAGCCTGACCGGGTTGTCTCCAAACGCGTCTCCGACGATTGTCTGGTCGAAGGCATATCCGACACTCATCGTTGAAGAGGACGTCATGCCAATCCTGGGCGGTCCCATCTATTCTGCTCTGCATGGTGTCGTGGTTGCAAAGATGGACCTCGCCCTGGACGTCGGGAGTGAAGTTGCGCATCATGCAGCCTATTGCGCACAGTTTGAGTTGTAATACGACGTCTTATGGCTGCACGAAAAGCATTATTCAACATGGTGGCATTGCTGTCGCGGTTCCTCCGAGCCATCCACTGCAGTAGTAGCCCTTGGGCAGCTTGAGCGATGCATGTCACCGACAGTTCCTGTCTCTCTGGATCTCCTCCATGTCTGAAGAACATCGCTTTGGTTCACTCCGAGTCTCCTGGACACTTCCATTGTTGAGAGCCCTTCCTGGCACAAAGAAACAATGCGGACGCGATCGAACCGCAGTATTGACCGTCTAGGCATCGTTAACTACAGGCAACACGAGTTGTGTACCTCCTTCCTGGTGGAATGACTGGAACTGATCGGCTGTCGGACCCCCTCCGTCTAATAGGCGCTGCTCATGCATGGTTGTTTACATATTTGGGCGGGTTTGTTCAAATGTATGTCAAATCATATGGGACTTAACTGCTAAGGTCATCAGTCCTTAAGCTTACACACTACTTAACCTAAATTATCCTAAGGACAAACAAACACACACTCATGTTCGAGAGAGGACTCGAACCTCCGCCGGGATCAGCCGCACAGTCCATGACTGCAGCGTTGGGCGGATTTAGTGACATCTCTGAACAGTCAAAGGGACTGTGTCTGTGATACAATATCCACAGTCAACGTCTATCTTCAGGTGTTCTGGGAACCGGGATGATGCAAAACTTTTTTTATGTGTGTAAATACTCGTTCACAGGCTCTGCGTAATAATAATCTGTCTTTTGTCAAAGTATCTTATCTCAATGGATTGCCCCATTTCCAGTCCATATCTTCTTTAGGGTGATCTCCCGTCCGTGTCTGCTCCACTTACATAGTTTTGTTACCAGGTCATGTGCCCGCAGCGGCACCAGGCGGCATCCTTTGTCGTGGTGGGCAGTGGTCATAATGTTTTGGCTCATCAGTGTACTCACACATTCACATAACTACATCTACATTTATAGGTACTCTGCGCCCCCCCCCCCCCCCACACACACACACACACACACACGGGTTGGTAAAAAATAAGGAAACTTCAAAAAAACATCACATTACCACGCATAATATAGTGTAAGAAACCCTTTGACATTCAGAAAAGCTCCCAGTAGTCTCGGAATGAATAAATGCGGTCCTATATGGTTTTCATGGGAATGTTATGCCATTCGTCCTGCAAAACAGTGGCAAGTTCTGGTTTCTTCTTCTTCTTCCATATCCGGATGCACCAATTATACACTCCTGGAAATTGAAATAACAACACCGTGAATTCATTGTCCCAGGAAGGGGAAACTTTATTGACACATTCCTGGGGTCAGATACATCACATGATCACACTGACAGAACCACAGGCACATAGACACAGGCAACAGAGCATGCACAATGTCGGCACTAGTACAGTGTATATCCACCTTCCGCAGCAATGCAGGCTGCTATTCTCCCATTGAGACGATCGTAGAGATGCTGGATGTAGTCCTGTGGAACGGCTTGCCATGCCATTTCCACCTGGCGCCTCAGTTGGACCAGCGTTCGTGCTGGACGTGCAGACCGCGTGAGACGACGCTTCATCCAGTCCCAAACATGCTCAATGGGGGACAGATCCGGAGATCTTGCTGGCCAGGGTAGTTGACTTACACCTTCTAGAGCACGTTGGGTGGCACGGGATACATGCGGACGTGCATTGTCCTGTTGGAACAGCAAGTTCCCTTGCCGGTCTAGGAATGGTAGAACGATGGGTTCGATGACGGTTTGGATGTACCGTGCACTATTCAGTGTCCCCTCGACAATCACCAGTGGTGTACGGCCAGTGTAGGAGATCGCTCCCCACACCATGATGCCGGGTGTTGGCCCTGTGTGCCTCGGTCATATGCAGTCCTGATTGTGGCGCTCACCTGCACGGCGCCAAACACGCATACGACCATCATTGGCACCAAGGCAGAAGCGACTCTCATCGCTGAAGACGACACGTCTCCATTCGTCCCTCCATTCACGCCTGTCGCGACACCACTGGAGGCGGGCTGCACGATGTTGGGGCGTGAGCGGAAGACGGCCTAACGGTGTGCGGGACCGTAGCCCAGCTTCATGGAGACGGTTGCGAATGGTCCTCGCCGATACCCCAGGAGCAACAGTGTCCCTAATTTGCTGGGAAGTGGCGGTGCGGTCCCCTATGGCACTGCGTAGGATCCTACGGTCTTGGCGTGCATCCGTGCGTCGCTGCGGTCCGGTCCCAGGTCGACGGGCACGTGCACCTTCCGCCGACCACTGGCGACAACATCGATGTACTGTGGAGACCTCACGTCCCACGTGTTGAGCAATTCGGCGGTACGTCCACCCGGCCTCCCGCATGCCCACTATACGCCCTTGCTCAAAGTCCGTCAACTGCACATACGGTTCACGTCCACGCTGTCGCGGCATGCTACCGGTGTTAAAGACTGCGATGGAGCTCCGTATGCCACGGCAAACTGGCTGACACTAACGGCGGCGGTGCACAAATGCTGCGCAGCTAGCGCCATTCGACGGCCAACACCGCGGTTCCTGGTGTGTCCGCTGTGCCGTGCGTGTGATCATTGCTTGTACAGCCCTCTCGCAGTGTCCGGAGCAAGTATGGTGGGTCTGACACACCGGTGTCAGTGTGTTCTTTTTTCCATTTCCAGGAGTGTATCTTCCCTTCCCAGTAATTAGCAACGTAGGTTGCTTTGTCATTGACTTTCAAAATATCGTCTTTGGTGCATGTTATAGACATATCTGGGCAAATCAATAGGTGGTCCAAGTTCTGTATTGCTCCGCATTCACACCTATCGCTATCACTGTAGCCCCATTTAAATAGGTTTGATTTGCACCCAGTTACTCCAGTGCGCAGCCGGTTTAATGACCTCCAAGTTGTAAAAGGTAGTTGAAATCCTGCAGATCCCTCCTCAAGTAGTTCCATTGTGGAGTGTGGCACCATTTCTTCCCAAAGAGATAGCCGCCTTGCGACGGGCTTGGTGGCGAGCTCTTCAGTAGTTTCAATGGAACTCCTGCGGGATTTCAGCTGGACACGTCGTTTTCGGTGCATATGCATCGGGTGTCGAGGATCATTCTTTTGTTTTGATCTTTCGATCTCGGCGGCTACTTGTCTGCGGATAGTGGGTGTTGCAATGCCTATGATGGGATAAATTTTGTCTTTGGGAGTTGGTTTGAGGCATCCTGTGGCAATACGTACAGTTTCGTTTACGGCGACGTCAACTTGCTTAGTGTGAGCAGAGTTCCTCCAAACTGGGGCCGCGTATTCCGCTGCTGAGATACTCAGCGCCAGACCCGTGGTGCGCAAAACGTGTGGTTGAGCTCCCCACGATGAACCTGTTAGCTTCCGCAGCATGTTGTTCCTGGCACAGACCGTTTTTTTAGTGTTGTGACAGTGCTGCTTAAAAGTAAGCGCTCTATCCAGTGATTTTGGGCTGCTTGTATGCGTCAGCTCTTCCGCTTGCCTCATGACTCGGAGTTTCCGTTTGGCTTGTTTGTTCCTAAGATGGAAGGCGGATACTTGAGATTTACTAGGGTTTGGTTTGAGATTATTGCCTTCGTAATAGGTAGCAAGTTCTGTTAAGGCTCCTGTGAGATTCTCCTCCGCTTGTTCAAAGGTTTTATCCTGTGTGGATACTGCTGCATCATCGGCATAAATGAACATTCGTGTCTGGTGGCTAATGGGAAGGTCATTCGTATAGATGTTAAATAATATTGGAGCCAAGACACTACCCTGTGCAGGTCCATTTTTCTGTGTCCTCCATTGGCTCTTTTTAGATGATAGGGTTACATAGTAGCGTCTGTTCTGTAGCATGCATTGCACGAACATAGAAAGGGTGTAGTCCTTAGTGACATTATACACTTTCTGGGTAAGCAACTTATGGTTAACTGTGTCATATGCGGCACTGAGATCCAGGAATTCGATCCTAGTTACTTATCCTCTCTGATAGCCGTCTTCGATGTACCGTGTGAGATTAAGGATTTGGCCACAGCATGATTTTCCTGGTGGAAATCCAGCTTGTTCGTTAATGAGGGCTTTGTCCACATAATCAGCTATGCGTTTGAGGATCACTTTAAATAGATGACAAAGCAGTGAGACAGGCCGGAAATTTTTAGCTTCAGCTGGGTCTTTCCCTGGTTTTAGTAACGCAACAACCCGAACTTTCTTCACAGTTTAGTAATTTGCATTGTTATAATACAGTTATTAATTAGCTCTAGGATCCATGCTTGTACTCTCGGTCCAAAATGTTTAATTTGCTCAGATCTCAGATCGTCGAGGCCAGCGGCCTTATTGTTTTTCAAATCGTTGATGGCGTCTTGTAGCTTCTGAATGAAGAACGGGCGAGCTAGGAAGCTAATCTCCTCGTTCAATTTTCTTTTGATTTTGCCATTCCTGATCTTCCTTTTAGTTTTTCCGCTCATGAGCAGTTGGTGAGCTATCTGATCAGGTGTAACTTCTCTGTAATTTGCACTGTAAAATGCAAGTTCTGGTAACGATGATGGAGTTGGGGAGCGATTACCCACCCTTGTCTTCAAAGTAGACCACAAAGACCCAACAGTATTACGAACTGGTGACAGTGGTGGCCAGGGGAGATGCGACAAATCATCCTCGTGCTCACAAAAACAGTCCTGGACGATACGAGCTGTGTGAGCAGGCCCCTGTCAGCTTGCAACACAGCATCACCAATGGGAACAAATATTGTAGCATGGGAGGCACCTCATCGGCCAAAATGGTCACATAATCCTTCGCAGTAATGCAACCTCGCAGAGTATCTATGGGGCCCATGGATTACAGCTGCCGGCCGATGTGGCCGAGCGGTTCTAGGCGCTTCAGTCTGGAACCGCGCGACCGCTACGGTCGTAGGTTCGAATCCTGCCTCGGGCATGGATGTGTGTGATGTCCTTAGGTTAATTAAATTTAGTTAGTTCTACGTTCTAGGCGACTGATGACCTCAGAAGTTGTCCCATAGTGCTCAGAGCCATTTGAACCATTTTTGATTACACCTGCCCCAGTCGTCACCGAAGCCCCACTATGTTTCACTCTCGGGACGTAAAATCGGCCAGAAGTTGGAAACAGTGTGGGACAAGACTCATCAGACCAGAGGACTTTCTTCCATTTCTTCATGGTCCAGGTTTTATGGCTTCATTTTACTGTTATGGGTATTTGAATCACTGATTAGCTTCTGGAATTCCAGTTCGCACTGCAGTTCCCTGTTTGTGCGGCTCCCTTCTTGTTGTTTTGGTGCTGACAGGGTTCGAAAGTGCGACAGTTAGCTCACCATTGAGTTTTACAGCTTGTATGTTTGAACTAGTTGGCGCTGGTTTCGTCTCATTTCTGAGAAGAAAAAAATCCTGTCCCTGAATGGTTAGCAGTAACCCACTCTCCGCCCTAGCTTTCTATTCATTTCGAATCCTACACCTGTTTTACTATTGTCTACTGCTGTTTATATTCTCCTGTATCGGCCTCATCATAATTTCTCATCTTCTTTTCATTTAACTTCACTGACTCTTATTATGTTTAGTTGGAGCATTTACATTTCAGCCGTTCAAAAATGGTTCAATTGGCTCTTAGCACTATGGGACTTAACTTCTGAGGTCATCAGTCCCCTAGAACTTAGAACTAATTAAACCTAACTAACCTAAGGACATCACACACATCCATGCCCGAGGCAGGATTCGAACCTGCGACCGTAGCGGTCGCGCGGTTCCAGACTGTAGCGCCTAGAACCGCTCGGCCACTTTGGCCGGCTTTCAGCTGTCGTCAAAATCATTTTCAATTACCGTCCACCACGATCACTCAACACACACTCTCGTCCGCGTTGTGACGTAACGGAGGATGTTTTTCCGCTTTCCCTGTAAGCGATGTAAATCTTCGACACGGTGCCTCTTGTATATCAAACACTTCAGCTCCCTCGGTTACGGAACCACCCACCATACGAGCAACAGCAATTTGCCCACGTTCGAATTCACTTAGCTCCGACATAATGAACTCCCAACTACACTGCTGTCGTTGTGGCCGAGCGGTTCTAGGCGCTTCATTCTGCAACCGCGAGATCGCTACGGTCGCAGGTTCGAATCTTGCCTCGGGCATGGATGTCTGTGAAGTCCTTACGTTAGGTAGGTTTAAGTAGTTCTAAGTTCTAGGGGACTGATGACCTCAGATGTTAAGTCCTATAGCGCTCAGAGCCATTTGTACCACTTTTGAACCCACTACACAGAAGACTGTTTTGACGACGATTGACACTTGCAACGTATTGACGACATTGCTCGGGTGGGGTTCGTGGTCAATGCATTAGTGCAATCTGCAGGCTTGACTACATTTGCATTTATGCTGAAGTATGGATATCTAACGGTGTTTCCATATTTTTGTCCAACCCCTGTACAAACACAAACACACACACACACACACAAGCATGCACGCACAATCTAAGAGAAAGAAAGAGAGGAAATATCGTTGAAGTAGCGCTACAGTGCTTTTTTTAGGTGACACCTGAAACTGAGCTAAGCATGATATGTTGATTAACAGCAGCTGATCAGTTTTAAGCAACACCTCTCCCAAGGATGTACCAGGAACAAGGGAACATACCAGTACGGACGCGCAGTTTTCCAGTTGCTCGACCTTGTTCCGATATCTGGAGCGCCGCCTACCGGTCATTAACAAGAGCTGCGGCTTCTTGTATGGCGTTGCTTCAGAACTCGATACAGTATGCGCTACCAGTCAAACAAAACGCATCCGGACAAGGTGATAAACAAAATTATTAGCTCATTATATTTGGTGTAAAACTGTCCCTAAAAGTGGAAGAATCAACTATGATCGAGGCTTGAGGATGCAGAACACAATATAAACCATAGTATTATTAAGACAAACAATGTGTATCCACAGAAACTGTGGCAGGTAACTGAGAATCATTCTCACGAATACTTCTCCATTCGAAAAATATTACGGATTAATTCCTTCCGTTCTCCAGGAGGCGGCTGCCAAAAGAGAGATACGCATAAGAAAAAGACTGAGAAATTTGCGAAACAATAACATTTCTACGAGGCGGAGCGTCAAATGTCAGACGTTTAAATGCAGTAGAGAAGCTAGAAAATCTGAAAAAGGGAAGTGCAAATGCTCCAACTAAATACAATAAGAGTCAGTGAAGTTAAATGAAAAGAAGATGAGAAATTATGACTAGACCAAAACAGAAGAATATGAACAGCAGTAGACAATGGTAAAACAGGGGTAGGATTCGAAATGAATAGAAAGCTAGGGTGGAGAGTGGGATACTGCTAACCATTCAGGGATAGGATTTTCTTTTTTTTTTCTTATCAGAAATTAGACTAAAACAGCGCCAACTAGTTCAAATATACAAGCTGATACAAAGGTAAAGGAAGATGAAATAAAGAGAAACAAGAAACTGAAAGGAGAATTGAGTGGACTGGTAAAATAAGAAATAAAGAGGTTCTCTACAAATCAGAAAAATTAGGAAAATATGGAAAATGCTAATTATAAGAATCAGAAGGATGATATGATTCATATTAATGCTTCAGGATATACCTTCCATGGTACTAGAGGGCATAAGTGGAATGAGCAGAACAAATAATTTGAGGATGTAAGTGCCTCTCTGAAGTGAAGAGACAGGCGCAGAACTGAAAATACTGGCGGCCTGCGTCAAACTGGACGGAAGGCTAATGAAATAAAAGTCGTGTCCTACAATTATCAGTCATTAATCGCATATACACTTTATTATAATTACAGGTTAGCCATCTTCAGATCTCTTAGAATACATATAAAAGAAAAACAAGATATCTAACGCCAAAACTGGTAATCGTAATAAAGCGATCAATAACTGAAAATAACAACAGAAAAAGTACCACCATTTGTTTCTCAGGATTCCGTGAAGCCATTACAAAACAGCAGACAACTTCAGCTGGGCAGGAATGAGCAATCATCTCGGTCGGCGCTTAGAGCGATTCGGAAAAAAAAAAAATCGAAAATGTGGTTCAAAATGGATGCTTTCGCGTCTTAACGCGTCGAGTAGTTCCACCAGCAAGCCTTAACGCTTAGTATTTATCGTGACGAGAGTTAACAAACCGCGGCTGTCTCTCCCTTGAACTGATGTCTTCAAAATAAATTCGGAAGGTCGCTCTGCCTATGGTCATTTCTTACCAGGCAAATGTCAGTTTTCTGAAAAATTATACTTGTAAGTTATTTCTTTGCGTGAGCATGTTTCAAGTACCTTTTAAAGGAAACTTATATCATGTAGATATGTCAAAATCTTATATTAGAAATAAAATTTCTTTCTTAACATTTTATTCCACAGAACGTTAAACAAATTTCATGTTTCGTACCGCAAAGCAGGGCGTTATAAAATGTTGTACTGCTATTTCTTTTTTTTTTTTTTACGTTGGAATGTGGTAAGCAACTGGCGTTCTCAATGAGGATAGTATAAAAGAGAGCATAAAGCAAAGTTTGACGCACTATATTACCATATTACCTATACAACAGCTTTCAGGGGCAACTAAAATTTTATTTTAGTATTTGATATAGCTGTTGACTCAATTTTAAAATCTGTTGTAATCTAACCAGTAACAGCTAAAATCGTACATTAGAGGTTTACCACAATAAATCCACTATCACATTTAGAAACTGTCTGTATGTCTTGACGCAGTATAACTCAGTTCAAATGGTTCAAATGGCTCTGAGCACTATGGGACTTAACATCTAAGGTCATCAGTCCCCTAGAACTTAGAACTACTTAAACCTAACTAACCTAAGGACATCACACACATCTATGCCCGAGGCAGGATTCGAACCTGCGACCGTAGCGGTCGCGTGGTTCCAGACTGAAGCGTCTAGAACCGCTCGGCCACACCAGCCGGCGCGCGTAAGTTACTCACACTATATCCATCCAGTCTTTGAAAACGAGAGCACTTAGCGACCAGGACAGATATTACACATAATTTCAAATCTTTACAAAACCTTTTGCCCCTGACACACCCACACAAAATTATGGCAGGAAAAACGTTTATCGCTCTCTACTACACTCCTGGAAATGGAAAAAAGAACACATTGACACCGGTGTGTCAGACCCATCATACTTGCTCCGGACACTGCGAGAGGGCTGTACAAGCAATGATCACACGCACGGCGCAGCGGACACACCAGGAACCGCGGTGTTGTCCGTCGAATGGCGCTAGCTGCGCAGCATTTGTGCACCGCCGCCGTCAGTGTCAGCCAGTTTGCCGTGGCATACGGAGCTCCATCGCAGTCTTTAACACCGGTAGCATGCCGCGACAGCGTGGACGTGAACCGTATGTGCAGTTGACGGACTTTGAGCGAGGGCGTATAGTGGGCATGCGGGAGGCCGGGTGGACGTACCGCCGAATTGCTCAACACGTGGGGCGTGAGGTCTCCACAGTACATCGATGTTGTCGCCAGTGGTCGGCGGAAGATGCACGTGCCCGTCGACCTGGGACCGGACCGCAGCGACGCACGGATGCACGCCAAGACCGTAGGATCCTACGCAGTGCCATAGGGGACCGCACCGCCACTTCCCAGCAAATTAGGGACACTGTTGCTCCTGGGGTATCGGCGAGGACCATTCGCAACCGTCTCCATGAAGCTGGGCTACGGTCCCGCACACCGTTAGGCCGTCTTCCGCTCACGCCCCAACATCGTGCAGCCCGCCTCCAGTGGTGTCGCGACAGGCGTGAATGGAGGGACGAATGGAGACGTGTCGTCTTCAGCGATGAGAGTCGCTTCTGCCTTGGTGCCAATGATGGTCATATGCGTGTTTGGCGCCACAATCAGGAATGCATACGACCGAGGCACACAGGGCCAACACCCGGCATCATGGTGTGGGGAGCGATCTCCTACACTGGCCGTACACCACTGGTGATCGTCGAGGGGACACTGAATAGTACACGGTACATCCAAACCGTCATCGAACCCATCGTTCTACCATTCCTAGACCGGCAAGGGAACTTGCTGTTCCAACAGGACAATGCACGTCCGCATGTATCCCGTGCCACCCAACGTGCTCTAGAAGGTATAAGTCAACTACCCTGGCCAGCAAGATCTCCGGATCTGTCCCCCATTGAGCATGTTTGGGACTGGATGAAGCGTCGTCTCACGCGGTCTGCACGTCCAGCACGAACGCTGGTCCAACTGAGGCGCCAGATGGAAATGGCATGGCAAGCCGTTCCACAGGACTACATCCAGCATCTCTACGATCGTCTCCATGGGAGAATAGCAGCCTGCATTGCTGCGAAAGGTGGATATACACTGTACTAGTGCCGACATTGTGCATGCTCTGTTGCCTGTGTCTATGTGCCTGTGGTTCTGTCAGTGTGATCATGTGATGTATCTGACCCCAGGAATGTGTCAATAAAGTTTCCCCTTCCTGGGACAATGAATTCACGGTGTTCTTATTTCAATTTCCAGGAGTGTACTTCGCTGTTTTTTTGTGGTAAAACTGCAGCATCAGGCATGAAGTTCGAATTTATTACTTCTCTACTACTAACTCTATTCGCAAAACATTTTTCACACCGTATGCACATATATCACTGAATGTACCTGCTAAATTGTATCGTTTTACTACACGTAGTTCGGGAGATACGACTTTTTTACGTTTGAGTTCGATACTTTACAGCAAGGGCATCAGTTTAGCTCGTACTGCAGGCCGAAATCCTCTCATTGTAAATATGTAGGCTCTGTCAAGTTCAAAAATAACGTGACGGGAGATAAATTATTATTTCCAATTCGGATCACTGCTGCTCCATTGCCAGCTAGACTTGGCTGAAAAGAACTGAGTTCTACGAGGGCCCGCACCCTTCTTTTCGGGAGGGTATGATGTTAACAAATGTAGGCAATACGCGAACAGTGGTGAGTAGTCAGACTGCACAAGGCGTTGCAACGGTAAATTAATAACTGCAACTAGAATATATACTGCTGGTAATAAATTACAGTTGCTAGTTTGTGACTGACTACTGCTGATAACATAAGTAAAAACATACCTCAAATGAAAAATAAAGACAATGAAATCATTACAGATGAAGCACCGACTCGTACTGGGAAGAAAATCGGGTGTGTCCTTTTCAAAGAAATCATCGTTGCATCCGCTTTAAGCGATTTGATGGAAGCCATGGATGCAGATTAGAACCACCAGCTTCCCCACTCGGTGGCCTTAAATTAAATCGTACATGAAGCAAGGGATACACAGGGCAGATGTAAATAACAGACGGAGTACGCCCACGTGGATTCAGTAATCACATCAACTAAGCTGCAGTTAAATTACGATTTACCACTAAATCAATTGCCTCATAGTGTGTACAGGAAAAGCTGTCGTCTTGACGGCTTTTCCCACTGCCCTCGCCGACCTTGCTCTATTTCCGGGCTTTGATCAGCTGTATCCATTAACACAAATGAGTTTACCTTCGTTGACGCTACCTAGTATACACGTAACAGCCTTGGGCTGTTATAACCAGTGACGCGTCTGTGTCTTTAGTGCTTGGTTGCTGGCCATCATTACCTTTGCTGCGTCTTCGTAAGAACAAAGTTGCATCTGTACAATAAGAGTACAGAAGAATGTTATGAATTCTGAAGAAAAATTAAAAAGAGAATTCACAAGAAATATTGTTTTTCAGTTTAAAAGCCGCATGGCGTCGGCCCTGTGTAACATTTGCCTCAACTTACATATACATCGTAAATGTAGTCAAAATAACATAGGTAAGAATGTTCTCCTCAGAATTGGTTTCTGGATGGAATATTGCTTTTCCTCCTTTTTGTACCTTAAGTCGTAAAAACACCCGTATGTTTAAAAATTTGTTAATTAGAGATAGGCTGCAATCTTGTCTCACTCCCTTCACAACAGCTATTGCTTCCCCTTTATGTTCAATGTTCTTGAACTCTTATAATTGCAGTATGTAAGAAGTAACCGGTTGCCCCCTGTAGCCCTCAGAATTTTAAAGAGAGTAGTCAAATTGTCTCTATCGAAAGCTTTCTCTCAATCTGAAAAGTTACAAACGGAGGTTTATCTTTCTGCAACCTATCTCGTAAGATAGGACATAAGGTCAGCATTGCCCCACGTAATCCTTCATTTCTCCGGAACCCAAACTGACTTTCCCCGAGATCGGCTTTTATAAGTTATTGGATTTTCTGTAAATAATTCGTGTCAGTGTCTTCAACCATGCCTTGCTTGACTGACTTATTAAACTGATAGTTCGGTAGTATTCACACCAGCCAGCACCTGTCTTCGTTGGAATTGGATGATATTACATTCTTTTTTAATGTAGCCTTTCACACCTAGTGGAACAGTTTTCTCAAGGCTGGCTCTCCAAGGATCTTAATAACTCTGAGGGAATAGCGTCTACTCCAGGAATCTTATTTCAACCAGAACTTTCAGTGCTTTGTCAAATTCTTCTCGCAGTATCTTACCTCTCATCTTATCTTCACCTACTTCTTCTTCTCTTTCTGCAATATTGCCCTCAAGTTCGCTTCACTTATATAAACTCTGTATATATTCCTTCCACCTACCCTTCTTTGCTTAGCAATGGCATGTCATCTGAGCTCTTAACATTTAAGCACTAGCTTCAGTTTTCTCCAATGGTATCCTTAATCTGACTGAATTGCCTGTTGGCTTTGTCTCGGGTTCTTCGGCCGACGATCGGTCGATTATTTTTCTGACATTTCGCCAGCGCGAGTGAAGGCTTCACCCTCCACTGCTGGTGGTGGGTCTTTAATCTTCAGATAGGGGTATCCGTCTTCCCCATAGTCATGTACGTTTCTACAGTCTTACATTTACCCTCTAGCATTCCTGCTAAACCAATCTGAATTTTCTGTTATCCTCATTTTTAAACCTATTTATACTCTTTAGTCTGCTTCATTTTCTGTATTTTTAAATTTTCTCCTTTCGTCAGTTAAACTCTTCTGTTCTAGTAAGAATGGTATCGGGACAACAGAAACCGTTTTGTGTTCTACGTTTTGCGCGGTGCGGGTCAGTAATAACTGTTCAGCGTGACTTTCGTACTAGTTATGGTGTGGATCCTCCTACAGCACAGAGCATTAGACGATGGCATGAACAATTCCGAGGAACAGGTTGTTTGTGTAAAGACAAATCGCCGGGTCGTTCCCGAGCGTCTGACACAGACGTCAAACCCATCCGTCACTGCTAACTGAAAACTATTCAAGCCTTGTCGCTGCAGTATGGGAACCATTTGAATACCCCAAAGTCAGAACAGTCATAAAAGCAAACACTTTAGCTATACATAAAATATACTGTTTCTTTCTACAGTAATAAAAATTATCAGGTCCGTTTTTTTATTCAACATTAACTGCCAGCTCTACAGTCTAACACAAGATTCAGTCGAAAAATTACACGCATTTGATAAAAACCATAGCGCACTTGCTTTTGAATAATTGCAACAGCTGATATAACTCGATGCCCTCGAAAAGAAACGTAACTGCGATGTGACGATAAGTCTCCGCTCATGACACGTAAATTTGCTGACGGCCGTTTCGTCATTAAAAAATCTAAGATACCAAAAACGAATACTGTGCATTTTGCCTTCTACCGTCCAAAAGAGCTCAACACTGACTCCCAGTTTTACTAGTTCCGAGCAGCTCCCGTAATTGCTTAACATTTCGGCCTTTCACGCAACCAGTCCTGTGGCCTAACACCCAATTGGCAATTACGTTCATCACAAGCATTCACTTTGTAACGGCCCCCTTTTGCAATAATTGCAGCCCTCTAGAAGATATTGCCTCTTTGCAGGACCTGTCGTGCTATATTTTTCATTTGAAATTCAAAGGACTTTCTCTGGTGTCCGCACGACGGGAAGTAACAAATTTTTGAACGCGGAATGGTACTTAGAGCTAGACGCATGGGACATTCATTTTCGGAAATCGTTACGGAAATCAATATTCCGAGATGCACAGTGTCAAGAGTCTGTCGAGAATACCAAATGTCAGGCATTACCTCTTACAATGGATAACGCAATGGCCAACGGTCTTCACTTAACGACAGAGAGCAGCAGCGTTTGCTTCGAGTTGTCAGTACTAACAGACAAGCAACACTGCTTTAAATAACCGCAGAAATTATTTTGGGACGCACAACGGCGTTTCCGTCAGGACAGTGAGAAGAAATTTGGCGTTAATGAACTATAGCAGTAGACAACCGACGCGAGTGCCTTTGTGAACAGCATGACATCACCTGCATCTACTCTCCTGGGTTCGTGACCATATAGGTTGGACACTAGACGACTGGAAAACCATGGCCTGGTCCCGATTTCAGTTGGTAAGAGCTGATGGTAGGGTACGAGTGAGGCGCAAACCCCTTGAAGCCATTGACCCAAGTTGTCAACAAGACAGTATACAAGCTGGTGGTGGCTCCATAATTGTGTGGGCTGTGTTTACATGGAATGGACTGGATCTTCTGGTCTAACTGGGCCGATTATTGACTGGAAATGGTTATGTTCGGCTACGTGGAGACCATCTGCAGCCATTCAACGATGGAATTTTTATGGATGACAATACGTCCTGTCACTAGACCGCAGTTGTTCACGATTGGTTTGAGGAACATTCAGAATAATTCCAGCGAACGATTTGGCCACGCAGATCGAACATTTATGGGGTATAATCTAGAGATCAGTTTGTGCACAAAATCTTGCACCGGTAATAATTCCGCAATTACGGTCGGTTATGGAGGCAGCATGGCACGATATTTCAGCAGGGGGACCTGCAACGACTTGTTGAATCCATGCCACGTCGAGATGTTGCTGCATTATGGCGGACAAAAGGAGGGCTGACACGATATTACGAGGTATCCCATGACTTTTGTCACCTCAGTGTATAACATTGTATAAGGCGTGTCTCCTTTTTAATGTGGCCTTGGAGAAGGTTATGACGGGTGAAAATCTGTTGAAAAGGGGAATTTTCTATAAATCAGTGCAGACTGCCTCTCGTGTAGATGACGTAGAAATAATTGCAAGAAATCGGAAGGCAGTGGAGGAGACATTCATCGCACTTGAGTGAGTCAGTGGGAATATGGGACTGAGTATCAGTCAGCAGAAAACAACATATTTGACTGCTGGGAAGCACATAAGAAGAACATACCGCCTTCAGTAACATTGGGCAGACATATTTTTGGGAGAGTTGAACAGTTTAAATTTATGGGAGTCGACATCAAATGGTTAAAATGGCTCTAATCACTATGGGACTTAACATCTGAGATGATCAGTCCCCTAGACTTAGAACTACTTAAACCGAACTAACCTAAGGACATCAGACACATCCATGCCCGAGGCAGGATTCGAACCTGTGACCGTAGCAACCGCGAGGTTCCGGACTGAAGCGCCTAGAACCGCTCGTCCACAAGGCCGGCGGGTTGACATCAGCCAGTCAAATGATATCTCTTATGAAGTTAAACAGAGGTTAACAGCAGCCAACAGACCCTATTTTCCTTTAAAAAACTATTTTACTCATATCTCTTAACTCGTATTACCAAATTAATCATTTATAAAACACTTATAAGACTTGTGATGGCACATGCTCCGGAAATTTGCCATTAACGTCAAGAGATAATGGATTGCTAGATGTCTCTGAAAGAAAAGTACTTAGAAGAATCGTCAGCCCAACTTGTGAAAGAGGAAGACGTAGGAGGAGGAAAGAGAAATATGGAGGAGGAGCTACACTCATGAGCTGTACACTGTACGTAAATATCTACCTATTATAAGAATACTCAAATCAGCCAGAGCGAGATGGGGAGGGTCCCTGGCACAGACAAAGACACAAAAGTAGCTAAATCGATATTAGATAGAAACTCAGGGTTCATAGAGGACAGTGTCGACCGAGAACTAGATGTATAGATGGAGTCATGGAGTACCTGCAGAAAGCTCGGGCGTAGGATCGTAATAGTTGGGGAAGAATTGTTGAAGAGGCGAAGGTTCACAACGAACTGTAGATCCACAGAAGAAGATGATGAGTTCCCTAAATCTCTTAAGGCAAGTGCCGGAATGGTTCCTTCGAAAAGGGAACGGACGATTTCCTTCCCTAACCTGAGCTCGTGCTCCGTCTCTAATGGCCTCATCGTCGACGTGGCCCCAAACCACAGCCTTCCTTTTCTAGTGACAGAAGGAGACGGTCTCGTCTTTCACTAGAGGAGTAAACTCTCCCTGACTTGCATGCCTTCAGGTACAACAATCAGAAATGTCTGTGAACAGTCCAACTGTCCTAGTGGCAGCCGTGACCTTGTGGACAGTGTGTCAGTGCCGCGAGTCGGCAGGCGGTCTGACAACGGCGCCACAAACGCCCACTGCCGTCTTACCCTTTCAGCGTTTCGATGCTATGCTGTGAAACCACCATTCCGAAACAAATGTCTAGTGCCAGGGTATAGGGCGCAACTGAATTTGTTTCTTACAGCCTGGACACGCCAAAATATACCCGAATTGTGTAAAATTGTAAAGATTCAGTTATATGCATGTAACTGTCAAAGTAAAATTTTAGATTAATATAAATTAGTATCTGACTGTGAAGTAATCTTGGATACCTATTATCGACTTACTTGTGCAACTAGAAAATTTCCTGTGAGTTTCGACTGAGCAAAGGTTGGGAATTTGTATGGCCTCTGATAACCGCGCAGTTGAGCGCCTCACAAACCCAACATCATCATCATCTAGAAAATTTCTGGGCCTGACCGAAAATGTATATGGGTTTTGGACTAAAAATGTGCTTATTTTTCTGACATGCCCTCTACATCAGTGCACTTTGTCCAGCTTTTTCCAGCTGTTCGCTTCCATCCTTGGAACGATATTCTGGAAAGTCAGCAAAACACTTACCTACAACAACCATAACTTCTTCGCTGTATTCACTATACTTCTCAGCGGCACACGTTTCTTTAGATGTGACCCTAACTGGAAGCCAGAGGGTGTTCGTTGGTTCATTCGGGAGAGGGGACCAAACAGCGAGGTCATTGGTTCCGTCGGATTAGGGAAGGAAGTCGGCCGTGCCCTTTCAAAGGAACCATCCCGGCATTTTCCTGAAGCCATTTAGGAAAATCACGGAAAACCTAAATCAGGATGGCCCGGCGCGGGTTTGAGCCGTCGTCCTCCCGAAGGCGAGTCCAGTGTACTAATCACTGCGCCACTTCGTTCGGTGCCAGAGGGTGTCAAATATGGCAGAAAGGGCCGATATTCCGAGTGTACTTCGAATAAATTCCTAGTTTCCATTGTCAAAGCACATTTTTGAGTAGGTGCATCGTCATGATGATTCTTTTTATCTACATATACACGACTACTCTGCAGTTCACACACTCTGCAATTCGCACGTAAATACTTAGCAGAGGATTCGGAGTCCATACCTCGCACTGATTTTCATCCAGTTACACCAGTCGGCTTATATTTGTGTAACACTCGTCAGTTATAGTTCTGTTATTCACAAGGTAATCAATATGAAGAGCAATCCACGAAAACAGTGGCCTCAAAATCGCGAGGAGGCGGGGTCATTCCACACAGCTGATATTTCTTGTTGACAAGCTAAGGCAGTTGGTGGGAATGTGGCAACTGGAAACCGGAGCATCAAGCGAGAATGCACGAATTGCGTTTAGCTTTCCAGTACAAATCGGTCCTTCATTATGTAACTGTGCAGTCTGCTACATTTCCTGCAGCAGACCTCTTCCCACTAATTTTTTCATTTATTTGGTCCAAAAAACATGCACTTCCACAGTGGCTCCCCGTTATTTGAAAGAAATGTTTTGTCATTATTGAACAGTTTTGGCTACATCGTCAAAATCGAGTGTATTTCAAGTTGCCTTGATGAGATGATGTGTTTGGTGACTGCTCCTGCTGCCGTCAAACTTGTTCTGCATCCGATTGATCTCTGATGGACTGTGGCAAGTAACGTAAGCAAATTTTCTTTCCTACGTGTATCCTACCAAACTCATCAGATTTCGGGTACTACTTTCAGAGACTTATCCGATTCTTTACACCAAACTCTCCATCAATTGTTGTAACATCAAGCGCAGCTTACTCAGTGTAGGATCATTACGGTAGCCATACAAAAGTGCTATTTACAAATATTGTTGTTTGAAAAGTTATTTATGCCATGTTCCTGCATAAATTCTCAAAATATTTCAGTAGGTGACAGATGTAAGAAATGTCCGTGAGTAAATGGTGTTAAATATATTGAAAAATGCCAGCTTCTGTCATGGTTCGTATTCAGTGATAGATACATAGGGTATATATTTAGAGGAGAGCAAAAGGACCACTTTGTTGTGTGACAAAAATGTCACGTACGTTTCCATGGAGGTTTTGACGCTAATGAATTTCAGAGATGAATTTAATTACCGGTAATTAAGCATTGAAGATGGCTACGCTTAAAATTTCAAAACAGTCGCCAAATGCCGGGAACGCAAGCTTGTTCCGCGTTACGCTAGATTTTCAACTAGTTGTAAACTAATTGGGAGAAGAGAATCGGAAGTGCGCTCCGCCACTATGACCACAGATGACGACCGTGATGCAGTCGCGGTTTCAGACCCGTTATTGGCTGAACTGATATTTGGTCCGTTCAAAGGTCTGTGCTGCGTCCGTGACCCGAGGCTAACCAGGACACGTGACAGCCTGCGGCAGGATCTCTGCGCACACGTGACTCCCTGCCGCATATAGATAAGCTCGACGGGTGCCAAAGTGAGCAAGGGCTGGCAACTGATACTGGCACAACAAGAGTAAAGGCTCCCCGCCAGAGACAGGGATACAGCTTTGTTCATCGGTTGCGGATGCGATGCAAGGAAATCTGGTTACCAGAGTGGCTCCTTTATTATTTTTAAATGTGTAAGGAGAAGTGATTGTCCAAAAACCAGTTCGCACTCTAAATTGCAATGAACCCCCCCCCCCCCGCTCAACTTGATCGTTTGCAAACTTTCTGAATGTTAAAGAAATAAAAAGAAGAAAGTGGATACACAGTTGTATGTGACTGAATTAAAAGTTGAGAGAAAACTGGTCAAAATCCTGACCTAAAATTACTGTTTTAAATTTTCGATGACTGAGTTTATTTTGGACATAAGTCACATTGTCTGGAACAAAAAGAATGGATTACATGTGTCAACAATGCTTAGACTTATTCTTACATTCCTCAACTGACCTCCTTTCACTTGGATATTAAATTATTTTGAAAAAGTTGTAATTGATTTGTTTCCAAAACTACAAACATCAAGCTCTTGTTTAATTATGTACCAGATCTCTCATTCTTTATCGGCAGCACAGTCTTTGGTTGGTGTAACACTGGCTCTGTTATGTACAGTGGCAAATTTATGTTCACAAGTAAATTACAAAACTAATCTGTATGCCGTTATGTGAGGGGGGAACATATTTAAGAGTAATAGCTACAATTTTAATATGCATTATATTGACATAATACATGATTATTACCAGGGCCATTTTTTAGCCAAAGTGAACCAAATTGCCATTTGTAACGCCACAATTGTAAGATTTCCATACAGGGCGTATAACAATTAGTAGTGGCCACTTGGGGTATCAAGCTGAGAGGGGAGCCAAGGACAACCAAGTGCAAAACTTGTATGCAGTGTGTATCACTAGTATCACAATGTGTAGTGAAAACTGACATGTGTTAAAGTGGGGGAAAGGGGGGGGGGGGGGGAGAGGTGCACAAAATGATAAGTCACTCATATGGAAAAATTATCTTGAACTGGTTCTGATTGTTATACAAGATTATAATCGGATAGAATAGAATAAATTTAATCAACTTTATAATTTTTTTATATATAAGTGTTCACAACAAAAATAATTTTTAGATTGCTGTAACTACAATATTACAAGTTGCTCACAAAGCTCTTTGTCAAACTAATTTAGTTATCATATGGCAGTTCACCTCATTTACAATTTCACTGAAGTATATTGAAGTGTATTTTGTTGAAGCAACTAAAAACATTATCATGTAATGTTTTATAACTCTTTTGTTCTGTATACTCGTATGATGCACTGTTTAGACCACAGTATTACATTTAATCACACAGCACCACATTACAGATTCATAGAACAACGACATAGCAGTGGCTCGTTTATTACACATCTTGATATTCTTGCACTGATTAAAGTGCTTTATTGTTAATCCATTTTGGTAGTGTATATTTGAATTTATCCAAAGGCACACAGTAGGCTTTTTTAGGTAATTTGTTAAAATACATGAAATAAGATATTCATATGTGCTGTGCCAGTCATGAAAGGTAAAGTTGTCATCAACCCAAAGATTGATTTGAACATCATAGTGCTTTACTAGGCATAGAGTATGTCAATTACACATTCTGCTTGTGCTGCACTAGTGTACTGACATCCAGAGGTCAAAGATATTATGATTTTCTTTCATGTATAGTAAACACTTCCAAACATGCAAGTTACAGACTGTCATTACATTACTTTAAATTACATTTATCATTTTCCATGGATCCCTTGAAAAGGAGTCTCTGGGATGTGGGAAGAGTCAAAGATTTTTTATTTTTTTTACTCAGATACATGGATATTGTACAATTCTAATGCAGACAGAGTTATGAGCTATAATCCTTGAGAATATATTCATTTATGGAGTAGAAATTTGGGGGGGGGGGGGCAACAACCAAAAATAATCTAGATAAGCTACTCATTCTTCAAAAAAGGTGTGTGAGAATAATCTGTGGAGAAAAATACAGGGAATCTTGTCACAACTTGTTTCTAAAAATAGAGGTGTTAACTGTTATAAACACATACATTCTAAAAGCCATATTGCTTGTGAAAAGACTGTACCCAAACACTTATTCAGATTTACACCAGTACAATACTAGAAATAAAGAAAGATTTTACATTGGCAGCCACAGAACAGCACTTTACAAAAAGGGGCCTCAGTACACAGGTATAAAATTAGCTAATGCACTGCCTAGTGTAGTCATGGCTCTTCCTACAATTAAACTGAAACATCAGCTTAAGAAAGTTTTAGTAAAACACCCTTTCTACACATTAGAAGAGTACCATACTTATATGAAGAACAACAAATGCTTTGTGAAATTATGTGAATAGAAATCAGTAAACATCTTATTGTAATTTTGTTGTAAATTAATGATGTATTCAGAAGAATGTGTCTTGTGTATTGTACAAATAACTCTAATCATTACTGTTTCTTTGTACATGTGCAGTGTACCATTTGATGTTGAATAAAGCTATTATTATTATTATTATTATTATGAAGGAGTTGGCCAACAGGAAGTTCTTTAATTCACTCTGACACCGATCTTTATCACTTACAAGACCTTTGAGATGCTCTGGTAAGTTATTGAATATATGAGTACCCATGTACTTGACTCCTTTTTGTACTAATGTTATGCTTTAACAGTCCTTATACACATTGTTTTTAGTTCTGGTATTATAATCATGTTTTGTACTGTTTTGAATAAAAAGAAACATGTTGGAAATGACAAAGGACATCAATGGTATATGTACTGAGAAGTAGTAGTTAGAATACCAAGTTTCTTAAAGAGGTCTCTGCATGATGATCTAGGACTGACACCAGATATAATTCTAATGACTCGTTTCTGAATTTTGAAAATGATCGCTTTGTGAGAGGAGTTTCCCCAAAGGATGATTCCATAACTCATTAGTGAATGGAAGTAGGCCGAATAAACTGATTTCTTCATTTTTAAATCATCTATTTCTGCTGTCATGCATACTGCAAATGTAGCTGAACTAATGCATTTCATTAAGTCCAGAGTGTGAGTTTTCCAATTTAGGTTGTGGTCAATTTGTAGCCCTAAAAATTTGACACTCTCTACAAAATATTTAAATTAAAATCTTCACTTAGTATGAGTTCATTATTTTTAGAAGTTAAAAAATTTAATACTGCATCAAGCTGTTTAGTGAATAGCTGGAAATTACCAGTTGGAGCCCTGTATATTGTGACCATAATCATTTTTCTTTTTTGTGTTTCTACTTGTGTGGCACATGCTTCAAAATGCTGATCACTACAGTATTTAAGAATGTCAATGTTTTTATAATTGTGACCATTTCTAATGTAAGTGGCAACTCCTCCTTTCTCCATCTCTTTTCTACAATACTTTGAAGCTAAGGTGTACCCTTCCATATTAAGCATTTCAATTTCACTACCTAAATGATGTTCAGAAATACAAATAATATAAGCAGGATTTGTAGACTGTAGGTCATCTAAACAGATCTGAAATTCATTAATTTTGTTTTTTAAACCTCTGATGTTTTGATGTAGTAAATTTACTGTTACTTTTTTCCTGTCTTCGCAGGTATTATGCTTAACATTTTGAGATACAGCTTATGATATTCACTTCCTGAAAGCATAGCCTACATGACTTTCATGGTGAACATTTCATATTGTACCTGTTTTTGATCAAGTGAGTCTCCCTGTGAAAGCATTCCATAAATCAAAATACAATTTTACAGATGTAATATGCTCTGTTATGCTGCCCATGACTTGCTTTTTCATCTTTTTTAAACCTGAATAGCCATCCTTTTCCTTCAGTATAAAGGCATAAGAAGTTTTATTTGGCCACAGAGGCATGGAACAACAGAAACTGATCAGAATATAGTGTGTTTTATACAATATGACTTGCAAATTAGAATCTATATTACTCAGCTTCTGAAACTCACCTGGTCCCAGTTCAGGGTGACTGTCTAATAACTTCCAGGAGCAACAAAATTTTAAAATGCTGCCATAATATACTCATTAAGCAGCATAATCTGAAGGTGAGCATTTAACAAAAGTAATTCAAGCATTACAGTTAGGAACTGTTGCAGAGTAACTCATGGCATGCAAATTACACAGACTAGATTCATCTAGTATTTGAGAATGAGACTATTCAGCTACTTTCAACAAACTTTACATGAAATTTGAAACCTTTCTGAAACTTGTTCTTGCTCTGACACTCCCCTCAAAATAATGAAACAAATGAAATTAGTTATTTACTACATTTTCCATGCAATAAAATTTCAGCATCAGACCTGACTTGCTACTTCTTTACTACTGACCCTATGCACACAGTATTCATATACAGGGTGTCCCATTTATCTTGACCACCCTAAATAACTATTTATCCAGATGCAAATTACAAAATGTTTCAAGCAAATGTCCTTTAGCCATCGGGGGGATATCAATCAGCATGGCTGCCTTCATTGTAGCTTTGTTTTTTCAAAGATATGAACCGCAGTATGACTTTTTTAAATGGCACCCTGTATTTTTATTTGGTAATTTGCCAATGTATCACAGTGTACCATTCACTGAAACACAATGCTATTAATTTCATAAAACAACACTGACGTTGATGCTCCCAGTGGTTAGTGCAGGTACTCGAGGTAATGGAACACATTCACATTCTGACATTGACGGAGGACAAATGTAAACATAATTAGAAAGCACACCCATCATTCTGTCAACCATTGTCAGTTGAAGAGTTGTGAGAGTAGAATGTTCATCAATGAAGAGAAGGTAGAAATGCTACTCATCTATGGGGAATGTAAGTTAGCAGAGCAGTAATTTCAATACTGTTTCCTTATGCACGGGTACAGTCAGTACAGTAGTTTAGTCCTTTTAAAAACTGTTGTGTAGAATAGGCATACAGTAAAGGCTGTCCTTCCTACAAACTGCTTCACATAATGTTTCTCTTATTGTTGTTGTTGTCGAAGGTAGGCGAAATGCTACGCAGGCAGCAGAACTGTACAGAGAGCAACATCCTGACAAGAACCCACCTTCCCAACAGATGTTTACTCATCTTGTTGTGATGCTTCAGGAAATGGGAAGTTTCAACCCAGGACAATGCAATTGCTGTAGCACTCGCACAGACGAAGCTGCAAAAGTTATTATTCTTGCTTCCATTGCTATGAATCCACATGTGAGCACATGACAGCTTGAACACAAGATTGGCATCCCTAAAACCAGTGTACATCCTATTCTTACATGTCACTGGTTCCATCCTTACCATGTACACCTACATCAAGAACTACGTGGGAATGATTTCTAGAATCGTGTACAGTTCTGTCAGTGGATACAACAGCAAATCGTTGCCAACTCAAACTTCTTCTCCAATGTTCTATTTACCAATGAATGTACCTTCTCAAACAAAGAACAGGTAAATACAAGGAACATGCATTATTGATCCAGTGACAACCCACAATGTCTTAGACAGGCGGAACATCAGCATCAATGGAGAGTTAATGTCTGGTGTGTGATGCTTGGTACTACAATTATTGGCCCATATTTCATCAATGGTAATCTAAACGGCACAGTGTATGCCAACTTCCTCAGACGAATACTTCCTCCTCTTCTGCATGAAGTGCCGCTAAGAACCAGAATGTTTATGTGGTATCAACACAATGGATGTCCAGCACATAATGCCTTGCTTGCACGTCACGTTCTGAACTGAAGCTAGCCTGCCAAATGGATTTGTCAAGGAGGAACAGTTACTTGGTGTGCTAGGTCTCCTGATTTAAATCCTCTGGACTTTTTTCTTTGGGGATGCATTAAAGACATTGTCTATCGCGATATTCCAACATCTCTAGAGGTCATGCTGAAACATATCGTGCTTGCTTGTAATTCTCTTCAGCAGACAACACTGGAAGCAGTAAATAATTCTTTCATTCAATGAGTGAACCAGTGTATCAGTGTCCAAGGTCATCACTTTGAACACCTTTCAATGTTCTACACCTGGGCAATGGTACAGGAGAGTCAAAGTCAATTTAGTTTTCTGACAACTCCAGCAAGTGGACGAGTTTGTGATCCTGGGCTCAAGTCAGTGTTGTGGTATGTAATTAATAACCTTGTGTTTCAGTGAATGGTACACTGTGATACATTTCTGAATAGGTATTTGGAGAGGAAATGAATTACTGAATAAAAAATACAGGGTGCCATTCAAAAAGGTCATACTGCTGTTCATATATTTGTAAAAACAAAGTTACAATGAAGGCAATCATGCTGATTGATATCCCCCTGACAGCTAAAGAACATTTGCTTGAAACAATTTGTAATTTGCATCTGGAAAAACAGTTATTTGGGGTGATCAAGATAAATGGGACACCCTGTATACCACTGAGTGTATCTGCAAAATTATATGATTTTATGACACATAGTTCAGAAGATATGATCCCATAAACACAAGAATTCTATTTTTAAAGAACTGAGGTGGGGGTGTTCCTGGTTAATAGATGAATGGTTTCAGATAACACATTCCATTATCAAGTTTCCTACAAAATGCCAAAATTTCAAGTTGCAGAATTTGAACATTTATATATCATTAGATTTTGGCTTTTTGTAAGAAGTTTGTTAATGAATGCGTATCATCCTAAATCGGTGTTAACAAATCGCAATGTGGAAGTGAGACTGCATACTGCAGGGCAACATGTCTTCAGCTGCTAAATAAAACATTACACATCACATTAGTGTAATAAAAGGAAGAACAAAGTCCAAGCTTTAATGCTCTGTTGAAGACAGCGTGCGTTTAGTCAAATTTTTTCAGAAGATTCATAGCACTATTTGTACATTTATTAATTTACCATGACATAAGTCAGTTAAATTTTTAATTCCAATGTTGTATTCTTAAGAAAGAAACAGTGCTGATGCAGGAAGAGTGTTAGCTTAATGTCCCAACATCATCACTAGACATAGACCACAAGCTTGGATGGGATTGCTGTGCCACCTCATTCAGTTTACAGAGGAAAAGATATGGTACAACTTCAGTTGATGGATTAATGGAAAAACTGATTTGTTTTGCTTCTGAATATTACATTGCATGAGTGATTGAAACTAAACAGAAACTTTATATAAAGCTAATGTTATCAACTTTCTTTTATTTGCAGGGATCTTCTACTGACCCTATATATCAGAATGGACACTGTTCTTCACAGCACTGGTGGAAAGACAATGAGAAAAACTGGCGTCTGTTCCGGTGGTCTATATTAGTAATAGCTGTGCTACTAGTTTTGGGACTGGTGATTTACTTTTTGGTTATAGGTGGGTATAAACTTTATACTAACTATGAACTGCAATTAATAAACATATATTTCATTTGATAGAACCATTTTCAAGTAGTAACTATTTCATTAAAATTAAGTTTTTCAAATTTCCTGTTTATATGTCTTTGATCAAGCAACACACTACATATTTCTGACATACTGTCACTTGTAACAGCGATCAACACAATCCAAAAATATATGTTTTACTCTATAGAATATCTGGAAAATCTAATTGAGAAGTGAGCTTGAGGACTGTGTGCCACGTAGAAGTAGAAGTAGAAGTTCATTGTCTCGTAACATACAATTTCAAGCCATTGACTTAAAGTACAGCAGACTCGTCAAAACACAAAAACTGGTTTACAATTTTCCTTATGAACCAGTAATATAATATACAGTACTGAATAATTACTTAACTAAGCAATTACTCATAATAGTTTTTCTTCAAAAGTAACAAACTTTTAAGATTAACAGTCCTAAGCACTTACCGACTCCTGCTCAAATTTTCAGGTTGTCATTTATGAATTCTTCTACTGAATAGTAACATTTCTGCACTAGTTTCACATATAAGGATTTTTCCAGTGTTTCTAAATTTATGTGGAGCAACTCTCTTCCTTTCACTTTGTTATAAATTTTCGTACCCATATAATGTGGAGTTTGAGTATAAAGTTTTAATGGTGAGTGGGCAACATAAAATTATTTTGATTTCGGGTGTTGTAATCATGTTGAAAATGATTTGCTACAAATAAATCAGGGTTACTGTGTACAAAGATAATCAGCTCATATATGTATAGTGAGGGAACACTTGGTATAGTTAGATTTTTTAGGAGTGGGTGATATGATCACCCTACATTGTGCACATTTCTAATGATGGTTTTCTGAAGTTTTAGTATTCGACACATATGGTTTAAGTTACCCCAAAATACAATTCCATACCTTATTACTGACTCAAAGTAGCTATGATACACTACTTTTCTTATGCCCATACTGGTAGCATTGTATACTATTCTCATTGCAAATGCGAGGCTATTTAATTTATTTGCTAGGTACTGTATATGTGATACTGTATATGTGATATTCCTAGGAAATTCACACAGCTAGCTTCCTGCAAATCCTGGTTTATGTGACTGATCTGAATATCATTTAATTTTGCTTGTCTTGTTTTAAACTGCATTAACTGAGTCTTTTCCATGTTTAATTTTAACCCGTTTAAATGAAACCAGGCATCTAATTTTTCTAAAGTGTTTAATACAATTTGTGGAATTTGATCAGTACTGTTAATTTTAATGATTAAAGATGTGTTGTCTGCAAATAAAACTGGGTGACACTCAATATTAAGTGGCAGATCATTTATGTAAAACAAAAACAGAATGGTACCTAAGACAGAACCTTGTGGTACTCCATGTGAAATGGTTTTCCATTCTGAAGTATAAGTTCCTCTCTCTGATGTTATAACCACACTTTGTCTTCAGTTGGTTAGATAGGATTTAAACCATTCTAATACTGTGCCCCTAATTCCATACTTTTCCAGTAGCAAGGAGTGATTCACACTGTCGAAGGCCTTTGGTAGGTCACAAAAATTCCTGTGGCATGCAGTGAGTTGTCTAGAGATGAGCTAATTTTATCAACAAAATTATTTATAGCAGATATTGTGGTTTTGCCTTTTTGAAATTCATACTGATTTTTTGGGATTATTTTAAATTTTTCTATGAAATTTTGAATTTGTATGGTAACTACCTTCTCAAATATTTTTGATAGTAATGGAAGAAGAGAGACTGGTTGATAATTTTCCATATGTTCTTTTGTGCCTGTTTTGAATAGTGGATTAACTACTGCATACTTAAGTGTGTCTGGAAAATAATCTAATTGAAGGGACTGGCTAACTATTGCAGTTAATGGCTGCACAATTATTTTAGAAACTATTTTTAACACTTTTGTTGGTATCCCATCCCATCATGCTGATGTTTCACTTTTTAGTGATAGAATCACATTTTCTATATCTTTTACAGAAGTTTTGGTAAATGTACTGAAAAATTCACCATCAAGTTGCTCACTGTTGAAGAAATTTACCTTGTCTGGGTACTCTGCTACACTCACACTAGATTTGTTTACATTTATAAAGAATTCATTAAACAATTCAGAAATTTGAGCAGGATTTACAATAGTTTTATCCTCTATCTTGATTTCAGAAATATCATGGCCTCTACTTGTGGCACCTGTTTCAGCTTTTGATCATTGGCCATAATGCCTTTGATTTGTTTTATTATTC
Source organism: Schistocerca piceifrons (assembly GCF_021461385.2). Taxonomy (NCBI): domain Eukaryota; kingdom Metazoa; phylum Arthropoda; class Insecta; order Orthoptera; family Acrididae; genus Schistocerca; species Schistocerca piceifrons. The sequence continues at coordinate 421,879,163 of NC_060138.1, read as the reverse complement.
AATATAAAACTATTATTTGCCAGTTCTTTGGCTACCTTTACAACATTTTTAAATTTATTTTTGCAATCTTTTACATAGGTAGCAAAATCAGGACTTTTGTTATGTTTTAGTTCCCTATGTAGCCGTCTTTTTCTTGCACTCAAGATTTTTATTCCTTCAGTAATCCACTTTACTTTATTTCCTACCTTTTTATGATGTACAGTAAGTTGGAACGTTTCATTTAAAGCGTGTAGGAAGTTTTCCAGGAAAGTAGCAAAATTTTCAGAGCATGAAATACTATGATCTATAGCACATTCCACCTTATTTAATCTATGGCAGAATAAGTTCATATTTTATTTGCTGAACTGGTGTTTTGTGTAGGTTTTTTTTTCAAGCAAGGTTCTATTGTTTCTGGTAACTCCATAAACAGAGCGCAATAATCAGAAAGTCTAAATCTAAACAAAACTTACTTGCCCCTTTATAAGTGTAATTGGTTAAAATATTACCTATACATGTTGCAGACATTTCATTTACTCAAACAAAATCAGTGAAATTTGTGCTGAAACCCGATACTTGAATCATATCAATGAATTTTGTTTAGTTATTGGCTTCGCTGGCTAGATCTATGTTGAAATCAGCAGCTGTTATGCTGAGGATGGCACTGTTTCCCAAAAGTGGTAGCCAGTAGGCAAAACAAAAAAATTGCAGCTATAGACTAAAACTTATATTTTTCTGACCTAATGATGGATTTTAGGTAGTTATTGTATGCTGTTCAGTGTCATTTTATTTGATTTCTAGCTTGCAAATTCACTCATTTATAATGTTGCTGCTTGAGAAAAAATGATAACACAGAATTTGCTTGTAGAAGATTTAAAAATGAAGAGGGCAAAGTGCAAGGAGGCTAATTCATGAGTCATGTTCTATTATCTCTACAAAAACTAGCAGTAAGCAGCAGCTATTTAATGGTACTATGAAAATGGCAGCTTTTTCAAAGTAGCTATATTCCTGGTAATTTGACTTTGTTAAGTATACAATGAGGTATCAAGAACAGTTTATAACAGTTTAACAGTAATTAATTATTAAGCCAGTGTCTATTAAATCTTTCTCATTGTTAATCTATACCTTCCTGAACGTTCCATGTCATGTTAGAGTCTATATAACACAGTGAATCACTGGATGAAAGCATGAATTTCAGTGAAAATGTATGTAGGAAGAAAAGAGAAAATGAAAATAATGGCAATGAATTGTTTCAGAAATAGGGACAGATAGTGAGTACATGTAAGCTATGTCCAAACTGGAATTCTAGACTGCATACAAGTAGGATGAAAAAGTATATGTCAGATGACAAATCAAAGAAATCACACAGCTTCTGAAATGTAAATGGGGACAAAAATAGAAAAAGAAGGGAAAAATATAGGATAAAAGAGGACAAAGAAGTGATTTCACAGGAATCTGCAGTAAAGAATAAATGCCTAAAAGTGCACTATCAGAATTTACATCCTTGTGGCCCATAACTGGGCATTATTCCTTGTAGAAAATATGTTTTTTTTTTTTTCTGAACAGTATTTCCAATATAGTCAGCAAACTCACGAATATTTCACAGTTCTCTAATCCTTTACTGATAAATTGGCTAGGATGAGGTAGAATTTTATACATGCAGACATGGGATAATTGTGTGTGTGTGTGTGTGTGTGTGTGTGTGTGTGTGTGTGTGTGCATTTGTTATTTAGAATTGATCATTTCTGGAAGGTTCTTGAAATATCTTGTATTTGTAATGTTTGTATATTCTGGAACATTTGCAGTTTGTATAAATAGCAGCATTCTACATTCAGGAGTTCAGTTCTATTCGGGCTGTATTGTTGTGTCAGTAATAAGCCTGCTTTCAGTGCTACTTGTGGTACTTCAACGACAATTCTGCTTTCGGATTTGGACTTCAATGTGGTTGAGATCTTACTTTGTTTGGTGGAGACCTTGGGTACTTCAGAACATTTAAATCACCATGAGTCCAATTAGTAAACAAAAAATCATCACCTACATGGACTGGAACCAGAATACTAGTGGTACATCATTCCCAGCATCTGTATCTCCACAAAACCTATGGATTCCAAAAAAGTAACAAGCATCAGGCATCTATCAGTGTTTTCTTGAGATGCTGGTCAGGACCTAACAAAATAGCTGAAAGAATTCAACCAAGCTGCCAAATACAACAAGCGGGCTGACATGATGTGTCTGGAAAATGTGTACTTTTTCTTCAATGGCACAGCACAGCAGTGCTTCGAGATTGATGAAGAGAAGCTCAATAAATGGGACAAATTCCAGACCTGAAGGAAACATTTAATAACAGTCAACAGCAAGTCCACTTACCAGAGGAACACTTGAAGAAAAGGGCCAATATCATGGGAAAACAATACAGTCTTACAAGTGGGATGTTTTGTGAATCCAAATATGACAAAAGCAGACAAAATCTCACACTTTATAAAAGTGGTCCCAGCAAACCTGTACCAAGCTATTCTGGTAAAGTATGTCACAACAAATGAAGAATTCATCAAGTGATGCCAGTGAATTGGGGAAATGCAACAGAAAATGTTGGATGAAAGAAGTACAAATGACTCTTGAATGTGGTCTCTTTGCCAGCTTTGAAAGACCATCATTACCTCACCTCTCTCACACATCAGTGTATCGATCTTTAGCACCAGTCTCTGTCTCCAGTGAACCAACCAGGGGAAATGGATTTGGCCATGTCTGACTGATGCTGCGCCCATTAAACATTGACCCTGATCCATGAACAATGCAAATACATCCTATTCCTTTGACAATGTAATGACCCAAAGAAAAACGAGCATTTAGAGGACAGAGGACAACACACCAGTTTCTTTCCACTGTGGACATCTTGGACACATTATGTGCTACTGCAGAGAAAAAAGGCTAGTTTTTTGTGACCAGTATGCTGACAGATCTCAATCTTCACAACAGCTCTATCCACACCAGTCAATTCTTTCAATCCGACCTGGTATGGGTCCCAAACACTTGAGCAGTTCTCAAGAATAGGTCACACCAGTGTACTATACATGGTCTCCTTTGCAGGTGAACCACTCTTTCCTAAAATTCTCCCAGTAAACCAAAGTCAACCATTTGCCTACCCTACCACAGTTTTCACATGCTCGTTCCACCTCATATCACTTTGCAATGTTACACTCCAATATTTAAATGATTTGATTGTGTCAAGCTGAAAACTAGTAACACTGTATCTGAATATTACATGTTTATTCTTCCTACTCATCAGCACTAACTTACATTTTCCATATTTAGGGCTAGCTGCCATTCCTCAAACCAACAGGAAATTTTGTCTATCCTCCTACAGTCACTCAACAACAATGCCTTACCATACACCACAGCATCATCAGCAAACAACTGCAGATTGCTGCCCATCCTGTCTGCTAGATCATTTATGTACATAGAGAATAATAAAGGTCCTATCACAATTCTCTGGGGTGATCCTGATTCTTAGTTATTATTTGAAACTTTTGCAATTGAAAAAAGCAATTCGGGCTCAGAAAAGAAATCTACATATCAGTGGGGATTGTAAGCATAACAGGTGGTCACAGAGAACATTTGATAACTAACTAATTTTCATGGGTAACCACAGCTCATCCCTAAAAATATGTGCTTAAGGACAGCTGAATCAGTACAGGAAAAGCAATTCAGTGCCATCAGTGAAGTATCATGCTTCACTACTGCTACAGACAACCCAGGGGAGTAAGCTACTGTCTAACTGCCGACAGTACCTGCTATCGAACAGCCAACAGCATATAGCATAACGAATGAATGTCAGTGATTGTTTGCCATTCTCAGACAATTTGTGGATGCTTAGAGGTCTGAAGTGGAGAGAAGACAGAGCAAGAGGTCCATGGTACGATGCTGAATCAATACTGGGGATCATTTATCAATTAGTCAGCACTCACTTAAGGTATTGCTGGCTGAACAACTGATAATCCAGGAGGGGTGGAGAAGATGCTGCAAGATGATGATATTGAACCTTCAGAGAGTCCGTAGTCCTCTTCTGTGATCCTTCTAAAGAAGGAAGACACATGGCATTTCTGTGTCAACTATCAATGACTGAACAAAATCACAAAAAATATATGAACCCAGTGTTGCACTCTCATGACACCCTAGGCTGCTTGAAAGGACCAAAGTATTTCACAGCAATGAAGTGCTCCAACCATCTTCAAATATATGATGGACAATCTGAGTCAACACTTAAAATTGATGATATTTCTTTGCTATCTGGATGACATAGTCATTTTCTTCAAGGAAATTTGAAGAACATTCGTATCCAAGTGTTGTCAAACTAGAGACCTCTCCCTATATCCAAACATTGCCTCTTTGTTGCCCAAGAACTAAAAATGTTGGGGCAACTAGAAAATGGTGATGGAGCCTGTCCTGATCCAGAGGAAATAAGAATAGTCATAGATTTTCCAACTACTCGGCACATTCGTGATGTGACAAGTTTACTTGGAATATGCTTGGACTATTGGTGAGAAATTTGTAGCACAACTTGACTAGAAGAAGGGATCGGTTGGTAGGGCATATTCTGAGGTGTCAAGGGATCACCAATTTAGTATTGGAGGGCAGCGTGGAGGGTAAAAATCATAGAGGGAGACCAAGAGATGAATACATTAAACAGATTCAGAAGGATTTAGGGTGCAGTAGGTACTGGAAGATGAAGAACCTTGCACAGGATAGAGTAGCATGGAGAGCTGCATCCAACCAGTCTCTGGACTGAAGACCACAACAACAACATTGATGAGACATATAGGACTTCTGTGTCAAGCCACCTTCCCTGCAAGAGCTACTGCAGAGACATGCCACAGTTTCCTGGAATGAGATTTTAAGACAGATCTTTCCTTTTTTTCTTGAATTGAGGTGCTAAAATCTTCTTCAGTCCTAGCATTGTATGATGAGAATGCAGAGAGAGAATTTCACACTGTTACTAGCAGTTTTAGGATAGGCCCAGTTCTAGTACAAATTCAGGAATGTGCTGAAAAGATGATAGCTTATAGTTATAGAGAAACTACTCTACAACCAAGAAAGAATGCCTTGTAGTTTTTTGGACCACCAACATGTTACATTGATATTTATTTGGAAAACTATTCCCTCACAGAAGGCTTTAATAAGACATTGGCAGATAGGCTCTCGATGTATTTTAAGGTTGAAGAGTGAGATTGGGATACAATACTGTCTTATTGTGAAACAAGCAACACAGAAAAGCTAGATGCTATAGGTTTGGCACTGTTCTCTCTGCCCTATGGTCTTGGGGCTGACACAAGAATGGTTACTGTTGCCATTTCAACTGGACAATAGTCACGGTGACTACAAGAAACATCTCATATCCAGAATAAAAGAAGTAAGTCAACTATTTAGCACAAAGACCCTAGTCACCCATGAGAAAGACCAGGAGTGCAATAACATCAAGTGCCGCTCAGTGAGATACAGACTGGGAGGTGTGGCATGGATTTTTAGGTGTTTACAAAAAGTGAGACTATCAGAAAAGTTACTAAAGTCTTATTTTGGGCAGTACAGTATCCTTTGTTGCTTGTTAGGTGTCACATATGAAGTTGCGGATTAAGTTCCATCATAAAGCAGACAAAAGTGTAGCGACATTATCTGTACCCTCTGTATGACAACCCTACAACAATCCTGAGCTGCACATAGACAACTGAGGCTTCTCATTTGAGAAAAATAAACACCCACTTGATGATCGCAAAACTTTAATTGTCCTACCTATGTAGGGAAAACAAGCATAAAGCTCAAAACCCATTTCCAAGAACACCTAAATGCTTTCAGGCCCAACCATTTCGAAAAATCAGTCATTGCACAACACATGTTCAAAACAAAAATGTCATCAACAGTCTAGACAACAATTTGTCAGTACTACATAATGAAGCCAATGGTAAGACCCTAAATCTGTTAGAACAACTGGGGATATACCTCTACAAAATCATAACACCTGAATCTATGTTAAATGAACAAACAGATTTCACAAGCCATAGCTATTTCAGTAATTTTAAAGACCTATTCTAAAGTCATGTTAATTGTTTAATAGTTATATCTTTAGCACTACAAATAAATTCAACTTTGACAACACCATGTACAAAAATATCTGTGAAGTGTTTACACTTTACAAACATGTGCATGCAAATGTGCCTCATGAAAGAAGTAACATGTACAAAAATGATGGAGGAAATAATTTTTGCTGGTGCTGAAACGTTAAAAATGCTTTCCTTGGATTATGTGGTAAGTTTACATTGTTCATTTTTCCGCTATTTTGCACATACTTTCTGCATTCAACTTAGGAAATTCATAACCTAACATTAAACCTTTTCGTGATAGGAATATGCATTTTACCTCTGTCAGGAGAAGAAATAAAACATGTATTAAGACAAATTACACCTGATGGTGGACCCAAAGGGTCTGAAATTCGTCATGTATTTAATAAAACACGAAAAGTTGTGACTGAAGGCGTTTTTTAATTCATACCTCCAGTTTATTGGAAGGGCTACATTTGATGCTCATAACTGTAAAGAGGATTTGACAACATGGCCAGAATGCGAGTGGCCACAAGTGCTGCCACACAGACGACTATTTGCAAGATCTGGATTCAGGGTGCTGTTGTTGTTTCCAATGAGAACTTCTGGGCAGTGGGTCGCTGTTTCTCCAGGAGTCTGAGCAATGCTGTGAGCAATGTTGCAAGCACTGTGGTGTAGCGATGAGCATCATTGATTGGCATGCTATGGGTTGCCAGCTCATAACCAAAACACCAGTAACATTCAAGTGTTGAAATACTTATATCATAAGTTATGAGAACTGTTTCTGCATCTTGGATATGTGATAGAAGATAATTTATGCAAAACAAGAACAAATCTGACATCAGGTCCTGTGTTGCACCTGTAATACGAGTAATTATTCCCTATGCTGTTTCATTGTGTACACTCCCTGAGTTTCTTAATGTAATTCTCTGCATCATTTTAGTTAAACAGTATGGAAAGCAGTTACCGGCAGTACCATAATAATACAACTTATCTGGGAGAACTGCACAATTAAATTATTTTGACAAGACACATAAAGTACCAGTTGGCAATATTTTGTTTAAGTTTTTCTTTAATCTGACTTGTGAATTCATCGCTAAGGAAATTTCTTGGACAATCATCTACAGGTACCTACGTATTCTTACACCTAAATGCTCATACATATATTTCTTAATGGTATTTGTATTTAAAATATTTTCTACAGAAAGTGCTGCACTGCCCCTATTCAAAGAGTGGTATCACAAAACCACCTTTAAATGTATTTGATCTGATTTTGGCAATTTGGGGATGCTCCTCAAATATTTATGGTGGAAGCAAGACTGAATTAAGGATGAATTGTGGAACTCACACCCACAATACTAGAAGCAAAAGCAACTTCCAAATATGCTACAAAGCAGCATGTTATCTGGAATGGAGAGTCATTGATAGAAGTAAAAGTAGCCTTAAATGTGTCCCAGGGAAATGTGTTGGTATCCTTATTGTCCATATTGTATATTGATGACCTGGCAGATGATCACCCAACACAAACTCCCCAATGACTGGAAAAAGGGGCAGGTGACTCTTGTGTATAAGAATGGTAAAAAGAACTGACCTATAAAATTACACACCAATACCCCAACATTGGTTTGTTGCAGAACTCTTGAACTATTCTCAGTTCAAATACTGGAAAGTTTCTTGAGACAGCAAAGCTCCTGTCCACAAATCAGAATAGTTTTAGAAAGCATCACTAGCGTGAAACTCAGCTTGTCCTCTTCTCACATGATATCCAGCAGACTATGGGTGAAGGGCAACAGATGGATTCTATATTTCCAGTTTCCTGAAAAGTATTAACGCAGTGACTCACTGCAAAGTGTTGATAGGATATGAGCATACAGAATACATTCCTGGATACTCTAATTTGTGTAATGAATGGCAGTGTAATGCAGAAAAATGTAATTTAGCGCAGATGAATATGAAAAACAATCCTGTAATGTCCAAATATAGTATTAGTAGTGTCCTGCTTGGCACAGTCATGTTGTTCAAATATTGGTGTAACGTTACCAAACAATATGAAATGAAACGAGCATGTGAGGATTTCAGTAGGGAAGACGAATGGTTCACTTCTGTTTATTAGGAGAGTTTTAGAAAAGTGGGGCTCATCTGTTACGGAGACTGCATATAGAGCACTGGTGCAACCTATTCTTGAGTACTGCTTGAGTGTTTGGGATCTGCACCAGGTCAGATTAAATGGTGCAACCTATTCTTGAGTATTGCTTGAGTGTTTGGAATCTGCACCAGGTCAGATTAAATGAAGACATTGAAGAAATTCAGAGACAGCCTGTTAGATTTGTTACTGTTAGGTTCAAACAACAAACAAGTATTAGAGATATGCTTCGGGAACTCAAATGGGAATCTCTGGAGGGAAGGAGACATTCTTTTCAAGGAACGCTACTGAGAAAATTTAGAGAACTTGCATTTGGAGCTGACTGTATAACAGTCCTGCTACTGGCAATGTATGTTTTCCATAAGGACCAAGGACATAAGATAAGAGAAATTAGGGTTCATATGGAGGCATATACACAGTAGTTTTTCCCTTGCTCTATTTGTGATGGAACAGGAAGGGAAATGACTACCAGTGGTACAACATACCCTCCACCATGGTCTGTATGGTGGCTTGTGGAGTATGTTTGCAGATGTAGATGTAGATTAATAGTAACCATAGACTTTGCAGACTATGCAGTAATCTATAATCAAGCACTATATGAAAAAGGCTGCACAAATATCCAGCGAGTTCTTGGTACAATTTAAAAGAGGTGCAAAGATTTCAACTTGTTTTAAATGTTCAGAAATGTTAAATTGTGCACTTCACGGAATGAAAATGTGCTAGCATCCTCTGTCACAAAATCAAAGAGTTACAGTTGGAATTGGTAATCTCATACAAATACCTATGTGTAACTGATCTCATAGGCTGACTCATAGGTAAAGCAGGTGGTAGGTAGACTTTGGTTCATTGGTAAGATGTTGGGAAATTGCAGGCAGTCTACAAAGGAGACTGCTAACGAATACTTGTGCATCCCATCTCAGAATATTGCTCAAGTATGTGGGACTAATACCAAATAGGACTAAAAGAGGATATTAAATGTATACAAAGAAGGAGGGTAATAATGATTATAAGCTTGACTTATGGGAGACCATCACAGAATTTTGAAAAATGTAAGTTGTCAAATCCTTGAATATAGGTGTCAAACCTCCTGCAAAAGCCTACTTACAAAGTTTCAAGACCCACCGTTAACTGAAGACTGTAAAGATATCCTTCATCCTCTTACATACAACTCCCATTGGGGCCATGATGACAAGATTACACTGATTGCAGAACACACAGAAGTCAGGTTACATTCCATTAGGAAAGTGGGTGCACACCCAGCGACTTTGATATGATTTATAAATTATAGAGCGCAGCAATCAGTCATCCTTTTTTTTGCGGGATTTATTTTGGCAAATTCAGATTTCAGCTAGTGCCTATCCATTATCAATGCACTATTTTCTAATCTCAATGCATGTCAGTTCCCTGTTGTTCAGGTATCAGTGACTGTGACTGATGCTCGAACAACAGGGAACTGACATGCATCGAGACCAGAAAATGGTGTATTGATAATGGCTAGGGACTAGCCGAAAAACCTGCAACAAAAGGATGACTGATTGCTGTGCTCTATAATTTATAAACACACAGAAGTATTTAAGCAGTCATTCTTCCCGTGCTCCTTACATGACTGGAATGAGAAGAAACTGTACATGTAGTACTCTGGAAAATACCATGTTTAGCAAAACTGTCTTTTGAATTCATTCTCATAACAACATCAATGTTTAACTTCTATTTTTTATTTAATGCTTTATCTTACATGCCAAGAGAAGGACCATAATAATTTTTCTCTTCTTCTCTTAACACCCTACACTTTGATAATAGAGAATGGATGTTGACTCAAGATTTTTTTTTTACCTCATTAGGGCGACAATGCATCATCAGAAAACAAAAATGGTTCTGATGTGATAGCCTGACTCATTTTTCACTTCTGAATCTCTCACTATCCTGATTAAGTTTAATGGAAGCTGTAACATTGACATGTATGTTCTTCACAGAACACACACACATTAAATCAGTGCATTGTTTGTCAAGAGCTATTAGTACAGATCTTATTGAAACTGAGTCAAAAAGCTATTTACTTTTTATTTCTCTGGACCATGTTTCATATACACTACACATGTACAAGATATATGACAACTAGAATTTTTATGATCCCTCAAGTTTTCTCTGTGTGATTCATTAATGGTGTGTTTCAAGGAATTGCGCCAAGTTGCTGTTTCCACTTTATTCACAATATTTCTATAAGCGACAACCATCTTCTTCAGGAAGTACAAGTTCTGCTGTTACGTGTAAGTGTACAGCAACTGTAATTACAATAATGTGGTGTTGTTGTTTTCAGTACCTTCACATTAATTTTATTTATGCACTCTCCTGTAGCATCACATTTCAAAAGTTGCTAGTCCCTTCTTGTCTGAACTGTTTGCCATTTATGTTTTACTTCTAATAAGGCTGCACTCCAGATGTCAGAAATAGCTACCTAACATTTGAATTTATATTCAATGTTAGTAAATTTCTCTTTTTCAATAACATTTACCTTATCTTGCCAGTATGCATATATATCCTCCCTATTCCAGCTACTGTCTCATTTTTTGCTGTTGAAGTAGCAAAATTCACTCACTATTTTTAGGGTGTCATTTTATAAGCTTGTACCACCAGCATCATCTGATGTAATTTCAACTACATTTCATTACCCTTGCTTTACTTTTATTGTGCTTATGATATAATTTCTTTCGAACGCTTTTCAAGAAGAAGATACAAATATAAAAATAAATTCTATGCTTAGCCAACCACTGTGTACATAGTATTTGAAGTACAATTTTTTCTTAACAATAATATTTTCCATATGTGGAAGGGGGTATGTGGGGGGAGCATGGATGAATTCATACAGCCAATGCAAATTTGCCTTGAGGTACTCATCAACAGAATAAGTGTGCTACATTTGCATTTCCTGTACATTACTCCTGCAGCATTACGGTCTTTTTTTCCTAATTCGTAGAGGCAGTTTGTTGAGACTAGACTGCCCCTATTTTTGACCTCATCATAACTTTTGCTCAGTCTTTGGCACACCAGGTGAATGTTTGGTTTGGTTTATGTGGTGCAGGTGTCTAGGATAAATAAAGAGCACCGGCAATATATTTAGTGCTTTGAATATAATTTTGGTAGTTGATCATATTGGTTGCTAAAATTTTATAAGATTTATCAGAACTTTAAAAAAGTCTACATTATCTGTTGGGGATGATCTCAAAAGACAACACCATTAAGCAGGAAATACTCAGCAGGACGCAAACAGCATCCAATTTTTTCAGTCAAATCAGAAATCTTCTCTGGGACGTTAAAAAGCCACAAAAAGCTAAAGTGACTATGTACTACAGCTATTTCGTACCAACCCTAAGATATGGCTGAGAAACATGTACCCTACTAAACAAATACCTCAGCAGAATTCAGGCAACAGAAATGAGATTCACGAGAACTATGAACCAAACAACTAGAAAGGACAAAATCAGGAATGAGGTGAATAGAAAAGCAGCAAGTATAGAGATTCCTGTTACCAGTGTCATAAAGATGCAGGCTTCATTGTATGTGCACATAATGAGAATGAACAGCCAAAGACCTGCCAAAAGGTATTTCAACCTGAATGTCATAAGAAGAAGACCACGAGAAAGACCAAGAAAATGCTAGACAGAGACCGTAAGATCGGATGTGGAGGAGGAAGGACACAAATCAGTAGCTGTCCTGGAACAGAAGCTGTATGGAGACAGAAGAGGATAAAAAGTGCTTGTACACCACTCCTGGGAAACTGGAGTTTGAAAATGATCATGATGATAAGCGAAGGACAAGGCAACCACTTAACTATCGTGCATCAATGCACAGTAACACATAACAGAAAACATCATTCACACTAGCTTTCAAGCATTCTCTTTTTTCCAACAATAGTACACACACGCTCCCAAGGCCACACCAAAACTCTCAGCAAGTCTTCAATGGCTACAGGAGTGTGCTTTTGGATGTATGTGTGGTTGTGTGTGTGAATGTGTGTATTATTGTTGGAAAATGAGCTAGTGCTCGAAAGCTAATGTAAATGCTGTTTTTTGTATGTGTTTCTGTGCTCTGCACATCAGTCCGCTATAGGTGGTGATGGCCTTTCCCTTATTTTATGTAAGGAAAACTCTTGCATAATGCAAGTAATTTAGAAGTAAAGGAGACCAGTCACTGAATAATAGAAGTGTTGAGCTGTCTATAGATACACAATAAAACTTGGAAACTTTCATGTGTGTGTGTGTGTGTGTGTGTGTGTGTGTGTGTGTGTGTGTGTGTGTGTTCTCAGCTCATTAAAATATTTGTCTGATAGCTAGCAAGTTTTCAGCTTGTGTACTTGTTGATGGCCCAGTGCTTCTACTGTTCAGTGAGAAGTCTCTACTCTTAAATTAAATACTAAGTATATAATTCAGTGTGTGAGTTATATTCAAGAAATATCAGTTTGTGATACACTTGCCAAGATTCATTTCATGTTTGTATGGTATAACATAAGGTACTTCTAAAGGTAGTCAACATAACATTTTACTGTAATCAACACCAATTTCCTTAATTTTTACCAAATTTTGAAACTGCTGTGGAGTTATACAGAAGTTTTACCTCTTTTTTTCCCTAACAGACATGCAAGTCATGGCACCCATTGTAAAGGATGGCTCTAATGGCAAGATATCTGAGGCCCACTGGACTACTGATTCATCTGGGTCAGCAGCTGATGATGTAGTATCGTTGGATGGGGATGTTATTCTAGATCTTGGGGGTGTGACGTATAATGAAGGAGATTTGCGTGTTACTCCAGGACAACATTTACTGCATCCAACAGGTACATGTAGTCCTACTTTCAAACTGTCATATTCATTTCACTGCATCATATTTATAAAATAGCTAGTATGTTTTTATTTGAGTACTGAAGTGATACTACTGCCCATGCCTAAAAATTAATGTCAAGATAACTTGTTACTCTAATTCCTTTCTTCAATTACAGACTTAGTCATTTTAAGGACTAAACTATTACCCATGTCAATTAAACATCTTTGTCAATATTTTTATGTGTGTATCTTGTAAAAAAATTAGAAACATATGAAAGATGGGAAGGTGTATCATCCTCTAAATGATGAAGTTTTAATGACTGAAATGTGTTTGATACAAATAGGTAACAAAAATACACTGAATCTTAATAATTTGAACCAGTGGTTTTGTTGTCAAGTGAAATATAAGGTAGTTAGAGGGAAAAGCACAAGAAATCTCACATAAAGTGACAAAAAGGCAGCCAATCAAGATGTAGAAACAAAGTATAAGTAATAACAGAATCTAACATATTAAGTTTCAACTTTCAGAGATTAAATCTGTGAAAATTGTATCTGAAGTGTGCTTTAAGTGACTTCTTTCTTGTCTTCAACTATTCTCTTATCAGATATCAGGTTTTGCACTCATCAAATAAGTACTAGTTCTGAAATATTAGGATTTGATTCCTTTTGGCATTGGCATTGCCATCATGCCTGGTCCACTTGTTCTGATTCTCTCATGTAAAATATAGCCTCTCTGCTCTGTTTTAAAAATCAATAGTGCACATTTTTTACATTTGTATTTTGAGATTACATGACAGAACCTCATAAAATTATATCAAAGACTGACAAGCAACCAGAATAAATTAACAAATGCTCTGTGATTAACAGTACTCTGGGAAGAAAGGGAAAAGACTTTTCACAGAATATAAAATAAACAAGAAAAAACTCAGGAAGTACAATATATTATAAAGAAACAAAGTAAGAACAAGAAAAAGCTTAATAGCATTCACAAATTGTAGAAAGCTGATGAAACTTCTCCAGATAGAAAATATTTCTGAACAAGATTTCAGAACAAAGCATTTGGTACTTGTCAGTGGCAAAATGGATGCACATTTATGTAGTGCTCTATAACTGAAATCTTGTTCTGTGAAGGATTTATTGAGCCAAATCACTAAAACTCTCTGCTTAATTATGTGTGGGTCCATTTTTGAAATGCAATACAGCAGCGACTGTGCACTGGAAACCCATGGGACCATATTATTTATGCACATACCAAAAAATTCCCATAAATTATGGGCTGGTGGTTTATTGGCTCAGAGCTGGCACCTGCTAATGTCCATGATGTGTTCCATCTGGTTCAGATTACATGAATTTACATGAAAAGACCTCAGTGTGAGTTCACTATCATTTTTCTCAAACCACTGTAGCATGATTCTGGCCTTGTGACATGGACAGCCTGCTTAAAGATGCAATCATCATCCTGCAAGCCCTCAAGTACAAAGAGATGCAGGAAGTCTTTATAATGTTTGTGTAGTCTACACCTGTCTTGGTGGTTTTGGTCACTACCACAGGTCCATGGAAGCCCAGGTGAATGTCTCCCATAGCATAATACAGCTTCCACAGGCTTGTCCCTGTGACACTGTGCATGTTTCAAGCAGTTGTTTTCCTGGATGATGGCATATCCAAACATTAGCATTAACTTAGTGTAACAAGAAATGTGATTCACCTGGCAAGGTGACATGTTTCTCCTGATCCATGGTCCGCTCTTGATGATGATATTAATAGATATGAAGTCATGGGCTATTTGTGATTGCAGATTCTATGAGGGTAATCCCAAAAGTAAGGTCTCCTGTTTTGTTATAAGTACATAGACCTGTTTATTTCAACAATGGTTTACATCAGTTTACAGCTTGATCATTTAGCTATTTTTTGACATAATCATCATTTCTGTCTCTGCATTTTTGTAGATGCTGTGTCAGTTTTTTGTATGCCCATGTCATACCAGCTCGCTGTCATTGTGTTCAGAAAGATATAAACCTCTTCCTTCACCTTGTCGTCGGAGTTGAATTGCTTTCCAGCCAAATGTTCTTTTAATCTAGGGAACAGGTGATAGTCACTATGTGCCAAGTCAGGACTATAGGGTGGATGGGTGATTATGTTCCACTGAAACTATTGCAGGAGAGCAACGGTTTGCCGAGCAATGTGTGGGTGAGCGTTGTCATGGAGAATGTGTGATCCCAGTGGGCATAAAGTCGACCAACAACACCCCTTTCTGATCCCAAAAAAGGTTGTTATGACTTTACCGGCAGACAGTGTTTGTTTGAATTTCCGTGGCTTTGGCGAAGATGGATGCCGCCACTGGCGTGATTGTTGCTTGGTCTCAGGTGTAAAGTGGTATGCCCAGGTTTCGTCACTTGTGGCAATTGAGTCCAGAAAGTTATCCTGTTTGGCTGCAAGGCGGTGAAGAAATGCGCGGGAAGCATCAACTCGTTGATGCATGTGGTCCTCAGTCAGCATGCGTGGCACTCATCTTGCGCACACCTTCCAGTAGTTCAATGTTTCTGTTAAAATTCTGTGAGCTGTGCTTTGGGAAACCTCAGGAACCAACGTGCATAGATCATCCAGGTGATCTGCCGATCTTCACGCATGCTTTTCTCAACCTTCAACACTGTCTCCTCAGAAATTGATGGTCTCCTGCTCCATTATGTCTAAAAGTTCCTTTAAAGAGGATTTGTAGCTCCAAAATGTGTTGGACAGGAATCAGAAAATAAGAATATTGTGACTAAAGATGGAATACTATTAATTATTACATCCCCCACTGTCAGTGGTCCTTTACCCACTGCAGTCTTAACTGATGATGTCCTTGGCTCAACATGGGAACACAGAGGGTCATCTGCTATGAAGGTCAGCGTTTAACAATGTTCACCGAACTGTGTGCTCTGAAACACTTGTGACTGCATTAGAACTGTACTCTGTCATCAGCTCTGGCACCTGTCCTGCTCTACAGAGCAGAGACATTCTGTGATGGGGCACAGATCTCCAACATCTTATTGCCTGATTGTGGTTTTATCCTCCTTCAGTTACTTTCCATATATACACACAATACCAAAATACAAACAGCCAACCAGGCTTCACCATTTCTGAGATGCTCATTCTTCGGTGCCAGGTAACAACAATCTGCCCTTTGATAAAGTTGATTATGTCAGTGGTTTTCCCCATTTGTAACCTGCATCATCACTAGAATGATTTTACATTCATCCCTACTAGTATCTGTGAGCATGAGAATAAATACACATGTAACTAAATATTGGTATGAAGAGAATGTGGTAAGTGAGACACTGGACTAGCAGACAAGATTCCAGGTTCAAGTCTAGATAGAAACAGGGCTCTCCTCCTTCACCTCAAGCCTATACCCACATCACTCACACTGATTGAGATTGCTACCCATATAAATAGTGCCTGTCTCTTAATGTAGATGGATAAAAGTGGACAGCCTCCATCTCTTTGAACTGAGACTTTTTTTTTTTTTTAATAGATAGATTTCTACGCTGTTATCCCAGTTATTAAGCGACAACCAATTTTCCCACACTGCAAAGTGTGGTTTCAAGCTTTATATCTGTTTTCATAAAGATAATGGGAACTTTCCATAAACATGTTGAATCTTAGAAATGGTCTGATGCTAAAATTATGTCCCTGTACAGTAATCATGAATGTTTTTGTGGATTACTTTTTCTTGTGGTTTTCTGAAGCAAGTGTTGTCATTAATTAAACTGCACATTTTTAAGGACTCCTTCCTGTTAGTGTGGCTTATAGGCACAAGTGTACCTTTAATTTGCATTAATGTGAATCTTGTATGTAGCTATTGAAGACCAGTCATTTCAGCCACTTGAAAGCAGTAAAATTGATATAAAAATGCTCATTCCTTTAAAAAAGAAAATAGTGTTTAGTGCATTGCATGGACTGGCAACAACAGTAAAAAGTCACAATCAAGAAACAAATATGCGTGATCTTAGTTTTCCATGGCTGGAAAAAATTTTATAGCATAAACAAATGTGTGCTACATGTAGCACAGAATGGTATTAGCATGACAACAACAACAACAACAATGAAAAGACCATTTATTATTGATATTGATGCAGATCTTGCCATTGTTATAATGCACAAAAGAAAATTTTGTTCTTAGTGATCTACTGTGTCCCTCTGACCAAAAGTCTCTGGTTTGTTTGTCTTTTTCACCAGCATTTTTCTGTCATTCTTCATTGCTCTTAGCCCTTAATTCCAATGGAAACTCATCTCACTTACTCCAGTGATATATTTGCCTCAGCTTTGGTCAATATTTCCTACTGTTTCCTCTCGTTTCTTCCTTTTTCATGCCACTTCTCACTTCTTACACATGACCATTTTACTGTTCTTATGTCATATCTTTATCTTCATTTGTCAAGTAGCAAGTTCACTGTTCTGAGAACACTGTTTGTCAGTTACTCCCCTCTACAAGAGCTCAGAGCACTAAATAAACTGTCTGACTTTTGCAGTTATTCTACTTCATTGTTGCTCCCTAAAAATTATATCTTCCTCCAAAAAGGAACAGGATTCCAGAAATTTGGGTTTCAGTATATTTCTTCATAGGTTGTTGCTGGCCATGAAACTATTGTAAACAGTCTGTTGGAGTAGTACTCATTGCAGTTTTCTTTATAAATATTTCAGTTGTACTCAGAAAGAAACAAAAAAACTGTAATTATATGAAATGAATGAGATAATTTTTTAACTTTTCACAAAATACTAAAACATAAGGAACAGACTGGACTAGTGGACAATCAAAACAATGTAGACTCTGTTATAAATACTGAAAGGAAAATACATTCTGAAAATCTTTGATATAGGAGATGTACCAATGTTGCTTTCCTGAACATGCTTCAGTATTATGCACATTATTTTTGTTATGAGTAACTAATGAGAGAAAAACAGTTTAAATGCCTGAGAGTTATTATTCATTTGATGGATTGTGAATATGTGATTATAAGACTGAAAGCAGGACAAAAACAAGCCAGCTTCTCCGATCCATTTGGTCCAGAGGAATTTCATTTAAACCAAATACTATTACAATAAATGCCAGCCACATCTAACATAAACCAGTGATTTTTTGCTCATTTCTATGAATGCTTGAAGGTACAAGCACACTACATCGAGACAAAAGTGTGCAAGTGTTTGTCTGACGTTGATTAACAATTTACCTGGTGACTTGTAATTTTTGTATTGGTCCTTTAGGTCATACAGTGTAAAGAAAGTACGTCTTATTAGGACAAGTCTGAGTTGGCGAAATGATAGTAAATAAAGAGGAGTACAGCAATGGTTATGTTTGAAAGCTTATTACACATAATAAGTATTAATATTAGAGAAAATACATACCAGTATTAAAGTTTAAAAAATATGTAACTGACAGATATTTCTTTCAAGAATTATGTATAAAGGTGCACTGATTCATATAATAATTATTAATTTCAAAGTAGGTGCTTACTAAACAAATCAGGAAATAAATAACTAATGGCAACTTGAAAAAGAACATACATAAACACAGATAAATAAAGAATATTTGAACTCTACAGACATCATTACTATACTGTTCAGGTAGGCTACAAGCTCTAAAATTTAAAACAAAACTTATACTCTTATATATATACTCATTTGTCCATTTGTCCTCTTATACTCACTTATCCATTTATACACACTCAGGGTGATTAAGGAGGAATGTCACATGATGTGTGAGATGATTGTATGTGTGAAAATAATGAAAATTTATATGAATGTGTGTCCAATTTTCAGTCATTACAGAACTGGAGCTGGCTGAAGACTACAAACATACATGAATGGATAGAAGCCGAGTGAGAATATTACATACCAGAACGATGTGTGTGTGTGTGTGCTGTGGTGGACAGAATAATGGTGGGGCAGATGACTGATCCATCCAACAAGGAGTGCTCAAAATGTCCCACACCCATTTCATTGCACTTGTCAATATGCTGAAGGGTGTGCTGCATTGCACACTGACCATCATCTCAGTGGGATTTAATGTTGGCAACAATATTGGTGACATGAGTGACAAGTTCTTGACATATATCAACCTTCATAGTGTATATGTCCCCCTTTAATCAACCCTATAAAGAGAAGTTTAATGAGGTTAGGTCATATGATCTGGCAGGCCAGTTAAGGGTCTGCCACAGCCAACCTACTGTTGAAGAAATGTTTCATTCAAATACTGGGATACTTGTCTGATACTGTGAATCAGTGATCCATCATGTTGCAGTTACATTTCCATCATTGCTCTAATTTCATGTCTTCCGAAAGTGGAGGTAGGTCTTCTATCAGGAAATGTGCATATGCTGTGGCTGTTATGAGGTTTGCCAGGAACACAAGCCCTATCACCAGGTTATCAGTCATACCACACCACACATTTTCTGAGAACCTAACATGGAATCTTGTGTTCCTAGTGTCATGTGGGTTCTCCATCGCCCATATATGAGAATTGTGGGTGTTCATGATACAATTGCATCTAAATGTAGCCTCATCTGTATGCAAAGTGTGTTGCACAGTGTCTCTGTGTACAGCCACCCATTCATAAAATTGCAGTCTGCTTACTGAGTCATCTGGATGCAGATGTTGCACAACCTGCACATGGAATGGGTAAAAGCCCATGGAATGTAACATACGCCACACTTGTATTTGTAGAGTTTTGAGCTGATGGCTAATGTGTCATGACTGGTGGTGGGACTTCATTGTACCATTGCAATAATGTTGTCCGTTTCCTGAAATGACTGGACGACCTCACATTCTGATGTTATGTGCACACTGGGTAGTGTCCCAGATTCATGCCATGTTTGAAAAATTCTGGAAAATACACAGCACAGGGGTTTATCAGTCAGGGAAATGTCCCTGGTATTAAGTCACAGCTGCACAGGCACTGCCACTACAGCACTTGTGCATGATTAATACATCTGCGTATTCTGCATGGATGAACATATGTGGCATGTTGGCCTTCACAGACACAATGGGCTTGCTCAATCAAACAACACTAAAGCATGACACACACATGGCCTCATGATTGCTCACTGATCCAAGCCACAATTGCACACTGTGTACCTTGAAGCATTTGCCACAGTGCAACAGCGCAGTGCTGTCATCTGTTGGAGAACCTCTACACTTTTTGTAGGGGGGATAATTCATCTGTCCCACTGTCATTCTGTCCTCCTGTCCACCACAGCACCTACACAGCATTTTGGTAACATTCACACTTGGCTTCTTATCCATTCATGTATATCTGTAGTCTTCAAACAATGGAAAATCCAGGATGGAATGTAACAACATTATGAAAAGGAAAGTTTCCACCACTCCAGTTCCGTAGTGACCAAAAATTGGACACATGTTCATAGAACATTTTCACTTTATCTTCACATGTAAAATCATATCACAAATTATGTGACATTCCTCCTGAATCACCCTGTATAACGTAAGTGTGCTGGGTTAGACATTTATTCTAATTTGCTTTAGCTCTGTGATGTTCTTTGTTAGTTGGAGATGATTGTACAATTTTATTCCCATATGTTCAACACTTTTGCTGTACTGTTTTGTAGAGTGGAGAACTTCCCTTGTGAGTCTCTTGATTATGTGGCTGGGTGGTGCAAAACTGAGTTCCTCTCCAGTATACCAAAACACTATTGGTATCAGCAGTATGAGTCCCACTTCCTCTGTATTGGACTATAATTGGCCTATATAACAACTGAACCAACATGCAAAGGCAACCCTTAATCCTCATGATGACTCCATTCCAAGATGGTGGCCTGTTTATAAGAGGACTTTATAAGTGTTATGAGTATTGCTTTCCCAATATCAGAGTACATGGACATTGTACCATACACACAGGCAATCCATACTCCTCTGGGAAGGTTCCTACTTTTCAGTAGACAGCTATTTTTCATCTACCTCAATCATAAGAACACATCATCTCACCAAAGTGAAAGAGCAAATATGCCTTTTCAAGTAGTATATCTTTGGTGAATCCATAGACCTCTATAAGTTATATCAAATGATAAATACTCTGAAAAATAATGGTAGGATCTTGTCTCATCCTGATCTTGTACAACTCTGTGATTCTAATCTCACATAATAATATGGTTCTTTGTTTATCACTTTTCCATGTTAAAGGTATATTAAAAAATTCTGTAATTTTGTTTCAGCAACTGATAACTCAAGTGACAAGAAGGAATATATGCGGCCTGATTTCATTGAAATAGTACCACCTCCAAATCTTGGAACTTCCACAGTTTCTAATGAGTCACAAGAAAATCATGTTACAGAGCAAGTTGACTTCAATAAAGTTACAAATGGTGAAACAAATGTAACACAACCAGCAGATATTGTATCTGATATTAACAATGAATTTTTGCTGACTACCTCACAACTTCTAAACAAAATAAGAGGAGCATTTCAGTCTGGTCATTATGGATCAAAAACTGAGCAGAATGGAAGTAAAGCTAAAGATGTGCCTGATACTGGCAATGATGATTTTCACAAATTAACAACTGTGTCTAAGTATGGTAAAAGTAAGCAGTCAGTATCTTCAGCAGCATCACGAAGCCCAGTTTTTCCTACATTGCCAACAACTCCATCCAAGGAAAGCAGAGTTGAAGGTCCTGTCAATGAAAATCTTACTGAGTCTGAAGGTGAGTGGATATTTTGAGTCAAATCATTTCAAGTAATTCATAAACATAATTCCATTTTAATATCTGGAGCAGGTTTCAGAATAACATCTTTGCAACATTTAATGCAGTCATTGCAATATAGTTCAGAGTAGTAGATAAAAAATACTGTTCAGGCTGTTTGAACTAGTTCTCTTTGCTAGATAAATTTCAGACTGCATGTAACAGAGTTCCTTACTGATGCCAAGATGTTCTGTTATTTGATGGACATCCATTTCTCCTTCAGAAGGTTTCATAAAACACCATATGAGAAGAAAGAATGATAATTGTGTGATGAGACTCCTCACAAAAACAAGCCATAATATTCTGTATTCTTCATCAGGATTTGTTTTAGATAGATAATAAAAGTTATTATTCAGGGTCTGGACTGAGTGTTCCATTAAAGTTGTCATGACCAGCATATTCTTTCTTTTTTAGTGTATCCATTCTCTTTTATTATCCTGTGAAATCACACATCATCCATGCAACTGAAGAAACTGTGTGAAGTCGTTACATGTCGCCCAAAAAAGCTTAAATGCAAGAAAATATAAAAGCCAGCATTCTTATTCCCTTTTACGAAACACTACACTAGATTTTCTGTGCTATAACAGGATGTCTACTGATTTTCAGATGATCAAATTCATGACTTTTTCATTATATGTTTAATTAAATTCATGACTTCTCAAAAATATGTGTAGAACAGTGACAAAAACACTTGCATTAATGAACCTGAAAGCTGGTTGAATGAAACCTGAAACTGTATGTCAACATGAATAATGTAACAATTTATGACTTGTAGTACACCATTTGTCAAATGCTACAAAAATTTAACTCTCACCTACAACGGGGTGTCATTATTTTTATGTACTTTTATCATCACATTAGTTAAAATACAAATTGTTTTAATATAGCAATGTAAATAATATAAAAATTATGAAAGTACAAAATTTATATCAAATGTTAAATTTCACTGTGAAAGATTCAGTGTTTAAGTTTATTAGCTAAACCTAAAATTTCAGCATATAAAACTTCAGCATCTTTCTTTGCCTTTTGTATAACCATTCTTTTTTTTACTTTGAGCTCTTTTACTTCTTGAATTGTTCTGCTTTAAGATTGACCACTTCATGTTCATCAGATTTCCTTTCTTTTAAGGCTTTTACTCTTTTTGAAGAAGAATTCATCACAGCTAGTATCATTTATTTCGTATGTTCCCATTGAGTTGTTTTTCCCTATTAAGTAAAGTGCCTAATGATTGTATTGCAATGTAAACACTTCTTTCCGTAACAATAGTATCTTCTTATAAGTTTACAACTACAACTTCTTTGTTAACACAAAAGCCTCTTTCAACAGTATTTCCTTGAAACACACATCTCGGCTTCTGTATGGACTTGATGAACTCGTGGCTCACACTTTGCAGTAAATTCAACAGAAAGTGGTCAAGCATGTTCTTCTTAGGATTAAACTGTCAGAGTTGCTTTTCAGAATATTCACAAAATTTAAAATATTCTCTCTTCTCTGCATCAGCTGTTGATGGAGTCATGCAACTGTTGTGGTGTATGCGGGGTTGCACCCCTGCATATTTGACCATCAGACTTATGGATATGTTTCATGGACCATGTATGGCCCCTGCATCAGCATGAAGGTTTTTTATGCCAATAGAAGAATCACTGAGCTGCTTACTGCCAAGACTCCTGCAGTCACCAGAGAATCTGAGTGGGCAAGCTGCACCAATATGTGGCAAGCAGGTCATGGTACACAGTGCTGCACTTGCAGGCACCTATTTGCATCCGGGTGGCCACATGTACATGTGACACCTGTTACTAGTCTTCTGTAAATGCATACTTAGGTCACTGCTTCATGCCTCAATGCCCAGTTATGCTCCAGGCTCTGAATGACCGTCAACTGCAAAGAGTCCCCTTTAAGGAACCAACACCTGCCATTGCTGCTGCCCATTTCAAGTTGTCAACTTGCCCTTGCCATGAGCACTCTATGAAGCTGGACTTCCAACAGCTGCTCCTGAGAACAGTGTTTCACAAGATCTGATTCTGGACTGCCCACAAACCACCAACTCAAGGGAATGCGTCATTATCGCACATTGCTGCTCATCAGTGACTGCCCCTAAGCTTTCAGCCTTGTGGGATTGTGTTGTTGCTTATCCTCCCTGCTCCCCGTGACATCGATGTTCATGAACTTTGTCTTAGTTGAGCATTTGTTAGGCATCAAGAATCAACTTTTCAGCAGTACTAATTTGTGTGGACATTATCCTCAGAGGCTGTACTCAGTTTAGTTCATGTTACTAAATAAACAGTTATTAATGCAATTGTGTCTTTCAATGCTGTCAGTCACACCACTCAGCCAAAGGACATAAGAATGGCAAATAGATATTTTCATGTTTATTAAAATGTGTTTCGAAGTTGTCTCATTGTCTCTTGTCTGCCATACACAACAGTGGTGATGAGGCTGTCCTTTGTGTGTGTTTTATTAGTTCATGATGTGTATTAGTTTGTGTGTTGAAACAGCGTTTTGTTTTTTCTAGATTGTTTGCATGGTTTTGAAATGAATGAGTATACCCTTGTGTGTTAGTTTACCTTGATGGCAGTGTATTCTTCATTTTTTGGATTGCATTACTGTGTGTTTATGTGGTTGCCTAGATTTTGGAAGGCATTCATATGCAGTTCATTATGCAAATCGTGTCCAAGTTTCTCAGTAGTTGCAAGTTTGTGAAACTTGGTTTTGATAGCTGTTCTATTTTTCTGCATAGTTTGGGTGGTCCATTCAAGTATTGTTGAGACAGAAATTCTCTTAATTGATGTTGTTGGTCTGCATTGTTTTAATTTATTATTTGGTGATTTTTTTGGTATTTCTGTGCCAGTTCAGGTTCCAGTTCACTGTCAGTGATTTTCATGAATGGTTTGAGTGTTTATTTGCATTATCATGTCAGTCCACTTGTTAAGCAGTCTTTGATTCAAGTCACTCAGCTACACACTCAACAATTTCAGATACTTTTGCAGAGCGTAACTCAGTTCACTCAGGTTCTGACTATGGTGGCTGCATCTCAGCAAGCCAGTCCCATGTCTGCACTGAATTTTCAGGTGTTTGACAGCCGGAAAGAGGACTGGGCTGTATGCCATCAACAGTTATACACTTTATATTCATGTGGTCAGTTTTCCCAGCCTCTCATCCACAGGTTATAGACTTTCACTTATTAGTGAAAGGGTTTGATGTGTATGTATGTAGTGACAGTCTTTCTTCATTAAGTTCTTCCTCACAGTGTTCAAGTAAGCATGCCCATGTACTTTGTCCAGATTGGGCCTCCAAGAATTTTGTGTGAGGCAAGTTGGACCACTTTCAGTCAAGCTGTTTGCAGATGCAGCACTCAGTTTCTTGTTCATAAAGTTCTATAGTGGAAGTGCTTCTGCTCTTGGCCCAGCCCTTGCATGTGATGACATTGGACACAGACTTTGCCGGCCCTGTGACTGGTCTCACTGCCCTTGCTGGCGCCACTGACCCCATCATGTTTTCTTCTGGGCATTTTGTTGTGCCTTCATGGAAATTTCACCATAAGCCCTGTCCATGCCCTGACTTCCCTATCAACACCTGCAGTGGCCATTTGTCAGTCCCTGAATTGAACATGGTATGCTTTTTTTGTTGGGATCATCTTCTTGTATTGTTTAATGGTTTGATTTTTGTTTATTCACACACCTTACACTGAGCTTTTGGAAGTTATTGTGAAATGGGTATGTGATTTTTCTGTTCTTGCATATCAGATGTCAATGGTTCTGCAGCACATCCCAGCCATCTTTTTCAGTGTATATTGCATTCTTATTTAGAGGAGTTCTTTTTATGCATAGTGCTTTGGTTATGTTCAGTGTTTGTGAAATGCAAAGTTGTGTTACAATAATCAGCAACTTGTTGGTATCTTCTGAAGCACATGTCTGCACATTGGCTGATTGTTCTGGTGTTTTGTTCCAACTGATAGGACATTCTGCATTGCTTTGCAACACCTCCTCCCTTGGGTGCTGCAATTCTCTGAGATGGCTGAGCCATCTCTTTTAAAGGGGGAGGCATAAGCTGTATACAGGGCTGTGCCCTGCATATCCAGCCGCCACTCTTAATTGATATGCTTTGCAGGCCAAGTACAGTCCCTGCGTCAGCTCAGAAATTGCTTTTCAATAGAGGAGTCACTGAGATAGCTTGCTGCCAAGCCTCCTGTAGCCACTTGCTGCCAAGCCTCCTGTAGCCACCACAATGTCTGGGGCTGCAAGCCACTGATACTTGGTGTGTACATTACTGTACACAGCTCTTCAGTTGTAGACACCTGTTCATGTGTGTACATGAGACCACCCGTATAGTCTTCCATGCAGGTATACTTAGGTCACCACTTCACCCCTCAATGCCCAGTTATGCTCCGGGCTCCGACTGCCTATCAACTGGCATGAGTCTTCATTATGGACCCAAAGCTTGTTACTGCTGCTGCCCTTTACAAGGTATCATCTTGCCTTTGCTGTGAGCACCATATGATGCTGGACTTCTGTCAGCCACTTCCGAAGGCACCACTTCACAGGATCTTGGTTTGATCTGCCCAGGAGAAACCACCTCATTGGACCATCTTGTTACAACAGCTTGCTGTTCATCAGTGACTGCCCCTGAGCTCCAAGCCTCATTGGACTGTATTGTTGCTTATATTTCCTGCTCCTCATGAATTGGATGTTTGTAGACTTTGTCTTAGTGAGCACTTGCTAGGCATCATCAACGACTGACATTTCAGTTGTTATCAAGTTCTGTGGACATTGTCCTCATATGCTGTACTTTTTCTAGTTCATGTTAATAAACAAACAGTTGTTATTGCCAAGTGTGTTTCAGTGCTGTCATTAAACTATTCGGCTAGAATATATAACAACTGTCACTCAAGAATTTCTCAAAAAGGCACATTTGCACAAAATTTTCAAAATAGCTCACACGGAAAACTGGTACTGCATGACTAGTCATATTTCTCAAACTTACTAGTTTTGAAAATTCTATTGAAGGTCCTACCTTTTGAGGAAAGTAAGCTTGATGACAGATGTTGGTCTTCCAAGACATTTTATTTCAATTTTCTTCTCTGACAACTTACAGGAAAATGCTTGTGAATCGAACCACTTACAGCATTTATTGCACTCACAGTAAATTAATATCATTATGCTATTTGTGTTGGATAATACACTAAATCTAATGTGGCATGGGGGAAAAAAACAGCATATACAACTACAATTTAAAATGTACTGATATAATGCAGGAAAATTTTTGGCTATCAAGAAATTGATTTCACTCTATTTGTCCTAACGCCCTTAAAATGAGGTTACAATTACAATAGTTTTAAATTGAAACTTCCTGGCAGATCAAAACTGTGTGCCGGACTGAGACTCAAACTCAGGACCTTTGCCTTTCACGGGCAAGTGCTCTACCAACTGAGCTACCCAGACACGACTCACGTCCCACCCTCACAGCTTCACTTCTGCCAGTACCTGTGAGGATGGGGTGAGAAATTCAGAACTGAAAGATGAATCAGGCAGTCATATCAGAATCACCTTTGCTTCTTATGATGGACTGTCAGCGTAATGAGGTTAAAAAGATCTTGAGTCAACATCCATATTCCATTATTAAAGTGTAGGGTGTTAAGCTAAGAAGAAGAAGAAGAAGAAGAAAAAGGAAAATTATTAGGGCCCTCCCCTTGACATGTAAGCCAAAAATATTAATTAAACATTGATTTTATTATGAGAGCAAAATTTACATGACTGTTTGGCTAAACATGATGTTTTCTAAATAAGCACATAAAAATATGCTCATAATACTGTTTCAGTATTACAGCAGTATTAAAACATGCTTAAGACACAACATTTAAACCACTACCTCTCATTCTTAGCAGTTCCACATATTAAGCTTTTTTAAAATGACTATCTCGTCTTACAGCTTGTGGTATAAAATATTTCAGTAAAATTGTGCGAGGGGGTACACAAAAATTGGAATTATTTTTTAAAAGCTATATGTTTTCAAATTGTTTACAAAACAACCTTATCCCCTTAAAAATACTATCCATTGGAACTAATACATTTCTCCCACCGCCAGTGCTTCTACTGTTCGAAACATTTTTTGTAGTCATCTTTAAAAATGGCTGACAGCTCCTCCAACATGGAATGTAACGCTATTATGAAAAGGAAAATTGCTACTCACCAAATAGCGGAGATGCTGTGTCACAGATGGGCACAACAAAAAGCTATATATTTGGTATATTGTAACAGTCTTTTTGTCGAGCCTATCTGTGAGTCAGCACTTCCACTATACGGGAAGTAGCAACTTTCCTTTTCATAATATTGTGACAGCTCCTACATCACTTTTCTCTTGAATTCTTAAATGTTGTTAAATCAGTGTCCTTTCCATCTTTTCATGTGTGGAAATAAGAAAAAGTCAAATAGCGCCAGATGAAGTGAGTGAGTTGTACAGGGCAGTGGAACCATGCCATTTTTAGCAAAAAAACTGTGTAACAGAGATAGCTGTGTGTGTTGGTGCATTGTTGTGGTGGAAGATCCAGTCTCCTGTCTGTCACAAATAAGGTCTTGTTTGACAAATGTTGTTGCGCAATCTTCTTAAAACTTCCAAATCATAGGTTTGAATGATGGCTTGACCTGGCAGAACAAATTCTGAATGAACTACACCCTTGGCATCAGAAAAGCAAATCAGCATTGTTTTGATGTTTGATTTGACTTGATGGTAATGTCTTCCATTGGCTTGCCTATTGCTTTGTTTCTGGGTATAACCATAGCACCATGACTCATCACCAGTAATGACCTTTGACAGAACATCTGGATCAGCTTCAAGCTGTTGCTTCAAAGCACAACTTGTTTCAACTCAACATTACTTTTGATTGTCAGTCAGAATCCGAGGAATAAACTTGGCAGTGACCTTTTTCATTCCCAAATCTTCCATTAAAATGCACTGAACCAAACCCCAAGATAACCCACTAATCTCTGACAGTTGATCAATTGTCTGTTGACAGTCTGTGAGCACAAGCTCTTGAATTTTTCTAATATTTTCGTTGATTCAGGCAGTTGACAGATGTCCAGAATGAGGATTGTCATCAATCGATATGTCATCATTTTTAAATCGAGCAAACCACTTGTACATTTGAGTTGCTCCCATACTGTCATCTTGGTAAGCTGATTTTCATATTAAAACAGTTTCAGTAGCATTTTTACTGAGTAGATAACAAAATTTCACAGCTGCACGTTGTTCACTTAAACTTACCATCATAGCAAACAAAACAAGAACAAAACAGCACTAGCAAAAACAATCACTGCAGATGAACAGAACAAGCCAGGGTGACAACACAAGCGTTACTGAACTGACAATGAGTTGCATTATATGTGCCTAGCAGCAGAAATGCGTGCTACACAAGCTCCAAGACTGTGTTGTAAACAACATGCTTTAATGTTAAATAGTTCAATGAAAATAAAATACAACTTCAGCAGATTTCTTATAAACATTATATTTATTCATAACATTTTGCTCTCATGTCCAAAATGATATGACACAATAGATTCAATAAAACAGAAAACTACTCATACATACCCTGTTACATGTTCATCAGTGGTGACAACATATAACAGTTACTGTGTTCCTAAGGATAACAAGATGAATTTGTTAAGATGCACCTATTATGTTTCTCTCAATCAGCTATCCTAAGTAACTTTTCCATTGTATCTTTGGCAGAAGGATCCAAAAGTTCCAGAATAGTAAGATCTTATTATCATTTCCCTATGTCAATTTCAGTGCCATCGTTTGTGATACCTCATTATAAAGCTTTAGATAAAATTATTTTTAATATAATAACTTAATTTGCTGAAGTTTCAATGCATCAAATATATATAAATTGAGTAGTTGATATAATCAGTAGTTAACAGTTTTAAAAATTTAAACATTTATATTGCTAGAACATACAGCATTTCCTGATTTATCAAAACACTCATAGTTTTGTAATGTAATGTTATAATTAACATTTTCACAGGTTTATGTTTCTCACCTCGCCTGGAAATGTGTCAGGGTGTTTTGCCTTATGACTTAACAACCCTTCCTTTGGTGCCTGGTATAAATCAGGTAGCAGACCTTGATGCAGCTCTGCCATACTTTGAAATGATATTGGAATCAGGTTGCAGTGACAGGGGACGTCAGTTCATTTGTTCACTGCTTGAACCTGCATGTCAACCAATGGGAAACAATGTTTTGCTTCCTTGTCGTAAAGCCTGTAGAGGTATGTTCACTTTACATGATCAGTATACATATATCACATTAATACACCAAGGCATCTTATTATTCATCACAATGTTAAGCATATTTTACGATTAACAAATATACCTTTAAAAAAAAAAAAAAAAGTAGAACTATTCTCATTATTCTTGGAGTAAAAAAGTTCCAAAACTCTAATCTCAGCCTTTTAGTTCTCATCTGAAGAATGTTTTTGGCTTACAGAGAAAGTACAAAACACAAAGAGAAGGCTGAAGAAATCTTAACTTTATTTAATCATGCTGACTTATTGTATTTTCAGGGTGATTTATACTAGTAGTGTGTCATAGCAATTTATTATGCAAGTGTATATGGACTATTCTTTGTGTAATTTTGAGCACTTTTGTCTGTAAAAAAGAGAACTTTTGATAAACAGATCTAAACTATGAAAATCCAGCAGCCAGCTAACAATACAGTTCACAGTTTCCGAATTCTAAATAATATTTTATTTTTTATCTGTTGTCTTCCTCCTCTATTTTGTTTTACATGAAGAGCACGAGAGAATTACCTGAGAATTACCTGTTGTAGGTCAACAATAACAATAAAATTTATGGGTGTGAAGCTGTTAAATAAGGTTTAACATTCAAACAACCCAAAACCTATTAATGACACAAATTGCTTTCATTACATCTGCCCTAATATACATGTCAGTAACCAGCTACAACATTACAAGTACTATTAATTACAGTATGTCCTGTGCAAAACATTTTCACACTTTTAGTGACTCTCTCAATCATGCTTCTCTGAACTCTTCAGACATAACTGAATCTATGAGACATGAGTTGCAGGAACATGTGCTATCATCTCCTCCATGTTCATAGGTAAGTGTCCTTATAAGAACACTCAGATGATTTAGTTTAGGTGAAGGCAAAGTTTTTAAAATTAGCCCTCCAAAGTTGAGTACTTTCCCAGGAAAGGCTTAGCTTAAAAAAAAAAAAAAATTGTTTATTCCTTCCAAAGCATGTGGGTACCTCATATAATCTCTGAAACAACACATGAGAAATCTTCTAGAATATCAGGCAAATTGTTTGTGAGAAATAAATAATACCTCTGTGTAGTTAACCAGTCCATCAACAAGTACTCACTTCATCAGTTTCTCATCTTCCTCATAGTGCAGAGAACCTCCGTCTCTTCCTCCTTGCTCTCTTACTGACATCCCTTCACTGCAATGCTTCTTCTATCCCTTTGTCCTTTTAACCTTGACTGCCAATGTTTCAATACTTGCTGTAAATGTCCAAACTGCTCCAGCTGTTGCTACTAGGTAACCTTCTCCATCAGCTTTGTATTTAAATTTTTGGGATGGCTGTTTTTTTATCCTGTTCCTTCAATTCTTGTTTCGTATTTTGTTAAGGCATCTCATCTTTGGTACTTGGATCTGACTTTTGTTTTGCTTATTCACTATGTAATACCAACAGCAATAGATCAATGTCAGGTTATAGACACATCCGTATAAAACCATCTTTGTCTCTTTGGATATTTATCTGTTGCTGAGAATGAGTTCCAGCTGACTATGTTAAAAAGGCAGCCTAGTGCTCCATCTCTTTCTCTAATTTCATCTTCCCATCTGCACAGACAACAGAGACCAAGTACTTAAATCCACAAACTTATTTCATTCAACTGTTATGTTTCTTTCCTTTAAAATCAGAGTTTTGTTTTTGTCAAATATATGCCTTTGCTCCTTTCTTCTTTAACATTTTCATCCAGACACTGATGTTGTGTTGAAGTTTTGTTGACCAGAAGGTCCTGTCACCAGATCACTTGCAAAAGCCAAATGGTTGATGAAAACCAGTTTCATCTGGTAATTTCTAAAGGTCACTTTTTAACTTTGGCTCTACAAACCTTCATCATCCACTCAAGATATCTTACAAAACACTGATACCAATGTGAAATGTCATTATATTGGTCAGATTTGGTGCATGGTGTAAAGCCTTTGCAATGAATACCAGCAAAATATATGACCCAGCCAACAGAATAAATTTGCAATTGCTGAGCGTTGTCATAGCATGGTGCACCACATATTGTAAGCGAAGGTAAAGTCTGCATTGTTAGGTTCTTGCCCCTGGAATTGCATTATGAAGGAAGTGAAATATATTATAGAATGGACAAACTCAGTAGTACGGATTCTGAATTCCAAGTCGACACAGCCTGGTACACTGCACTTCCTACTGTTTGACTGCAATGAGAATGATGTATGAGCCTGCAAGGTGTAGCCTTCTACATGGGTGTACGACAGTTGAGCAGAAGTGCATAGATGTGGCTGTGTAGTGCCCTGCAGCACTAATGAGACATCATACAATTAAGTCATTTATTTCCAAGAGTCTTACAATCATTCTGTCTTCTTCCCAGTGTGGCCTAACAATGGCCGTGCTGAGCTCCCATTGCACAGGGTGTATGGTAGCGTGTCAGTGCCAGGTGAGGAATCTGCTGGCACAGTCCTAGCATTATCTGAAGCCAGAGCCATGGCTCCTTCATAGGGCAGTACAACAGTGCAGTTGCAGCAGCCCAGCATGGCTGCAGATGACTGTTGAGGCCTCAGTGTTCTTGTCGAGTGAAGCTGCACTGAGGGTTGGCCTCAGAAATCTGTGTGCTTATGTTTTAGATTGTCAGGGTGGCATGTAGGCAGAAGACTCAACAGCAACATGAAGGACCGCACCTGTGGCGGTCCCAGATACTACTGGTAAAGAAGTACTTGTATTGCTCAGGAGTTGCAGCACTGGCACCCTTTTCCCAAGATGAACAGCTCCTTTTGTGGCCACAAGTATGATTAGCAGGAATACAGCTTGAAGAGCAGAGCAGCACACAGCATAGCAGGTCATCCTGCAGCTAGCAGAGCTGGCCTTCCATTGGTATCAGTGATGCAGATGGAGTGACCAGACCCTGAGAATCGGTGGAAGGAGGACAGGATTTCATAGCATTCAATGGCCTCATTCCCCCATATCAGTGACCAAATGTTCTCTTGTATTCTGAGCCTGTCACTGTTCTTGGCTAGACTAATATTTAATTTCAGAGCATTCCTTTATGCAAAGTTTACTGCCTGAAAAGCATTTTTGTGTCATCCCTAGGTGAAGTTGCTACACTTAGACACATTACTGAAGAATCTTACACCTGCACTGCACTGCACTGTTGTCTAAGTGCTGAATCATGTGTTCCTGACATTCTGTCTTGCACAGTCTGAGGCAGTGAGCACCCTGCTTGTTTGTACTGCAGGTTTTCTGAGTGTTAACATAGCGTATACCATTGTTGCATAGTTGACAGGTGTCCACTTGGCATTATCCCAGTCATAGAATGAAGGCTTTCACAGCTGGATGACATAGCTGTTGGTAAACCTTTCGGGATGTGAGTATATATACGTTGCTCTCGGACATCCGACCAGTAAGTCAGCAAGACTCAGTGGAGGAGCATCTCTGAGGATGTCCAGCGCAGTCCTGGATGAAACATCAGGAACAGATGAGTTTCTTGGACCACAACCCTACATCCCAAAAGGTTTACCAGCAGCTATTATCCCAGTCAGTTCCCACAAAATCTTATATTTGTACTTAATTATGTGCTCCATAAAAACAGTAAGAATTTACAAAAGGTCCACATAGCGTCTATTTTTGGTTCTGCTCCCAGTCACAGTGACACTTGACAGTAAGCACTGGGCTTCCTACACACACTGAAGCCTACATCTTGGTTTGCAGTAGGGCTTTTTTGACACATTAACATCATCTATCTTGTAGCAATAACATTGTGCATCCTTGATCCGTGAAAGCAATCTCCCAAAGAACACCACCTCAGTATATATACTAGCACTGACTACTTACCAGTAATCACCCGGAGCGATCACATTAAAATGTAGGGCAGTTGGCTCAGTGAAATACTGTGGGGTTTATACAAATAACCTAGCACAGACTAGGATACCACGAATGCAGCAAATCCACTGGGAATGCCTGAATTGTCAAAGTATTATACTCTTGTGTTTGTATCTGCATCCCACAATAAAATATATGTGAATGTCTGCACCTGCATAATAAGTTATGTATGGTAAAAACAATTTGACATTTTAAGCTTTCCTGCTCGATCAACTGTTTGTATCACTTGCTCATGTTGAGCTGCATGCAATCATTACAAAACACAGTATTTCAGTAGTATACCTTGGCGTCATCTTCAGGTGAAGCCTGTAGAAGATCATCTTCGCTACATCATGCCTGCTTTATACTCTTCTTGCTCCCCACCCCTTACCCCATTACCCACCGAGATGCCACGATGACTGGAGTAGTGGAGGGAAATGATCACTGAATGCTGGGTGTAGACTCTAGTTTGGCAAGGTATGTTGTCAAAATATTGCACTTTGTAAATGACTGCATGTGGTTGGAGACTTGGGAGCAATAAAAACAAATTGCAGTCTGAGAACCAGTAAAAAATTGTAGTGTATACTGCCATATACACTGCCACCTTTCATTATCAGAGTTAAAAAAGAAAAAAAAAGCTTGTTAAGCTTATTGAGATAATTTTGCTTCACAAAATCCCAATAAGTAGAAGAACCTCCATGGATGTGAAATGAGCCAAGGTGTACATTAATATAAGCCAAAGAAATCATAGAAACTATATGTGTACCGTGTATTAGCAATAAATTATCACTATACTGCTTAATGCTATTCTTGCTTTTGCCATCTAAATTTAACTGAGTAAATCAGTAAGAAAGCTGCTATTTTGAAAAAAGCTGCTGCTTCCTCAGTTTTACTATTTAACTGCTATTAGCAGCTTAATATTCACATGATTACAATGGTGTTTTCCAAAGAAAATGTAAAAAATATTTTCTCTGGAAAATACTATTGTAAACTGTAAATACTGAGTACTATTTACAGTAGGTGGAAATATTTCTCTACTGGGGACAATGAATGTCCCAATAACAGAACATCAACATGTCTACATTGTATCATGATTCAGAAAGTATTGTTGTTTTTGACTCGTCCACAGATATTCCCCTGCTCTCTGGACAGAGATGCACGTAATTATTGATATCCCAGCAAGCACATTTTTACTTGTCATACAAGTTTACAACAAACACTGCTATTTGCCATGTAGCTCAGAGGACCCTTCAGTCCCTGATTCTAGATATTCAGATAATTTATAGAAAGAGTGGTTAGTCATAAGATTTTTATTTTCTTTTGAATTTTCAGGGATTTCCAATTTAAAAATAATAAAGAGTACCATAACTGTATTAGGAACTGAGTGTAAGAATTCAAAAGCCCTTTAAAAGGCTTCCACAAGATGTACGGTCATCTACTTTACACATTTTACTACTCGCTTATGCTGAAAAAACATTTTATTTATGTTAAGTGGTATGCCCCAAAGGATAATTCCATAAAACAGGGAGTCAAAATATACAAAATAAGTGACCTCTCTTGGGCTTCTGCTCAGCAAGTGAAAACTTAAAAAATACGAAAACTTGCCATTCAAGATAAAGATCTGGCAAAAGATTTCTCATGTTGCAGTCCAGCCAGTTATCTTAAGCATAAAAGACATTCTGAAAGACTGGTTAGGACAATTGCAATGATCCTTTAAGAAATTTGAAGCACTCTCTCAAAAGCCTGTAGTTCGTAGCAACTACTTCGAGTGTCAGGAATTTCTTACAGGACAGTTGTGTGAATTCTTTCTGTGACCATGAAACATTCAGAATCAGAATCAGAATTTTGAATACTAAATTAAGTCATAGATTTAATGTACAGGGGACTCGTCAACACTGCAATTATAATTCATTTGCATTACAGAAATAATACATAACAAGAGCATTAACATAAAGAATGTAATTATTAAAGTTGTTTATTTGACATAAAACTGCTACGCTTAATTAACAACCATTTGCTTTCTTGCCCATATCATCATTCTGCATCCTTTCCAAGGAATAATAGCATTTATGTACTAACAACTTTCATAGTTTTTGATCCAGTTGCCCTAGCTCCATGCTGTGGATCTATCTGTCTATCTTTCTTTCTTGTGGGACATACGAAATTCCTTTTGTTCCTAGTGCTGTGTTGATGTTTAAAGTCATTGTCCATCAATGACTTAGGGTTACTGTATACAAAAACAATCTGTTCATAAATGTAAAAACGGGGGGCATTAATATTTTAACAGTGGGCAACAGGATTCTTTTGGTTTTTCATTACACATATTGTATTTCTAACAGCTGGTTATTGTAATTTTAATATTCTAATCATTTTACTTGTGTTAACCCAAAAATAATACCATACTTTATACCTGACTCAAAATAGCTGTGGTAAGCTATTTTTCTTGTTCCAAGCTAGCTGAATGTGACAGAGTCTTCATTGAAAAGGTCAGTCTGTTTAATTTATTTGCAAAGCACTTTATATGTGAAGACCATGAAAAATTTTGGTTCATATGCATTCCTAAAAACCTAACACAGCATGCCTCTTTCAGTTCTTGGTTTCTAAGATTATGTGGGTTTCATTTACCATAGAATTTTTAGTTTTGAACTGCAGTAAATCTTTTTTTCCAGTACTCAGTTTAAATACTTTTAATAGGAACCAGTTTTTTGAACTAAAAGTAGATTTGTTACAGTTCATGGACCACAGCTCAGCTATGACACCTGAGGATGGGCTTATAACAGTCCAAAACCGGTCATGTGAATATAAAGTAATTTACAACTGAGGTGGCATTTTCAACCTCTGCTGTAATGAAATATGATGAGTGGAAAATAAAAAATGGTTTCAGAAAATAAAATTATGCATTTTATAGAGACACATTTTTTCTCTATCAAACAGAGAGAAAAATTTGTAAATGGCCAACATGTAGCCATATTTACAAATGAATGTGTACTGTGAATGTAAAATGATGCATTCCACTCATTATGATTAATTGTACAAATTCCCAGTGGGGCATGAAACTACAGGGTTATTACAAATGATTGAAGCGATTTCACAGCTCTACAATAACTTTATTATTTGAGATATTTTCACAATGCTTTGCACACACATACAAAAACTCAAAAAGTTTTTTTAGGCATTCACAAATGTTCGATATGTGCCCCTTTAGTGATTCGGCAGACATCAAGCCGATAATCAAGTTCCTCCCACACTCGGCGCAGCATGTCCCCATCAATGAGTTCGAAAGCATCGTTGATGTGAGCTCGCAGTTCTGGCACGTTTCTTGGTAGAGGAGGTTTAAACACTGAATCTTTCACATAACCCCATAGAAGGAAATCGCATGGGGTTAAGTCGGGAGAGCATGGAGGCCATGACATGAATTGTTGATCATGATCTCCACCACGACCGATCCATCGGTTTTCCAATCTCCTGTTTAAGAAATGATTCTGCTTTAGCCTTTTCCATAAGATTTTCCAAACCATCGGCTGTGGTACGTTTAGCTCCCTGCTTGCTTTATTCGTCGACTTCTGCGGCTACGCGTGAAACTTGCCCGCACGCGTTCAACCGTTTCTTCGCTCACTGCAGGCCGACCCATTGATTTCCCCTTACAGAGACATCCAGAAGCTTTAAACTGTGCGTACCATCGCCGAATGGAGTTAGCAGTTGGTGGATCTTTGTTGAGCTTCGTCCTGAAGTGTCATTGCACTGTTATGACTGACTGATGTGAGTGCATTTCAAGCACGACATACGCTTTCTCAGCTCCTGTCGCCATTTTGTCTCACTGCGCTCTCGAGCGCTCTGGCGGCAGAAACCTGAAGTGCGGCTTCAGCCGAACAAAACTTTATGAGTGTTTCTACATATCTGTAGTGTGTCGTGACCATATGTCAATGAATGGAGCTACAGTGAATTTATGAAATCGCTTCAATCATTTGTAATAGCCCTGTAACACATTAACTCACACTGACCATACGCACAGATATCTTCTCTACTGCTGTCACATCTTGAGAACTACCGGACAGCAACAACAAAAGAGATACTTCAGTTCGAGATAACTTCAATAAAGATCAAAAGTTCAATAAATAAATTACAATATCCACAAAAACGTTATGTAGGTACCTGCTGTTTAATGTTTACACTTTTTGATGTGTGTAGCAGTCTCTCTTTATGATTTATTTAAATTTATATGATTTATTTACATTTATACTTCACTGCCACCCATGAACCATGGACCTTGCCATTGGTGGGGAGGCTTGCGTTCCTCAACGATACAGATAGCTGTACTGTAGGTGCAACCACAACGGAGGTGTATCTGTTGAGAGGCCAGACAAACATGTGGTTCCTGAAGAGGGGTAGCATCCTTTTCAGTAGTTGCAGGGGCAAAAGTCTGGATGATTGACTGATCTGGCCCTGTAACACTAACCAAAACAGCCTTGCTGTTGTGGTACTGCGAACGGCTGAAAGCAGGGGGAAACTACAGCTGTAATTTTTCTCGAGGGCATGTCTTTACTGTATGATTAAATGAAGATGGCGTCCTCTTGGGTAAAATATTCCAGAGTTAAAATAGTCCCCCATTTGGATCTCCGGGTGGGGACTACTCAAGAGGATGTCATTATCAGGAGAAAGAAAACTGGCGTTCTACGGATCGGAGAGTGGAATGTCAGACCCCTTAATCGGGCAGGTAGGTTAGAAACTTTAAAAAGGGAGATGGATAGGTTAAAGTTAGATATAGTGGGAATTAGTGAAGTTTGGTGGCAGGAGGAACAAGACTTTTGGTCAGGTGAATACAGGGTTATAAAAACAAAATCAAATAGGGTAATGAACGAGTAGGTTTAATAATGTATTAAAAAATAGTAGTGCAGGTAAGCTACTACAAACAGCATAGTGAACGCATTATTGTAGCCAAGATAGATATGAAGCCCACGCCTTCTACAGTAGTACAAGTTTATATGACAGCTAGCTTTGCAGATGATGAAGAAATTGATGAAATGTTGTTGTGGTCTTCAGTCCTGAGACTGGTTTCATGCAGCTCTCCATGCTACTCTGTCCTGTGCAAGCTTCTTCATCTCCCAATACCTACTGCAACCTACATCCTTCTGAATCTGCTTTGTGTATTCATCTCTTAGTCTCCCTCTACGATTTTTACCCTCCACACAGCCCTCCAATACTAAATTCGCGATCCCTTGATGCCTCAGAACATGATCCCTTCTTCTAGTCAAGTTGTGCCACAAACTTCTGTTCTCCCCAATCCTCTTCAACACCTCCTCATTAGTTATGTGATCTACCCATCTAATCTTCAGCATTCTTCTGTAGCACCACATTTCAGAAGCTTTTATTCTCTTCTTGTCTAAACTATTTATCGTCCATGTTTCACTTCCATACATAGCTACACTCCATACAAATACTTTCAGAAATGACTTCCGGACACTTAAATCTGTACTCAATGTTAACAAATTTCTCTTCTTCAGAAACGCTTTCCTTGCCATTCCCAGTCTACATTTTATATCCTCTCTACTTTGACCATCATCAGTTATTTTGCTCCCCAAATAGCAAAACTCCTTTACTACTTTAAGTGTCTCATTTCCTAATCTAATACCCTCAGCATCACCCAAATTAATTCGACTACATTCCATTATCCTCATTCTGCTTTTGTTGATGTTCATCTTATATCCTCCTTTCAAGACACTATCCATTCCATTCATCTGCTCTTCCAAGTCCTTTGCTGTCTCTGACAGAATTACAATGACATTGACGAACCTCAAAGTTTTTATTTCTTCTCCATGGATTTTAATACCTACTCCAAATTTTTCTTTTGTTTTCTTCACTGCTTGCTCAATATACAGATTGAATAACATCGGGGAGAGGCTACAACCCTGTCTCACTCCCTTCCCAACCACTGTTTCTCTTTCATGCCCCTCAACTCTTATAACTATCATTTGGTTTCTATACAAATTGTAAATAGCCTTTTGCTCTCTATATTTTACCCCTGCCACCTTCAGAATTTGAAAGAGAGTATTCCAGTCAACATTATCAAAAGCTTTCTCTAAGTCTACAAATGCTAGAAATGTAGGTTTGCCTTTCCTTAATCTTTCTTCTAAGATGCCATAGGGTCATAATTGCCTCACATGTTCCAATATTTCTACGGAATCCAAACTGATCTTCCCCTAGGTTGGCTTCTACCAGTTTTTCCACTCATCTGTAAAGAATCTGCATTAGTATTTTGCAGCCGTGACTTATTAAACTGATAGTTTGGTAATTTTCACATCTGTCAATACCTGCTTTCTTTGGGATTGGAATTATTATATTCTTCTTGAAGTCTTAATGAATTTCACCTGTCTCATACATCTTGTTCACCAGATGGTAGAGTTTTGTCAGGACTGGCTCTCCCAAGGCAGTCAGTAGTTCTAATGGAATGTTGTCTACTCCCGGGGCCTTGTTTCCACTCAGGTCTTTCAGTGCTCTGTCAAACTCTTCATGCAGTAACATATCTCCCATTTCATCTTCATCTACATCCTCTTCCATTTCCATAATATTGTCCTCAAGTACATCGCCCTTGTATAGACCCTCTATATACTCCTTCCACCTTTCTGCTTTCCCTTCTTTGCTTAGAACTGGGTTTCCATCTGAGCTCTTAATATTCATACAAGTGGTTCTCTTTTCTCCAAAGGTCTCTTTAATTTTCCTTTAGGCAGTATCTATCTTACCCCTAGTGAGATAAGCCTCTACATCCTTACATTTATCCTCTAGCCATCCCTGCTTAGCCATTTTGCAATTCCTGTCGATCTCATTTTTGAGACGCTTGTATTCCTTTTTGCCTGCTTCATTTACTGCATTTTTATATTTTATCCTTTCATCAATTAAATTCAATATTTCTTCTGTTACCCAAGGATTTCTACTAGCCCTCGTCTTTTTACCTACTTGATCCTCTGCTGCCTTCACTACTTCATCCCTCAAAGCTATCCATTCTTCTTCTACTGTATTTCTTTCCCCCATTCCTGCCATTTGTTCCCTTATGCTCTCCCTGAAACTCTGTACAACCTCTGGTTTAGTAACTTTATCCAGGTCCCATTTCCTTAAATTCCCACCTTTTTGCAGTTTCTTCAGTTTTAATCTACAGTTCATAACCAATAGATTGTGGTCAGAGTCCACACCTGCCGATGGAAATGTCTTACAGATTAAAATCTGGCTCCTAAATCTCTGTCTCACCATTATATAATACACTCCTGGAAATGGAAAAAAGAACACATTGACACCGGTGTGTCAGACCCACCATACTTGCTCCGGACACTGCGAGAGGGCTGTACAAGCAATGATCACACGCACGGCACAGCGGACACACCAGGAACAGCGGTGTTGGCCGTCGAATGGCGCTAGCTGCGCAGCATTTGTGCACCGCCGCCGTCAGTGTCAGCCAGTTTGCCGTGGCATACGGAGCTCCATCGCAGTCTTTAACACTGGTAGCATGCCGCGACAGCGTGGACGGAACCGTATGTGCAGTTGACGGACTTTGAGCAAGGGCATATAGTGGGCATGCGGGAGGCCGGGTGGACGTACCGCCGAATTGCTCAACACGTGGGGCGTGAGGTCTCCACAGTACATCGATGTTGCCGCCAGTGGTCGGCGGAAGGTGCACTTGCCCGTCGACCTGGGACCGGACCGCAGCGA
Source organism: Schistocerca piceifrons (assembly GCF_021461385.2). Lineage (NCBI taxonomy): Eukaryota > Metazoa > Arthropoda > Insecta > Orthoptera > Acrididae > Schistocerca > Schistocerca piceifrons. Next base: position 421,837,586 of record NC_060138.1, on the reverse strand, counting down.
CGCACGGATGCACGCCAAGACCGTAGGATCCTACGCAGTGCCGTAGGGGACCGCACCGCCACTTCCCAGCAAATTAGGGACACTGTTGCTCCTGGGGTATCGGCGAGGACCATTCGCAACCGTCTCCATGAAGCTGGGCTACGGTCCCGCACACCGTTAGGCCGTCTTCCGCTCACGCCCCAACATCGTGCAGCCCGCCTCCAGTGGTGTCGCGACAGGCGTGAATGGAGGGACGAATGGAGACGTGTCGTCTTCAGCGATGAGAGTCGCTTCTGCCTTGGTGCCAATGATGGTCGTATGCGTGTTTGGCGCCGTGCAGGTGAGCGCCACAATCAGGACTGCATACGACCGAGGCACACAGGGCCAACACCCGGCATCATGGTGTGGGGAGCGATCTCCTACACTGGCCGTACACCACTGGTGATTGTCGAGGGGACACTGAATAGTGCACGGTACATCCAAACCGTCATCGAACCCATCGTTCTACCATTCCTAGACCGGCAAGGGAACTTGCTGTTCCAACAGGACAATGCACGTCCGCATGTATCCCGTGCCACCCAACGTGCTCTAGAAGGTGTAAGTCAACTACCCTGGCCAGCAAGATCTCCGGATCTGTCCCCCATTGAGCATGTTTGGGACTGGATGAAGCGTCGTCTCACGCGGTCTGCACGTCCAGCACGAACGCTGGTCCAACTGAGGCACCAGGTGGAAATGGCATGGCAAGCCGTTCCACAGGACTACATCCAGCATCTCTACGATCGTCTCCATGGGAGAATAGCAGCCTGCATTGCTGCGAAAGGTGGATATACACTGTACTAGTGCCGACATTGTGCATGCTCTGTTGCCTGTGTCTATGTGCCTGTGGTTCTGTCAGTGTGATCATGTGATGTATCTGACCCCAGGAATGTGTCAACTAAGTTTCCCCTTCCTGGGACAATGAATTCACGGTGTTCTTATTTCAATTTCCAGGAGTGTGTATCTGAAACCTTCTACTATCTCTAGGGTTCTTCCATGTATACAACCTTCTTTTATGATTCTTGAACCAAGTGTTAGCTACAATTAAGTTGTGCTCTGTGCAAAATTCTACCAGGCGGCTTCCTCTTTCATTTCTTATCCCCAATCCATATTCACCTACTACATTTCCTTCTCTTCTTTTTCCTACTACCGAATTCCAGTCATCCATGACTATTAAATTTTCGTCTCCCTTCACTATCTGAATAATTTCTTTTATTTCGTCATACATTTCTTCAATTTCTTCATCATCTGCAGAGCTAGTTGGCATATAAACTTGTACTACTCTAGTAGGTGTGGGCTTCATGTCTATAATGTTACTTTAAATCCGTCTTGATTGCAAATTTTTTTTTTTTTTATTATTCATATGACCGGTTTCGGTTCATTCAGAACCATCTTCAGATCTGATATTTAAGTTACAGGAGTAACCCGTCCAATTCAGCAACTTTCACATGCTACGTCACATGTGTGGACTTTGACCACAATCTATTGGTTATGAACTGTAGATTAAAACTGAAGAAACTGCAAAAAGGTGGGAATTTAAGGAGATGGGACCCGGATAAAGTGACCAAACCAGAGGTTGTACAGAGTTTCAGGGGGAGCATAAGGGAACAATTGACAGGAATGGGGGGAAAGAAATACAGTAGAAGAAGAATGGGTAGCTTTGAGGAATGAAATAGTGAAGGCAGCAGAGGATCAAGTAGGTTAAAAGACGAGGGCTAGTAGAAATCCTTGGGTAACAGAAGAGGTACTGAATTTAATTGATGAAAGGAGAAAATACAAAAATGCAGTAAGTGAAGCAGGCAAAAAGGAACACAAACGTCTCAAAAATGAGACCGACAGGAAGTGCAAAATGGCTAAGTGGGGATGGCTAGAGGACAAATGTAAGGATGTAGAGGCTTATCTCACTAGGGGTAAGATAGATACTGCCTACAGGAAAATTAAAGAGACCTTTGGAGAAAAGAGAACCACTTGTATGAATATTAGGAGCACAGATGGAAACCCAGTTCTAAGCAAAGAAGGGAAAGCAGAAAGGTGGAAGGAGTATATAGAGGGTCTATACAAGGGCGATGTACTTGAGGACAATATTATGGAAATGGAAGAGGATGTAGATGAAGACGAAATGGGAGATATGATACTGCGTGAAGAGTTTAACAGAGCACTGAAAGACCTGAGTGGAAACAAGGCCCCAGGAGTAGACAACATTCCATTAGAACTACTGACTGCCTTGGGAGAGCCAGTCCTGACAAAACTCTACCATCTGGTGAGCAAGATGTATGAGACAGGTGAAATTCATTCAGACTTCAAGAAGAATATAATAATTCCAATCCCAAAGTAAGCAGGTGTTGACAGATGTGAAAATTACCGAACTATCAGATTAATAAGTTACAGCTGCAAAATACTAACACGAATTCTCTACAGACGAATGGAAAAACTGGTGGAAGCTGACCTCGGGGAAGATCAGTTTGGATTCCATAGAAATGTTGGAACATGTGAGGCAATTATGACCCTATGACTTATCTTAGAAGAAAGATTAAGGAAAGGCAAACCTACGTTTCTAGCGTTTCTAGACATAGAGAAAGCTTTTGATAATGTTGAATGGAATACTCTCTTCCAAATTCTGAAGGTGGCTGGGGTAAAATACAGGGAGCAAAAGGCTATTTACAATTTGTATAGAAAGCAGATGGCAGTTATAAGAGTCGAGGGACATGAAAGGGAAGCAGTGGTTTGGGAGGGAGTGAGACAGGGTTGTAGCCTCTCCCCGATGATATTCAATTTGTATATTGAGCAAGCAGTAAAGGAAACAAAAGAAAAGTTCAGAATAGGTATTAAAATCCATGGAGAAGAAATAAAAACTTTGAGGTTCGCCGATGACATTGTAATTCTGTCAGAGACAGCAAAGGACTTGGAAGAGCAGTTGAACGGAATGGACAGTGTCTTGAAGTGAGGATATAAGATGAACATCAACAAAAGCAAAATGAGGATAATGGAATGTAGTTGAATTAATTTGGGTGATGCTGAGGGAATTAGATTAGGAAATGAGACACTTAAAGTAGTAAAGGAGTTTTGCTATTTGTGGAGCAAAATAACTGATGATGTTCGAAGTAGAGAGGATATAAAATGTAGACTGGGAATGGCAAGGAAAGCGTTTCTGAAGAAGAGAAATTTGTTAACACCGAGTATAGATTTAAGTGTCAGGAAGTCGTTTCTGAAAGTATTTGTATGGAGTGTAGCCATGTATGGAAGTGAAACATGGATGATAAATAGTTTAGACAAGAAGAGAATAGAAGCTTTTGAAATGTGGTGCTACAGAAGAATGCTGAAGATTAGATGGGTAGATCACATAACTAATGAGGAGGTATTGAATAGAATTGGGGTGAAGAAGAGTTTGTGGCAGAACTTGACTAGAAGAAGGGATTGGTTGGTAGGACATGTTCTGAGGCATCAAGGGATCACCAATTTAGTACTGGAGTACAGCGTGGAGGGTAAAAATCGTAGAGGGAGACCAAGAGATGAATAGACTAAGCAGATTCAGAAGGATGTAGGCTGCAGTAGGTACTGGGAGATGAAGAAGCTTTCACAGGATAGAGTAGCATGGAGAGCTGCATCAAACCAGTCTCAGGACTGAAGACCCAACAACAACAACAACTTCAGTGCAAAAATTTTTTGTATAACATAATTTTTAATATTATGTAAACTCGATAAAAAATTAAAGTATTGCTCTTTTTTTCTGATTGTAGCTGTTGCTGAAGACTGCAGTGATTTCATTCTGACTGCATTGGACCTGTCAAGGGTGTTTCGTTGTGATCTTTACCCTGACTCAGATGATCCATCACAGTGTGTTTCTTTTGCAAAAGGTTAGTCAACACTAATTTTCAGAAAAGTTAATGAACTACACAGAGGGTAGAGAATATCTCTGAAATATGCTAACTGTAAATTTCTTCCACTTAACCAGACATATGGAGTTTTATTCTTACTTTGCTATAATATTTAATTATAGCCTTTCTTTCCCATGAATTTATTCAATGTGTGTGCTATTCATTAATATTATTATGTTATTATTTTTCTTAACATAAAAGGAATATAAAAAATTGGAAAAAAAAATTTTAAAAACTAAAGATGGCTGGTTTCCAAACTGATGTTGAACTTGAGTCCTCTGCTGTGACAAAAAATGGATTTAGTACTGATGGTTGTTTTGGTTTAAAACAAAACCCTAAATTACATGAAGAAGGAAGGAAGGAAGATTAGGGTTTATGGTTCCATCATCACAGATAGAGCACAAGTTTGGATCAAAGAATGGAAAATCCAGGATGGAATGTAACAATACGAGAGAAGGAAGGAAAGTTGCTACTCACCATATAGCAGAAATGCTGAGTCGCGGATAGGCACAATAAAAAGATTCACACAATCATAGCCTTCAGGCACTAAGACCTTTGTCAGCAGAGACACACATACACACACGTACACACACACTCACACAAGCGCAACTTGCACACATGTCTGCAGTCTCAGAGACCTGAAACTACACTGTGAGCAGCAGCACCAGTGCATGATGGGAGTGGCGACTGGGTGGGGGTAAGGAGGAGGCTGGGGCAGGGAGGAGGAGGGATAGTATGGTGGGAGTGGCAGACAGTGAAGTGTTGCAGTTTAGACGGAGGGCAGGAGAGAAGGTGCGGAGGGGGGAGGGGGTAAGTAACGGAAAGGAGAGAAATAATAATTTAAAAAAAATTAAAAGACTGGGTGTGGCGGTGAAATGACGGTTGTGTAGTGCTGGAATGGGAACAGAGAGGGGGCTGCATGGGTGAGGTCAGTGACTAACGAAGGTGGAGGCCAGGAGGGTTACAGGAACATAGGGTGTAGTGCAGGGAAAGTTCTCTCCTGCGCGATTCAGAAAAGCTGCTGTTGGTGGGAAGGATCCATATGGCACAGGCTGTGAAGCAGTCATTGAGATGAGGGATGTCATGTTTGGCAGCATCTTCAGCTACAGGGTCGTCCACTTGTTTTTTGGCCACAGTTTGTCGGTGGCCGTTCTTGCGGACAGACAGCTTATTGGTTGTCATGCCTACATAGAATGCAGCACAGTGGTTGCAGCTTAGCTTGTAAATCACGTGACTAGTTTCACAGTTAGCCCTGCATTTGATGGGATAGGTGATGTTAGCGACTGGACTGGAGTAGGTGGTGGTAGGAGGGTGTATGGGACACGTCTTGCATCTAGGTCTATTACAGGGTTATGAGCCATGAGGTAAGGGATTGAGAGCAGGGGTTGTGTAAGGATGGATGAGTATATTCTGTAGATTCGGTGGACGGCAGAATACCATGGTAGGAGGGGTGGGAAGGATAGTGGGTAGGACATTTCTCATTTCAGGGCAAAACAAGAGGTAATCGAAACCCTGTCGGAGAATATAATTCAGTTGCTCCAGTCCCAGATGGTACTGAGTTACAAGGGGAATGCTCCTCTGTGGCTGGACTGTGGGACTTTGTGAGGTGGTGGGAGATTGGAAAGATAAGTCATGGGAGATTTGTTTTTGTACAAGGATGGGAGGATAATTATGGTCAGTGAAGGCTTCAGTGAGACCCTCAGTATATTTAGAGAGGGACTGTTCATCACTGCAGATGTGACGACCACCAGTGGCTAGGCTGTACGGAAGGGACTTCTTGGAATGAAACAGGTGGCAGCTGTCGAAGTGGAGATATTGCTAGTGGTTAGTAGGTTTGATGTGGACAGAGGTACTATTCACACCCACTAAATCCACCTCATCCAGTCACATCTGCTGTCCCCCTTCTCTATGCTTATCCACCCTCAAACCTGCTACCCACAGTAATATACATATATTTATTAATGATTAGTTATTCTCTACTTTGACCTTTGTGACTTCTTGCCAATTTTAGTGAGTCTTCGCCTTCCAGTATCATCATCTTCATCAGATTTCGTCTCCTTTTTTTCCCCTGTGCATCCATTTCATACTTTTCACACGTATTTGGGCGTATTTTTGCATAATTTTTTGGACATAATTCTACTTTCGTACATATTTTTTTGCATTTTTGCATCACCATGGATCCTTGCTCCTTCCATCTGCTCAATACAGAAAAGTTTCCTTATCCCTAGCCAGATACCAGTCCCACATATTGTTCCTGCGTTGTTGCTTGGTTCATGAAATTCCCCCGAATGGCCTTACCATCAAATCATTCATCTCTGGTTGCCACCCCTCCTTCCACAATGACCTTCAACTGTTCAGATTCCACCAATCCTTAGCCCCCACCAACATAGTCCTGCAAAACCATATCAACCAAGCCCAATCCTTCTCTCAGTACCTTCTCTCCATCAGCAAAATTCTCCTGCTACATAATCCCAAATTCCTGGAACCCATAACACACATTGAAACTCTTGCCCTGCAGGAACTTGAGCAACATGCACAACACCACCTCAAAAAGCTCTCCATTCTGCTCACTTCCTACTCCAACCTCATAGTACCACTGTCTACCACTTCTACAACAACCTCCAAACCTCCCACACGCCCCCTCATAGCTGACAAACCCTGCCTCGCAGACCTAATACATTTACCCCACCCTCCAAACCTCCCTCCCACCACCACACAGGACTCAAAACCTAAACAGGCCCGCAACACAGTCATGAACCTTTCCTCCAGAAGCCTTAGTTCCACAGAAATATCAGTCCTTTCCAAAGGCCTCTCCATTTGCCCCACTCCCAAATTCAACCATGCAGGACTAGTTAAAGATCTTCTCTCCTTCTCCCGGTCCCTAGCCACCAACCCAACCAATCAGACTGAACCAAAGACAATATTGAACCTTGCCTAACCCAGTTCACTCCTCCATCCAACCGTGATCCACCCCCACTGCCTCCAAACCACACTCTGTTAACTTTCCAGAATTTCTTATCCTTGAACCTCGCCTCACCACCATTCCCCAAATCCCTCAACATGCATACTAACCTTACATCCACAGAAAGAACTGCAGTCCACCATCTAAAAACTGATCCTGGTCTTATAATCCTACCTGCAGACAAAGGCTCCACCACCGTAGTTTTGAACCACAAGGATTACATGACAGAAGGACTCCGCCAGCGGTCAGGTACTTCCACCTACAAAGCATACCACAGTGATCCCATTCCAGCAATCCAGCAGCATCTCCACTCACTACTCAAATCCTTAGACCCATACCAGAACCTCTCCCCAGAGTCCATTTCTCTGCTTAACCCTACCATTCCCCGCACTCCCACCTTCTACATGCTTCCTAAAGTCCATAAACCCAACCACTCAGGATGCCCCATTGTGGCCAGTTACTGTGCCCCCACTGAGAGAATCTCTGCTATCATAGACCAACACCTTAAACCTATTGCCAGGAACTTACCCTCCTATATAAAAGATACCAACCATTTCCTCGACCCACTCTCCACAGTTACTTTCCCTTTACCACACGGTACCCTGCTCGTCACTATTGGTGCTTTTCCCTGTACACTAACATTCCTAATGCCCATGGCCTTACTGCTATCGAGCACTACCTTTCCAGACGCTCTATGGATTCCAAACCAACAACCTCCTTCCTAGTCTCCATGACCAACTATATCCTCACCCACAATTACTTCTCCTTTGAAGGCATTACCTACAAACAAATCCATGGTATGGCTATGGGCACCCACATGGCACCATCCTATGCTAACTTATTCGTGGTCCATCTAGAGGAATCCTTCCTAAAAGCCCTGAATCCTAAACCCCTCACCTGGTTCAGATTCACTGATGACATTTTGCTATCTGTATTGAAGGTGAGGACACCTTATCACATTCATCCAGAACCTCAACTTCTCCCCCATTTGCTTCATCTTGTCCTACTCAACCCAACAAGCCACCTTCCTAGAAGTTGACCTCCACCTCAGAGATGGCTACATCAGTACCTCCATCCACATCAAACCTACTAACCACTAGCAATACCTCCACTTCGAGAGCTGCCACCCATTTTATACCAAGAAGTCCCTTCTGTACAGCCTAGCCACCCATGGTTGTCACATCTGCAGTGATGAGCAGTCCCTCTCTAAATATAGTGAGGGTCTCACTGAAGCCTTCACTGACTGTAATTATCCTCCCATCCTTGTACAAAAACAAATCTCCCATGCCTTATTTTTCCAGTCTCCCACCACCTCACAAAGTCCCACAGTCTGGCCACAGAGGAACATTCCCATTGTATCTCAGTACCATCCAGGACTGGAGCAACTGAATTACATTCTCCACCAGGGTTTCGATTACCTCTTGTTGTGCCCTGAAATGAGAAATGTCCTACCCACTATCCTTCCCACCCCTCCTACTGTGGTATTCTGCTGTCCACCGAATCTACAGAATATACTCATCCATCCTTACACAACCCCTGCTCTCAATCCCTTACCTCATGGCTCATACTCCTGTAATATACCCAGATGCAAGACCGATCCCATACATCCTCCTACCACCACCTACTCCAGTCCGGTCACTAACATCACCTATCCCATCAAATGCAGGGCTACCTGTGAAACTAGTCACATGATTTACAAGCTAAGCTGCAACCACTATGCTGCATTCTATGTAGGCATGACAACCAACAAGCTGTCTGTCCGCAAGAATGGCCACCGACAAACTGTGGCCAAAAAACAAGTGGACGACCCTGTAGCTGAACACGCTGCCAAACATGACATCCCTCATCTCAATGATTGCTTCACAGCCTGTGCCATATGGATCCTTCCAACCAACAGCAGCTTTTCTGAATTGTGCAGGTGGGAACTTTCCGTGCAATACATCCTACATTCCCATAACCCTCCTGGCCTCAACCTTCGTTAGTCACTGTCCTCACTCATCCCTGTTCCCATTCCAGCACTACACAGCCATCATTTCACCGCCACACCCAGTCTCTTAATTTTTTTTAATTTTTATTTCTCTCCTTTCCACTACTTACCCCCTCCCCCCTCCGCACCTTCTCTCCTGTCCTCTGTCTAAATTGCAACACTTCACTGTCCGCCACTCCCACCATACTATCCCTCCCCCTCCCTGACCCAGCCTCCTTCTTACCCCCACCCAGTCACCACTCCCATCATGCCCCGGTGCTGCTGCTTGCAGTGTAGTTTCAGCTCTCTGAGACTGCAGACGTGTGTGCAAGTTGCGCTTGTGTGAGTGTGTGTGTACGTGTGTGTATAAGTGTCTACTGCTGACAAAAGCCTTAATGGCCGAAACCTGTGATTGTATGAATATTTTTATTGTGCCTATCATGACTCAGCATCTCCACTATATGGTGAGTAGTAACTTTCCTTCCTTCTCTCTTAGAGCACAAGTTTGGATTGTTTTATTAAGGAAGGGGACGGATGTCAGCTGTGCCCTTTCAAAGGTGGAACTACTGGCATTTCTTGCAGCTGACTTTGCTTCCCCTGCTGGATGAAGTGCCATTGATGATTTGAAGGATTATGTCACTGCTGCATGACAGTGCTCCAACTCGTTTCACCATTAATGTCCAGACACATCTCAATTGAGTATTGCCTGATCAATGGATCGGATGAGGGGGTCCAGTTGCATAGCCTTCTTGTTCATCGGATCTCAACCGTGTGATTTCTGGTTATGGGGCCATCTCAAAAGTATCATGCATGCAGAGCCCATTTCAGATGTGGAGACAATGGAGCAGCACACTCATGCTGCCTTTGACACTATTCAGATGTCACCTGGCCGATGTGAATGTGTGGGACAGAACATGCCCCAGCATGTACACGCATGTGTTGAAGCATATGGAAACTGTTTTCAACACATACTGTAACTTTGTTCATTAGACCTTTTTTGTTCCATATACTCTCGTTGATCAATCCCGAGAGTTTGTAAATGGTAGAAAAAAATCACCCTGTATAATGCTCTTCTAAGTTTATCATAATTACATTTTCTTTTATAATATAAATATATCACTTTTTGTTGTCTATATAAGCTACAGCAGTTTGCGTAATAATGGCTCTGTGGACAGATATGAAGTTTTGTAAGGTGATTATGTGTACTTTCTCCTCTGTTATGTTCACGAGAACATGATCATTGCATCTATGTATCCCTAACAATTCTTGTAGATGCTCATTTTGTGTGTTTATAGTTATAACAATGTAATAAGTCACCACAATGCAAATAATTATTTCTGTTATATAATGAGTCTATGTTGATGTCTTCAACAACAAACATGTTTTTATGTTCTGCTGTCTTTTTCAGTAAGTCTTCAACATGGTTAAAAAAAAACCTTCAATACTGTTTTCAGTTGACATACATAGTGCTGCTATAACCAGACTGTTTTCAAATGGTTCAAATGGCTCTAAGCACTATGGGACTTAACGTCTGAGGTCATCAGTCCCCTAGACTTAGAATTACTTAAACCTAACTAAGCTAAGGACATCACACACATCTATGCCCAAGGCAGGATTCAAACCTGCAACTGTAGCAGCAGTGTGGTTCCAGACTGAAGCGTCTAGAACTGCTCAGCCACAGCGGCTGGCCCAGACTGTTTTCCTTAGTTTGAAATTTACTGCTGCAACCTCAAGTACCATTTCAGTTTTCAGCTCATTAGTCCATGTGACTTTTTCATAGGCTATAGCATTTCTGCAGTAGATGCCTACCCCACCACCTAATAGTCAGCCCCCATGGCTGAGTGGCTTGTGTGTGTGGCTGCTATGCAGAGGACTTAGATTCTGTTTCCAGTACTGCCAGGAATTTTTCCTAGATGTGAGGATTGGAACTGGATGCATTCAGCCTTGTGATTCCTGTTACTTGACTGAGTAGTACTGATTCCAAGATCAAGAAAAATAACAATGACTGGGAGAATGGTGTGCTGACCCCACACCCTCCATACTGCATCTAAATGATGCCACTGACAGAGGATGATTTGGTAGTCAGTCAATCCTGAATGAACCAGAATGTGGAGCTTTGCTTTCACCACCACTTTTATGTGTCTTCCTGCAGAGCAAGTTTTCAAGTTGGTAATTATTGGGTCTCTGTCCATACACTTCACCTTCCTTGCCACCCATTTTGATCCCTATGAAGAAATATGGTTTAGTTCTCCCTATGAAGAAATATGATTTAGTCTCATTGCATATGTTCTGCTTTATTAATGATATATAGAATATTTAGATAAATTATGTGTCTCTGGAGGGAACTGTCCTAGAGTCTGTTTCAAACTTTTACATTTTCAGTCATGATTTTGAAGCACCCCTTTCTAGCTGCTGTGAAACAGAAAGTTCTGTCCAAAGAAAAGTGCATGTTGTGATATTAAATACTATTAAATGATGCTAGAAGACTAATGTGTGTGGCCTTTCATATTCGAAAATTAACTTAAAACCTGGGGAAAATGTTCAGCTTTGAAAATTAAACACCATGAGCTCACAGGACTTTGAACTTCAGAAGATTTGAAAACTTCACTGAAAGAAAAGTTTGTAAAAGATTCTGAAGGGATATATAAGATTTATATTCAGAATATCTGTGTAAACGTAAAATATTTCATCCCTTTCTTTTGGCCAAGATATACAGAAAATTAATATTTTTTGAATACCAGTACAATGAACTGAGTATCTGTGTAGATGATTTTTGTTTTATGGGCATTAGGCAATGATCCAAGACACATTTTTCTGAATAACATGTCATCTCCCAATGTGTGATGAGTCAAATTATGATATTAATCTATAACATTACTACTATTCTTTCTTCATTTTAATTTCCACAATATTGAATCTGTCTCCCTTTCCCCGCCCAAAAGAAAGAGTCATTGGAAAATCATCTTAAGCCCTCATGAAAATATGGCACAAAGTTAGCCCTGCATTGTTACATTTTTAACGTCTCCTGCTGATGTGCAAAAACTAACAGTGAGAGAAAACTCATACTGTGGCCCCAAAGTAACAAATAGTGTAGTAAAACTGTATGTAAATGTGATTCAGCTGATATTCTTTCTTGTGTGAGAGACAACAGAAATTTTCTGACAAATATGCTCTTGCTGCAAAATACAGCTGCAGAAAATTTGGCAGGAACATTTGATGGACAATGTAAGTGATGAATACATCAGCAGATGCCACTTATCCAGCCAACCTTTTTCCTAGGTGGGAGTGACATGGAGAAAGAAGATGGTGATGATTATGATGATGATAAACTTTAATCTTATTCATAATTATTTATTAATCTTATCATTTTATTATTAATATTATTCTAAATTTATTGCAGGAATAACTTGTCTGAAGAATGAGTTCCAATGTTCTGATGGCACTTGCATTCCCAACAGATGGGTGTGTGATAATGTAAATGACTGTCCTTATGCCACAGATGAATACAACTGCACACAGTGTGCTGAAGGAGAAGTTAGGTAAGAGAATGCTCTTTGATGTTATAATAGTGTAACTGGTTAAAGCTAATCATGGAAAGATAGAAATTGCTGCATGATATTTCCTTCTACATCAAATACAATCTGCCTAATTTCAAACAGCCATCTTGTATGCACCTATTTTAAATCCCCTTGCAGTCAGGGAGTTGTAGATTACAGAAATTTATGAGTGATACATTAGAAAAGAGCCTTGTTTTGATTCTGTAGCATATTTTACATGTGCTTTTGGGGTTTAGAGGAAGAGCCAGGTGTCGATGAAAATGCTTCCAAAATTAATGGCTAGTGATTTGGTGTCCCAGAGACACTGCATATGGAATGAGTCACTAGCTACATCCTTTTAGAAACCCCATTTCTGTTTCAGATACATGTTCAGATGCTAATTAAAGATACAAAAAAATCCAAGGAGATCAACTGAATCATTTACCCGAATATCATTCTACTAAAAGAACAAAACAACTGTTTTGTGCTTATCTCTTTGGTATTTCTTGACAGACCATATTAGTTAAAATGTTATTCTGTATATTTTTGTAAGAGCTATTACACAAATGCATAAATTATTTTTAAAAAATCACTGTTTTAATGCTGTGAATGAGTAATGTTGTCTCTGCACAGTTACAGTGTTGCACTGATGAAACACTCAGGTTTTCCTGTGTTACTCATTACAGAAGTAGAAAGCTCCTTTTTTTTCTTTTTTTGAGAAAATATAGCAAAACAGGTCAAAATACACATTGTTTATTGCAAGCAGCACCACCATTTCTTTTGCAAGTACACTAAACATGTACATTAAACATTACATTTTCAGTCCTCAGTCAACAAGTTTTGCCAGACTGACATGAAAATCCATTAGTCATTTGATATTTACTGACAGAAATCCCATTTTTTCAGTTGGGATATATTGTCTTCCCTCTAGGTGCTTTTGACTGCAAAGAGTTCATCACACAAGATAAGTAAATTTGAAATGTTGGCTGAAGGCAGATTTCTCTTCCCAATACCTCTCAGCTAGTTTATAATGCTTTGAGAAACCTGCAGTTGTTCGATGTTATGACTTCTCCTAACCAGGCACCCTCAGTTATTTTGAATGAGCCTCAATGCAACACTTATCTAGTCCACTAAGATCCCTGAAATCATCTGATTCCACCTTGAAGACAAGGAATCCATTGCCCTCAGCATTAGTAGTTGTCTGGGTTATATAAATGAAAGGATCTTTTGTTCCTCTGTACAGAGGCAGAAACACTCTTACATGATAGGAAATTATGCGGTATAATGAGGAATTTCTCATCTACAGCAGAGAAATATTTATTAAACTGAGACTCCAGTTTTGTGTAAGTGTTACACTACTATATTAGAACACTGCAAATATTGAGCACATACAACAATGTTTTTGCTACACAAATTATGAGCATGATTTTCTCCACTGTGAGTAGCAGTTATAATGTTGTTCCCCTCACCCCATCAGCTGTCAGTTTTGAACAGCACCATTTATTCATGATATATAAGTGCATCCACTGTCTCTCAGTGCCTTGTGTTTATTCTCCTTCCATTCACAAATGTCCACTTAACATTTCCTTTCTTTAATCAAGCGGCTGTGTGCTCCTCTCATCACCACAACATTCAGAGTGTCACCCAAAACGCCTTCACTAACAATGTTGATTGCAGCAATGATTTTATGGCTGGATAATGGCACTAATAATAATTTGAGGCAACAATAAGGAAACCAGCACATGCAGGGCATCAGATACCATGCTATGCCAACTGTGATTCACTTTCCATGAAAATATGAGTTACAATGTTGTTCAGGTGCACAATTCAGCTGATTAAAGCAAGGCATGGAGATATACCCTCTGATTAAAGTTCTCTTTAGAAATGTTAATAAATAAAATTGCTTTAATATTGTTAAGGATGCAAAAAATAATTGTATCAGTATACTAAATTATATAAAGGAGGAGAAAATCTCCATATTAAGGAGAAAATTATTTTACTTTCTTAGCAGTATTTTATGATTATGTAAATGCAAAGCTTAGGAATTGCACAGAAAAATGGGAGACTCACAAAATGATACACACACCCACAATCTATTGCCCATATCGCATGCACAATAGTTTGCACCTTAACGGAATAACAATGAATCATTTTTCAGAGTAGCACCTGTCCCACACCCACCTTCACCTCTGACCCATGGTCAGTCACACACTCCTCTCCACAGTCTCCCTTAGCCTCTGTTCTGTCCCCCTCCCAATCCACTCCTCCACACCACTGTGTACTGTGCACAGCTCCCCCTGTCTGCAGTCAGTCCACCTTCTTTCTCTCTTCAGCCACTCTACCTAACACAACCCTTTCTCCAGTCAAGCTGCAGTACTGGAAAAGTTTAGTCAGCTGGAACAGTTTTGCTATCCTTGTTTGTGTCTACTGTAGTTGCAAAGAAGCTAGCAATGCTCTGTTTTTTTAAGTGCTTATACGTGGGGTACCCAAAAAAACTGGAATTATTTTTTTAGGTATATATTTTCAAATTGTTTACAAAACAACCTTACCCCTTTCAAAATACTCTCCATTGCAGCTAATACATTTGCCTCACCAGTGCTCCCACTGTTTGAAACATTTTTTGTCTGCAACTAAAGCAGATAAATAATTAGACAAAGGCTGTTTTCTTGCAAGATAAATTTTTTGTGTGTTTTCAAAAGAGGCAACATTCAACCAATTATTAACTACATTTCCTTAAGCATGAGGAAACAGAATCACTTTGTTGTTGTGGTCTTCAGTCCTGAGACTGGTTTGATGCAGCTCTCCATGCTACTCTATCCTGTGCAAGCTTTTTCATCTCCCAGTACCTACTGCAACCTACATCCTTCTGAATCTGCTTAGTGTATTCATCTCTTGGTCTCCCTCTACGATTTTTACACCTCCACGCTGCCCTCCAATACTAAATTGGTGATCCCTTGATGCCTCAGAACATGTCCTACCAACCGATCCCTTCTTCTGGTCAAGTTGTGCCACAAACTTCTCTTCTCCCCAATCCTATTCAATACTTTCCCATTAGTTATGTGATCTACCCATCTAATCTTCAGCATTCTTCTGTAGCACCACATTTCGAAAGCTTCTATTCTCTTCTTGTCCAAACTATTTATCGTCCATGTTTTACCTCCATACATGGCTACACTCCATACAAATACTTTCAGAAATGACTTCCTGACACTTAAATCAATACTGGATGTTAACAAATTTCTCTTCTTCAGAAACGCTTTCCTTGCCATTGCCAGCCTACATTTTATATCCTCTCTACTTCGACCATCATCAGTTATTTTGCTCCCCAAATAGCAAAACTCCTTTACTACTTTAAGTGCCTCGTTTCCTAACCTAATTCCCTCAGCATCACCCGACTTAATTAGACTACATTCCATTATCCTTGTTTTGCTTTTGTTGATGTTCATCTTATATCCTCCTTTCAAGACACTGTCCATTCCATTCAACTGCTCTTCCAAGTCCTTTGCTGTCTCTGACAGAATTACAATGTCATCGGAGAACCTCAAAGTTTTTATTTCTTCTCCATGAATTTTAATACAGAATCACTAAGTTTCATTATAATGTAGATTCATTAAGACAGACACAAAACTATGTGCAGTCCCCATGAAAGTAAAAGCTAAATAGGACTGAGGTCAAAAGATAACAGAGGGCCAGCTAATCATAATTATGTCCATTGTGTGTTCACTATATAACTCTAATGTAATTTAGGAGCAGCAGATGTGCATTGTCATGCTGCACATACATCTCCTCTGAGAGTTAATGTGAGAAAAAAAAATGGACATGATCAGTCAGCAGTTCGTTGTAGATTAGATTAGATTATTTGTCTGTGAGGGATGACAGACATTCCATCTTGCATAAACATTCCACACATCTGGAGGTTATCACTTGTAGTTACCTTACCATACTTCTTGTACCATTCACACAATATGATTGGTGAACACCAATCTTCACTGCACCCCACGTCCATCTGACCCTTTAGCGTGATTGAAACACCTAATGGGGCTGCTTTTGCACCCAAACCAATCACTGTACCATGTAAAATATGCTTCTAAGATGTACAGTGGCTTATGTACCACTGGATAGGAGATGACTACTTCACTTCATTGCTCACCACTTAAGAGGGAAGAGTAATTTGTTGTACTGTGGTTCATCTAACCATTTGGATACATACAGATAAAAGCAATTACAGCACGCTCCTGGTCATCCAGGTCAATGCAGACCAAAGCCTGCATACGTAAGTGGAAAAAACAGGTAATAGACGTTGTTCCATAAAATTGTTTGATTTACTGTATCTACAAACCATGCTGCATGTCACACAAGAAACTCCACAGTGTTACTCATTCATTACTTGCTAAAACTGACAACCTATTTACAAACCAACATTTGAACACACTGTGTTTCATATCAGTTGCATTTAGTTCATTTCTGGGAAATAAAAAGTTCTCATTTTCCACAATCATTACATCAGTATGGTCAAATAAATTTTGTCCAGCATGCTCTGCTAACAGATCAGTGCATTTCAGTGCCCTGGTATGAGTCATGTTGCATTTCTCAATTACCTAGTCTTTGCTCTCTCCCTTTACCAAACACACTACATCCACATAATTTATCTGTCTGCATTCTAATTATAACACAATACTTTACAGTTAAGTTTTTACTATTAAATCCGAAAGCGAGATAACCCACACCTTGGTAATCAGGAACTTGCTGTATTTTCATTTTTGTGTTGATCTGTATTATTCTGCAAAGTCCAATTTACAGGTCTTAATCTTGAACTGGTTCTTCTCAAAACTATAAATTACAGAGTTTAATGATATGATTTGGTGTTAAAGTGCCAGACTACAAATCCAATTCTCAGTCATTCCTAGGATTTTTATCTGTTATTTATCACTTATCTTTGGCAATGTTTATTGATATCAAAAATGCTGAGTTTCACTGTAGTTTGGAACCTGCATTAACCTGTGGGTCCCCCTATATCTGAATGGTAAGTCAGTTCAAAGAACAGAGGAAGCCAACAGCACACCACCTTCAAAAAGACCATGTCTAGTTAAGCACTGTGTGTCTAGTTAAGCACAGTGGACTGATGACTACCATGCTTTTTAATCTTGTACATTTGTTTTTATTTATTTTCAGTTGTGAAAAAGATAAAAAGTGCATCCCGGCACATTGGAAATGTGATGGGTACAAGGACTGTCAAGATGGGTCTGATGAATTAAATTGTGCTGTAGAGAAAGGTCAGTAAAGATCATTAATATATAGCTTTTCTGTCCCATATAAAAATTTGAATGTTGTTGCCAGTATTCTTGAACTAAGAAAATTATTATCATGTGATGTTCCTTCATTATTTTATTTTTGAACCATTATTTGGATTAGATTCTTCCACATTTGTCTGTAATGCTGTATGTCACTCATCAGATGTATCTGTATATCAGATCATGTTATTTCACAGTGACTTCTGATACTTTTCTTGCACCTAAAGACTCATTTCTTCCATCCTTCCACTATCAGTACCTATGCATTATACCTCTGCCTCCTGTTTTCCATCTTGCCTTTTCTGTTCATGGAGAAGCTACTTAGAGGTTCTGGAAGGTTTTGTATATTGGTGTGTATGTTACCTCCATCCCAGTCAATCCTGTTTCAGTGACTGGTAATAGATGGTTACATCTGTTTCACAATACCAGAGAAGGAAAGTTGCTGCTCACCATATAGCGGAGATGCTGAGTCACGATAGGCACAACAAAAAGATTCACACAATTATAGCTTTCGGCCATTAAGGCCTTTGTCAGCAGTAGACACACATACATACATACACACACACACACACACACACACACACACACACACACACACACACACTCGTGCAAATGCAACTTGCACACATGTCTGCAGTCTCAGAGAGCTGAAACCACACTGCGAACAGCAGCACCAGTGCATGATGGGAGTGGTGACAATGGGGGTAAGGAGGAGGCTGGGGCGGGGAGGGGAAGGGATAGTATGGTGGGAGTGGTGGTCAGTGAAGTGTTGCAGTCTATCCCTAAGCTAAGTGCATTGTATGTAACAGAGGTGGGGGGTGGGGGACGACAAAAAATAGATAGGTCATAAAATGAAAGATGTAGAAAACTGAAATGGAGTGAAGAAAGAAGTAGTTACAATGAAGAAATGGTGAGACAGAAGGAATTAACATAAATTAAGGCTCTGAAAGGTTGTAAAAGTTAAACTCTTATGTGTGTGTATTCTCCTGCCACCAATTGATGAGTAGATTTTTTATCTATCTATTTGCGTTATACTGTCAATAACTGATTATTTTCATTGTTGTAAATGCATTTTTCTGGCAGATAGGACCATTTTAATATTACTTGTTCGTCTCTTGCAATAAAATCCCTGATTGTGATACAGGTTGGTTGGATGCCAAAGTAAATAAACTGATATGGGTAGTATGTTGTAGTGTCTTTTTTCATTTGACACAAGGTATTTATGTCATTGGTGACTTACACTAATTTTCTTCTCAACAAAAACTGGCCCCTATTTCCTTTAGAATGTGTAGCAGATAGAACAATTTCAGCACAATGAAGACAAACCTATGACCTAAAAGGTCAACAACATTTCAAAGGAGCAACATAACTGGTAACAACATAAGTGGTAACTTTCTTCATCTATATTTATTTTTAAAATAGGTGATCTTCGCCTTCTCTGACTTTTCATTCTCATAGCTAGGAGTAATGCCTCTCTTATTTATTGTAATGTTTATCTGTCAGCAGTACTGGAAGCGTGTAAAGGTAAACACTATGAGCCTATTTGTCTTTATCAGTCTGATACTAGAAGCAGTTTCTAAATATGTTATTAACGGAAGAGAGGCCCTGCCACATACATATGAAATATTAGTATTTTCTTATAAACATTTTTAAAATCAGAGAAATTATTATTTTCAGTTAAGTAATAATTTCTATTGTTATTGTGTTCTTCAAGTTGGTTTTCCCTTCTGATGACCTAACCTCTGACATAACTATTGTAGACATTCTGAGCCAGCTATTTTGTGCACCAAAAAATATTTATTTGAATATAGTGCACATTGGCTTCAATTTATTTTCAGATATGAACCTTTCCAACTAATTGACACAAGCTATCAGAACAGATTTTGTTTAAAGATAGAAGCAGAGTTCACATATGAAAATAATCATATAAAAACAAACCGAGTGAGGTGACATAGTGGTGCGAGTTGGCGCAGTGGTTAGACACTGGACTCGCATTTGGGAGGACGGCAGTTCAATCTCGCGTCCGGCCATCCTGATTTAGGTTTTCCGTGATTTCCCTAAATCACTCCAGGATGGTTCCTTTGAAAGGGCACGGTTGACTTCCTGTCCCTTCCTTGCCTAATCCAATGAGACCAATGACCTCGCTGTCTGGTCTCCTTCCCCAAACAATCCAACCCAACCCATATAGATTAGTTTAGATTAATACTTGTTCCATAGATCATGAATACGACACCTCGTAATGATGTGGAACGTGTCAGGTTAATAAAAGATGTCTGTACAAGATATTACATTACACAAAATATTGCATGACACTAATGTTTAAGGTGGTTGTCGTCCCCCCCCCCCACCCCACCCCCCCACCCCACCCCCACCCCCCCACCCCCGCACCCCTCCTTAATTTATATCTAAAAATTCAGCCAATGAGTAGAAGGAGTTGTCATCTAGAAATTCTTTTAATTTATTTTTAAATGTTAGTTGGCTATCTGTCAGGCTTTTGATGCTGTTTGGTAGGTGACCAAAGATTTTGTGGCAGCTTAATTTACCCCTTTCTGTGCCAAAGTCAGATTTAACCCTGCATAGTGAAGATCATCCTTTCTCCTGGTGTTATAGCTATGCACACTGCTATTACTTTTGAACTGGGTTGGATTATTAACAACAAAATTCATAAGTGAATATATATACTGTGAGGTTACTGTGAGGATCCCTGGATCCTTAAATAGATGTCTGCAGGATGACTGTGGGTGGGCTCCAGCAATTATTCTGATTACACGTTTTTGAGCAATGAAAACTTTTCTACTCAATGATGAATTACCCCAGAATATGATGCCATACGAAAGCAGTGAATGAAAGTAGGCATAGTAAGCTAATTTACTGAGATTCTTATCACCAAAATTTGCAATAACCCTAATAGCATATGTAGCTGAACTCAGACGTTTCAGCAGACCATCAATGTGTTGCTTCCAGTTTAACCTCTCATCAATGGACACACCTAAAAATTTTGAAAATTCTACCTTAGCTACAGACTTCTGTTCAAAGTCTATATTTATTACTGGAGCTGTGCCATTTACTGTACGGAACTGTATATACTGTGTTTTATCAAAATTTAAAGAGAGTCCGTTTGCTGAGAACCACTTAATAATTTTGTGAAAAACATCATTTACAATTACATCACTTAGTTCTTGGTTTTTGGATGTTATTACTATACTTGTATCATCAGCAAAAAGAACTAACTTTGCATCTTCATCAATGTGGAATGGTAAGTCATTAATGTATATCAAGAAGAGTAAAGGACCTAAGACCGAACCCTGTGGGACCCCGTACTTGACAGCCCCCCAGTTTGAGGAATCAGCTGTTGTTTTAACATTACATGAACCACTTATTTCAACTTTCTGCATTCTTCCAGTTAAGTATGAATTGAACCATTTGTGCACTGCCCCACTCAAACCATAATGATTTAGCTTATCTAAAAGAATTCCATGATTTACACAATCAAAGGCCTTTGAGAGATCACAAAAAATACCAATGGGTGATGTCCGGTTATTCAGAGCATTTAATATTTGATCAGTGAAAGCATATATAGCATTTTCTGCTGAAAAGCCTTTCTGAAAACCAAACTGACATTTTGTTAGTACTTTATTTTTACAAATATGGGAGGCTACTCTTGAATACATTACTTTCTCAAAAATTTTTGATAGAGCTGTCAGAAGAGAGATTGGGCGGTAGTTGTTGACATCCAACGTATCCCCCTTTTTATGCAATGGTTTTACAATGGCATATTTCAGTCTATCGGGGAAAACGCCCTGCTCCAATGAGCTATTACATACGTGGCTGAGAATCCTACTTATCTGTGGGGAACTAGCTTTAAGTACCTTGCTGGAAATGCCATCAATTCCATAAGAGCTTTTACTTTTCAGTGAGCATATTATTTTACTGATTTCTTCAGAGGGAGAGGTTGGCGGAATTACAGTTTCAAACTACACAGGTATGGCCTCTTCTATTAGTAGCCTTGCCTCTTCTAGTGAAGATCTAGATCCTATTTCCTCCACAACATTTAAAAAATGATTATTGAAAATATTTTCAATTTCTGATTGTTTGTTAGTACACTTGTCATTCAGTTATGGCACTAAAGTCTTCCTGTGCTCTTGGTTGCCCTGTTTCCCTTTCAATAATATTCCAAATTGCTTTAATTTTGTTATCAGAGTTACCGATCTCAGACATGATACACATGCTTCTGGACTTTTTAATAACTTTTCTTAGTACCGCACAATAGTTTTTATAATATTGAACAATTTCGGGGTCAGTACTCCCTCTTGCTGTTAGATACAGTTCTCTTTTACGGTTGCAAGATATTCTTATTCCTTTAGTTAGCCAAGGTTTTTATATGTTTTCTTGGAATTATGTTTAACTATTTTCTTGGGAAAACAATTTTCAAATACCCTTAGAAATGTATCGTGAAATAAGTTATATTGGTTCCTTATACACTTCAACCCAGTCTAGCTGCTGTAGGCTTTCCCTAAAGTTTGCAATATTTATATTGTTAATTTAATGCACTGCTTTGAAAGTCTGATTTGATATACTGCGTGGAGCTATGTCATGTACTGCAACTAGCTGTGCACCATGATCTGAAAGACCATTCTCAACAGGATAAGCATTTATGTCCTTAAACTTATCTTGGTCTATAAAAAAAGTTATCTATCAATGTACTGCTGTTCTTTGTTATCTGAGTAGGAAAATCAATGACGGAGCTCAAATTGAAAGAACTGAGTAATACTACAAGGTCATTCTTCCTATTACACTCTTTCAGGGAATCAACATTGAAATCCCCACAAATGATAATTTGTTTCCCCCTGTCTGACAGATAGCACAACAAAGCATCCAAGTTTTCTAGAAATAGCTGGAAATTCCCTGAGGGGGACCTATACACTGTTACAATTATGAAAGTGCCATCATTTAGTTTAAGTTCAGTGGAACATGCTTCCATATGTTGCTCTACACAAAAATTTTTAGTTTCTAAATTTTTTACACTGTGGAAGCTTTTGACATATATGGCAACTCCTCCTCTCATCATATTATCTCTACTTACATGTGCAGCTAATTTGTACCCATTGATGCTAACCTTCTGCATATCAGTGACAATGTGATGCTCAGACAGGCATAGTACATCTATTACATTCTCAGTTTCTATATCTTCTAAACAAAGCAGAAGCTCATCAATTTTATTCTTCAATCCCTCAATATTTTGATGAAATATACTAACATTATTTTTCACTTTACTTTTGTGAGTATCTAGACCTTTTTTAACATCTTTAGTACTTGCCTGGCTGAGTTTCCCACTGGACACTGATCTTACACTAAAAAAGAGTTTCCACCATGAGATGTAGTTCCTCCCCCCCTTAAATTTCCTGCTATCAGCCCAGCCAGTTTACCCTTCCCTTTCTTGTTGAGGTGTAGGCCATGTCTAGTATAGTCCCACCTACAGAGTGAATCAACAAGAACCACACCAATGTGTGACCCTGCACCAGATCCAAGTAGCCATTCCAACTCCAAATTAACTCTCCTGACAGAAGAGCTCAAATGAGGTCGGTCATGGTGCTCCAGAACCGACACAAACCCAACACTGGTATGACTCGATGTTGATGCAATCTTTGCCAGGTCACACTCTATGATGTACCCCGGATCTCTGTCAATACTAACAAGCAGTTTAAAAATTGACTATTACAAAGAAAGCATGTGCAATTTTATGTAAAAGTGTAACTACTGAAGCTCTGTCAACATACAGAATGCTTTTATCACCTTAATAATAATGTGTTACAAACATTTAATATACAATTAATGTTTCAGATGAAATTCTCACTGCTATGCCATACATGTCAACATGTTCTGCAAATGAACTACGTTGTGTGGATGGACGCTGCATCACACTGCAACAGCTATGTGATGGTAAAAAAGACTGCTCTGATGGCATTGATGAGGCCAGCTGTACTGTCACTGGATGAATGTGTATTTTGATCATTTTTACAAACTCTCAATGTATTTTTCATGCATATTTTACAAATATAGCATGTGTGATATATTATTACCCAGATGGAATTGTTGTTCCATTGTAGGGAATGAATGAAGTACCAACTAAGGAATTTGCAAGATAGCCTGTTGTTCTTTTGAGTTTAGTACGAAATATCTTCTTTCAAGGTCTTTTTCCTTGCTTCCGACAGCAAGAAAAATCTCATGTAAAGCACCAAAAATTACTGTAATGCAAATATTTTTATTTCTTAACAGTGCCACAAATTACTGCTAATATGAAATTTGACTGGTATATTACTTGGTTATGTGAGCAAGTTACAGAATGAGGTGTCTATTGCTTGTGGAAATAAAATGAATTGAGGTACAAAATTAAGCAGGAAGAAAAATATCATGTAAAATTTTTGAAAGTTATGCAAATAGATGCTATTTCACAAATAGTATTAGATACTATTGCTGTAAAAATGTGCCCTGTAGCTTCTTAGCATAAAAGCAAAGCATACATAAAAAGCAACATAAATTATCCAAGCTCTGCTTTTCATGCAGAATTTATTAATAATGTGCTGCGTACCCTATGACTCCACAAACTATGTTAATTTTTATTGTTAAGTAAATGCTGCTTCTTATTATCATAGATGAAAAGAAGGCATCTGAATGTGTTCAATGTTTATTTTAATTAAATACTATAGTGTCTATGTTATGTATGTGTGTACATATGTTTACATTCATGTGTGAGATATGTATTTTTTACTCACTTTGTACATAAAATAAACTCAAAAATTTTATGAAATTATATATTATACTTTACTTCCAATACTAGTAGTAAAAAATAACTTATAGTACCATGGAATCACTTTGGAAGTGTAGCACCAATTTAAGTGTAATTTATTCACGATAATAGACATGCAGCTGTGTTACATGTACATTACCAGGTGGCCTTCAAATCACCAATTTCGCATTTTCAAAGCAGCACTGGAGCAAGTGCAGTGTGATTCCCCCTTTTTCCCCAGTCTGTAAGAGTTGGAGGGACACAGTAATCTAGGTGTATCTTTTTTGACAATTAATCAAAACATCCTCAGTCCTGTATTTGAAACTTGCCACTGCTTAAATTTTGAATAAAAATCATCAATAATGGCAACTGAAGACTTCCAACATAAGAAATCACTCTTGCTCTGCCAACAGTCTTGTCAGGAAACACAGAGGAGTGGGCACTCTCTTGCCCTTGGGCTGGGAGACTGTCCCTAGAAGGTGTATGAATCAGCAATGACCAATGGCTTGAGGCTGCAGAAGGCAATGCAAACCACTATACCAAAGATACTTAATGTGTATCCATAGGACATACAGCCTGTAATTGAAAAACTATCATGGTGATCTCTCCATTGGCAAGAGATTCTGGACTAGTCCCACATTCAGATCTCCAGGAGGGGACTGCCAAGGGAGAGATGACCATGAGAAAAAGATTGAATAATCAAGAAAAGGGTAACATTCTATGAGTCAGGGTGTGGAATGTCAAAAGTTTGAACATTAGAAAATCTGAAAATCTGAAATGCTAAGACTCAATCTAGATATGGTGGGGATCAGTGAAGTGAAATGGAAAGAAGACAAGGCTTTCTGGTCAGATCAGTATAAGGTAATATCAAAAGCTGCAGAAAGTGGTTTAATGGGAGTAGGATTCATCATGAATAGGAAGACACAACAGAGAGTGAGTTACTCTGGACAGTGATAGGGCTGTTCTCATCAAAGTTGACAGCAAATCAACACCAACAACAATAGTTCAGGTATACATGCCAATGTTGTGAGCAGAAGATGGAGAGATAGGGAAAGTACATGAGGATGTTCAATGGGTAATTCAGTGTGTAAAGGGAGATGAAAATCTACTAACCATACAAGATTGGACTGCAGTTGTAGAGGAAGGAGTAGAAGGAAGGGTTACGAGAGAATAGGAGCTTGGTAGTAGGAATGAGAGAGGTGAGGGACTAATTGGATTCTGCAATAAATTTCAGCTAGTAATAGAAAATATTCCATTCAAGAATCACAAGAGAAGAAGGTATACTTGGTATAGGCCAGGAGATATGGGAAGATTTCTGTTAGATTACATCATGGTCAGGCAGAGATTCCAAAATCAGCTATTGGATTGTAAAGTGTACCCACCACCAGATATAGACACAGATCACAATTTAGTAATGATGAAGAGTAGGCTGAAGTTTAAGAAACTAGCCAGGAAGGGTCAACATGTAAAGAAGTGAGATACAGAAGTACTAAGGACTGAAGAGATACAATTGAACTTCTCTGACACTGTAAATACTGTGATAAATGAATAGCTCTGTGGGTAGTTTAATTGAAGACAAGTGGCCATCTCTAAAAATGACAATCACAGAAGCTAGAAAAAGACATTGGTGCAAGGAAAATAACTGTGAAGAAACTATAGATAACAGAAGAAGTACTTCAGCTGATTGATGAAAGAAGGAAGCACAAAAATGTTCAGGAAAATTCAGCAATACACATATACAAGTCACTTAGAAGTGAAATAAACACGAAATGCAAGGAAGCTAAGAGGAAATGGAAAAAAAATATTATCAGTAAGACTGAATGAGGATATACAGAAGTCAAAACATACTCCACTGAAATTAAAAGCAAGGGTAGTAACATTAAGAGTGTAATGAGAATTTCATTGTTAAATGAAGAGAAGAGAACGGATAGGTCAAAATAGAACATTGAAGATCCCTATGAGGGGAAGGACTCATCTGATTATGTGAGAGAAGAAGAAACAGAAGTAGACAGGGAAGAGATAGTAGCTCCTGTATTAGAATCAGAATTTGAAAGAGCTTTTGAAGACTTACAATGTAGTAAGGTAGAAAGGATAGATAACATTCCATCAGAATTTCTAAAATCATTGCGAGAAGTGGCAAGAAAATGACTCTACATGTTGGCATGCAGAATGTATGAGGCTCGTGATATACTATCATTTTTTCAGAAAAAAAATCCTCCATGCATTTCCAAAGATACCCAGACCCAACAAGTGTTAGAATTATCACATAATCGGCTTAACAGCTCAAGTGTCCAAGAGGCTGACAAGAATAATTTACAGAAGAATGGAAAAGAAAACTGAGGATCTGTAGCTGATGATCAGTTTGGCTTTAGAAAAGGTAAAGGCTCCAGCGAGGCAGTTTTGATGTTGCAGTTGATAATTGAAGCAAGACTTAGAAAATTCAGTGCTACTCAGTCTATACATTGAAGACAGAATTAAAAGAAAGGTTCAAGAGTGGGATTAAAATTCAACTGAAAAGATATCAATGATAAGGTTAGCTGCTGACATTGCTATCGTGAGTGAAGGTGAAGAAGAATTACAGGATGTGTTGAATGAAATCAACAGTCTAATGAGTACAGAATATGGACTGAGAATAAATCAAAGGAAGTCAGAAGTAATGAGAAGTAACAGAAATGAGAACACCGATAAATGTAATAGCAGAAATGGTGATCGCAAAGTAGATGAATTTAAGGTATTCTGGTATGTGGGTATCAAAATAATCCATGATGGATGGAGCAAGGAGGACATAAAAAGCAGACTAGTACTGGCAAAAAGGGCATTCCCAGCCAAGAGAAATGTATGAGTTTCAAACATAGACCGTAACTTGTGGAAGAAGTTTCTGAGAATGTACGTCTGGAGTACAGCATTTTATGGTAGTGAAATGTGCTTTGTGGAAAAGCTGAACAGAAGAGTATCAAAACATTTGAGCTGTGGTGCTACAGAAGAATGTTGAAAATAAGGTGGATGGATAAGCTAAGGAATGAGGAGGTTCTTTGTGGAATTGGCAAGGAGAGAAATATATGGAAAACACTGCCAAGAAGAAGAAACAGGATGATAAGACATCTGTTAAGACATCAGGGCATAGCTTCCATTGTACTAGAGGGAGCTGCGGATGGTAAAAACTGTAGTGGAAGACAGAGACTGGAATACATCCAGCAAATAATTGAGGACACAGGTGCAAAGAGGTTAATGGAGAAGAGGCCATGTCAAACCAGTCAGATGAGTGTTCAAGGAACAAGGAACTAAATGGGATCCACAGTTCACTATTGCTAGCCAGTGCTATGTTCCAAAAAAAAAAAAAAAAAAAAAAAAAAAAAAAAACGTTTAACACTCCATGCTACATCACTGTATTAGCATACACCACTCCTGACAAACAGGAGGTGTTATGATAAGTAATTCCCAGAGCGAACTGCCACTGCTATTTTCTCACCCCAAGCACTCCAGTCTTCTCATAGAGGATGCTCCACTGACAATGTAGAGGTGAGTTGCAGGCCAGTGCCTCAAGTTTACCATTGGACAGACAGGTGCTTGCATTCAAGTCACTGGAATGACAAAAATCCAGCACAGTTGTGACTATATTCATTGCTCTAACACCTGTCCACAAATGAGAGTGTGGCCACAGCCAGTACTACTTTTAAAGACATGTCTCCTTTGACCAACTTTGTCAACATACATTTTATAACACCTCGATGATTTTTAATAAAAGATAAACGAAATGTGAGCGAAAATGATGATCACAATGTAAGCTTTTATGAATCACAAATTAAAGGGTCTGAGCTCTTGTGAAAGTTTTTGTATAAGGGAAGACCTTACGTTATTGTTTCTCCCAAGGAAAGACTTTACAACAATTTTGAGAGCATCATAGTGTTGATGTACTTTTAAATAAAATACAATGTATCCATTAGTCCTGTCCAGAATGTGAGGCAATTTTTTTTTTTTGGGGGGGGGGGGGGGGGGGCGGGGGGTAATATCACATTCTAGCCAAAGGTTTACAAACTGTGTCTTCTTTCCGTTTCATAATGACCTACTAAATAACATCAGCAGCAAACAGCAAGATAAAATCTATACATATCTTATTTATCCTCCAGCATCACATTTTCTGACAGTTTACCATAACAAATAATAGTAAAAGACATGTTTTGGAGGGATCTTTAATGTGGAGTATGCTAGCTTCGCTGCATGCTTACTGTTCTTGGTATTTTCATTTTTAAATTTCAGATGTTTAATGTTTTGTGCACTCAAACGGTGGTGTTCATGAGTTCACCTTATGTTGCCATGTTGTCATCAATCTAGTACTGTGATTGGCTGACATGAACAACCTGGGCAACTGCCATGGCAGTTTACACATTGTATTTTTCATATTTATACTTGTATATTATGAAACTATGCACTCAACTACATTTTGAACATTGCTCTGTTAAAATTGCATGTATAGCTTTGCCTGTTTTTGTTCTTGATTCACTATATCAATGGTTCCAAAAATGTTGACCTGCATTATTTAAATCCTTGTGTGAAATGTGTTCTGATAACTTAAATTATGTAATAAGTTACTGAGAAATTTATTTTAATATATATTTTGGATCAGCTCCTTAGAGCCTTTAATTACAAACTGTGATGCTTTTGTTAATAAGTGTTATTCAGCTCAAACAATGGAAAATCCAGGATGGAATGTAACAATATTGTGAAAGGGAAAGTTGCTACTCACCAAATAGCAGATATCAGAGATACTGAGTCACAGATAGGCACAACAAAAAGACTGTCACAACAGTCACTCTCACTTAACACTCACACTCACACAAACACAAATCACACACACATGATTGCAGTTTCAGGCAACTGAGGCCACACTGCGAACAGCAGCACCAGTGCATGATGGCAGTGGCGACTGAGGGTGGGGGGTAAGGAGGACGCTGGGGCAGGAAGGGGGAGGGATAATACGGTAGGAGTGGCAGACAGTGTCATGTTGTTGGGGAGTGCACAGCGACAAGGTAGAAAGAGGTTAGGGCAGCTATGTACAGTCAGGAGGTTAGACAGAGGGCAGCAAAGAGGTGGGGAAGGGGTGGGGATAGTGGAAATGGAGAGAAATAAAAAGACTGGGTGCAATGGAGGACTGGGGGCTGTGTTGTGCTGGAATGGGAACAGAGAAGGGGCAGGATGGGAGAGGACAATGACTAACAAAGGTTGAGGCCAGGAGGGTTATGGGAACGTCAATACAAAAAAGATTCCTTATCCCTAGCCATAAACAGTCCCACATACTGGACCGAGCGTGGTGGCGCAGTGGTTAGCACACTGGACTCGCATTCGGGAGGACGACGGTTCAATCCCGTCTCCGGCCATCCTGATTTAAGTTTTCCGTGATTTCCCTAAATCGCTTCAGGCAAATGCCAGGATGGTTCCTTTGAAAGGGCACGGCCGATTTCCTCCCCCATCCTTCCCTCACCCGAGCTTGCGCTCCGTCTCTAATGACCTCGTTGTCGACGGGACGTTAAACACTAAGCTCCTCCTCCTCCTCCCACATACTGTTTCTGTGTAGTTGCTTGGCTCGTGGAATCCCCCCAAATGGCCTTAGTATCAAATTACCCATCTCCAGCTGCCATCCCTGCTTCCACAATGACCTCCACCTGTTCAGATTCCACCAATCCTTAGCCCTCACCAACATAGTTCTGCAAAACCATGTCAACCAAGCCCAAACCTGCTTGCATTACCTTCTCTCCATCCACAAAATTCTCCTGCTATGCAATCCCAAATTCCTGGAAGCCATAACACACACCAAAACTCTTGCTCTCCAGGAACTAGAGCAACATGCACAATGCCACCTCAAAAAGCTCTCCACCCTACTCACTTCCTACTCCTGCCTTGGAGCACCACTCTCCACCCCCTCTACAACCACCTCCAAACTTCCTTCACATCCCCTCATAGCTGAAAAACCCTGTCTCACTGACCTTCTACATTTACCCCACCCTCGAAAACTCCCTCCCATCACCACACAGAATCCAGAACCTAAACAGACCCAAGACACAGTCATGAAATGCAATCCAAAAACAAAGGAAATAGGTTACAGTACACTTGTGTGCCCACTGCTTGAATACTGCTCGCAGTGTGGGATCTGTACCAGAAAGGGTTGATAGAAGAGATAGAGAAGATCCAACGGAGAGCAGTGTGCTTCGTTACAGGATCATTAAGTAATCGCGAAAGCGTTACGGAGATGATAGATACACTCCAGTGGAAGACTGCAGGAGAGATGCTCAGTAGCTCGGTATGGGCTTTTGTTAAAGTTTTGAGAACATACCTTCACCGAGAAGTCAAGCAGTATATTGCTCCCTCCTACGTATATCTCGCGAAGAGACCATGAGGATAAAATCAGAGAGATTAGATCCCACACAGAAGCATACTGACAATCCTTCTTTCCACGAACAATACGAGACTGGAATAGAAGGGAGAACCGACAGAGGTACTCAGGGTACCCACACACCGTCAGAAGGCTTGTGGAATATGGATGTAGATGTAGATGTAGAACCTTTCCTCCAGAAACCTTAGCCCCACAGAAATATCAGTCCTTTCCAAAGGCCTCACCTTTTGCACCACTCTCAAACTCAGTCATGCAGACTTGTTAAAGCCCTTCTCTCCTTCTCCTGATCCCTACAGTGGAAACACTTTTATGCCACCAGCCCTACCAATGAGATTGAACCAAAGGCCAATGTTGAACCCTGCCTAACTCAACTTTGATCCTTGCCTCACCATCATTCCCCAAATCCATCAACATGCAAACTAACCTTACATCTGCAGAAAGAACTGCAGTCCACCATCTAAAAACTGATCCTCACCTAATAATCCTACCAGCGGATAAAGGCCCCACCACTGTTGATTCGAACCGTAAGGATTATCTGGCAGAAGGATTCCACCAGCTGTCAGATACATCCACCTACAAACCCTACCACAGTGAGTCCATTCCAGAAATCCAGCAGGATCTCCAGTCACTCCTCAAATCCTTAGACCCTTCCCAGAACGTCTCCCCAGAGTCCATCTCCTGCTCACCCCTACCACTCCCCGCAAACCCATCTTCTATATGTTTCCTAAAGTCCATAAACCCAATCACACAGGACACCCTATTGAGACTGGTTAGTGTGCCCCCATTGAGAGAATCTTTGCTCTCGTAGACCAACACCTTCAATCTATTACCCGGAACCTACCGTCCGATATAAAAGATTCCAACCATTTCCTCCATTGACTCCTCACAGTTCCTGTCCGTTTGCCACACGGTGCCGTGCTTGTCACTTATTGATGCCACCTCCCTTTACACTAATATTTCTAATGCCCAAGACCTTACCACTATTGAACACTACCTTTCCCAACACCTGACAGATTCCAAACCAACAACTGCCTTCCTAGTCCCCATGACCAACTATATCTTCACTCATAATTACTTCTCCTTTGAAGGTATTACCTACAAACAAATCTGGGGTTCAGCTATGGGCACCAGCATGACACCATCTTATGCCAACCTGCCCATGGCCCATCCAGAGGAATCCTTCCCAAACAACCAGAATCTGAGACCCCCCCCATATGGTTCAGATTCATTGATGAGATCTTTGCGATTTAGATTGAGGGTGAGGACACACATTGCTCCAGAACCTCAACAACTTCTCCCCCATTTGCTTCATCTGGTCCTACTCAACCCAACAAGCCACCTTCCATGTTGACCTCTACCTCAAAGATGGCTACATCAGTACCTCCATCCATATCAAACCTACCAATCACCAGCAATACCTCCACTTTGACAGCTGCCACCCATTCCCCACCAAAGAAGTCCTTCCATACAGCCTAGCCACTTGTGGTTGCAGCATCTGCAGTGACAAGCAGTCCCTCTTGAAATATACTGAGGGTTTCACTGAAGCCTTCTCAAACTGTAATTATCCTCCCAATCTTGTACAAAAACAAATCTCCCGTGTCTTATAATTCCAGTCTCTCACCACCTCACAAAGTCTTACTGTCTGGCCACAGAGGAGCATTCCCCCCATAACTCAGTACCAACCAGATCTGGAGCAGCTGAATTATATCCTCCACCATGGTTTCGACTACCTCTCGTCATGCCCTGAAATGAGAAATGTACTGCCCACTATCCTTCTCACCCCTCCCACAGTGGTATTCTACCATACCGAACCTACAGAGTATACTCACCCACCCTGAGAAAAACCCTGCTTCCAACCCCTTACCTCATTGCTTATACCCCTGTAATAGACCTAGATGCAAGACCTGTCCTATACATCCTCCCACCACCAACTACTCCAGTCCAGTCACTAACATCACCTATGGCCACCTATGAAACCAGTCATGGGGTCTACAAGCTAGGCTGCAACCACTGCACTTCATTCTATGTGGGCATGACATCCAACAAGCTGTCTGTCCACATGATAGGCCACCAACAGACTGTGGCCAAGAAACAAGTGGACAACCCTGTTGATGAGCATGCTGCCAAACATGACATCATTCATTTCAATGACTGCTTCACAGCTTGTGCCTTATGGATCCTTCCCACAAACACCAGCATTTCTGAATTGCACAGTTGGGAACTTTTCCTGCAATATATCCTATGTTCCCATAACCCTCCTGGTCTCAACCTTCATTAGCCATTGTCCTCTTGCATCCAGCCCTTTCTTTGTCCCCATTCCAGCATGTCACAGTCCTCAGCCCTCAATCACACCCAGTCTTTTTTCTTTTTACTTCTCTCCTTTTCCGCAGTCATTTGTGGAAATATAGTGGCCAGAAATAAGTGCACCAAGTGGGATAATAACCTCTTGCATTAGCTCGCTAATATAATTTGCCACTTTCATTCCATATCCAAACATTCAGCCATATTTCACACAGAAGGGCAAACACAACCAAATTATGATGCAAAGTCCCATATACAATCATTTTTCAGGTAATTTTTTCATTTATTTGGCCTATAAGATTTACAAGTATGTAATATTGTCAGTTACTGTTTTATCCTTTGAAAGGTAATCAACAAGGAGGGGTCTTGTTGTATCCCAGAAAACATTGGTCGTCATCTTGCTATCAGATGAAATCAACATAATCTATTTTAGAACATTCTACTCATTGCTTTGATTATCATTTTATTTAAAGCATGATGTGATGGACCCACATCTGAACTACAGACAAAATTAGTTGGATTACTTTTTAAAATAATCTAAACATTGCTGAGAAGTTAGTAATATATTTACTTTTAGACAGCAAGTAACAAACAAGAAACGCATTTTACACAAAGTTTTATAAACGTTTATTATTCACAAAAAAGGTGCTACACTCTTCTTCTCTTATGCCTGTGGTTCACACTAGAGAAGTTGTTGCAGATGTCAAAGCAAACATGTTGTGGAAGTCTCTACTATCCGAGTGCCATTTTGGTCCATGATGAAAACCTTGGGTAGACTATATGGCCTTCACTCCTAAAGCTGTCTTTGGACTGCCAAATCTCATGTGTTGGAATAATGGTCGTACATTGACAGCAGAGTTGTGGTAAAGGTAATGCATAAGTGGCCTCAGTGACTCATTGTCAAACATAGTGACAAAATCTTGTCAACACAACCTCAGTGGGGCTCTGGGTAAATGCTGCAGCAGTCATTTAACGTGTCAGCATCTGTTAGCATCCAAGTTCCATTTGATGCCATGATGAAACGTTGTTCAGAACTAATGGCAATAATTACTTCTAATGTCTCTGGACTACCCATTCATTCATATGAAGGGAACGACCATACACTGACAGTATGGAGTGTTGTAGAGATAATACTTAAGCATCCTTGACAGCAATTCATCAAATACAATGACAATTATCTTGCTAACATAAGTACTGAAGTATGAGTTTCACAGAATTAGTCTAAGAATCTAGAGTAACCTGGGCTTGTCAACTGCTAAGTCTGGCCAACTCAAACATTGAGTTCACACTCATTCACTCGCTCACTTGACTTGATGGTTTGAGAATTGGTTAGCAGTTCTCACTGATGGCTAAAGGAGCTATCCTGTGACAGATCTGCTCCTTTAACAAGGCAGATTTTCTGGAGTAGTATCTGAAGTGATGTGTGAAAATGGTGGCATGTGCCCTCTAGATTTCACTGCCACCAAATTGGTTAATTGCTAACTGAGAAAAGACACTCTTTGACTGTAGATTGTTTAAATCCTAGGTACAACCTGGGATGAACAGAGATTTCTCTGAAACTGAATAATGACATGTCTGTGGTGTTAGCTATACCATACAACTTTACCTGACAATTCTACAGTATCACTTTATACACTTCTCAGTGATTTCATATGTGGTTACAGTTTTGCAGCCTCATTAGACTGTTGGCAGCCAAATTTGTCAATGTTCTTTAGTAGTTTGATCTCTATATTGTGACTGACTCTATATAAAGACGGCCAAAGATGGCCCATGCTATGCCTTCTCTATCCTTATGGTTGCATATGTTTCTTTTCAGAGCTCTGCAAATCTTTGAAACATACAATAAGCTTGTTTGACTTGTATTTTAATTTCTTAATGTTTTGATGAAATGAAAATATTTAATTTTTATGCAACCTGTCACCCATTTTAAGGGTATGTTCTGTTCTAACTCCTCTGTGTCTGAGCAGAAATCGAAACCAGAAGCTTTGCCTTTTGCGGGCAAATACTCTACCAACACCTATCCAGGCCTGATCAACGACAGACCTTAACAGCTTTACTTCCACCACTGTCCCTATCCTACTTTCCAAATTTCACAGAATTTCTCCTGTATACCTTGTGGGACTAATAATCATAGAACAAGGGATAATCTTCCATTAAGTTTCTAAATAGCGCGCACTCTGCTGCACAGTGAAAATTCATTCCAGAAACAATCCTCTACGCTGTGGCTATGCCATTTTTCTTCAATATTACTGTATTTGCAGGAGAACAAATGTGAAATTTGGAAAGTTAGGAGAAAGGTACTGGCAGAAGTAAAGCTGTGGGAGCAGTTCATAAGTTATGTCTGGACAGTTCAGTCAGTATAGCATTTGCCTGAGAAAGACAAAGGTTCCAGGTTCAAGTCTCAGTCAAGCATACAGTTTCAATCTACCAAGAAGTTTCACATCATTTAATTGGTGTGAACTATTTGAGCTTTCTAAAAGTAATTGTGATACAGTAATATTAACAGGAATTCAATTAATTTGAAAATAAAAATGCTTGTGCAATTGCATTAAATAGTTTCTGTTTACCCCTTGTTGCTAGATTATTTGCATACTTGTAATGAAAAGAGTAAAGGTAACAACCTCATTATATTGGTGAGGCACTGAAAAGTGAACAGGCATGTAAAAAAATCAAAAGTCTTGCTAAACTTTCAGACAATGTCCTCCTTTGGAGCTCAATTTTAGAAAACATGAAATATTTTATAAATAGAGCTCCACAGTGTTTATACAACCAAGAGCAGCTATTAAATATTATTTTATTCTGTTGTGACTAGTTTCAACATTGTTCACCATATGGCAGAATCTTTATACTGACTTGAGCATAAGCTGCCATAACTTCTGTTCTAGTCATTTATTGTTAAAATATATGCTCCTGATACATTTTTCTAACTTGAATTTGAACTGTTGGTATATCGTCTCCATAAAATCTTATTAATTTTTTGCTCCTCTCCTTCGCATTTTTGCTTAAGAAACTCTTTTTGCCAACAAGCGCCTAAGTCAACATAAAAGTCTGCCAGGATGAAAATAAAGATGACAGTGATGATTATGCAATGTTGAAACTAGTTGCAGCAGAATAATGTATTATTTAATCACAAGTTTTGGTGGTATAAAAATAGGTTTCATATAACATAACAAAGCTGTGGAGAACAACTGAAAGAATTTTTTTTGACATTGTCTGATTAGGCTTTATGTGTGGTACTGGCATACCAACAGTTAAAATTAAAGTCAGCAAACTGTATTGAGAGCATACATTTTAACAAGGAAAACTTGGAACAGAAACTATTAGCAGTTTATGCATGAGTCAACAAAAACATCTGTGAGATGATGAAGCTAGGTTAAAACTAATCATACTCGCACTGGTGAGTTCACACTGACGAAGGTATGGGAGAGCTGCATGTTGCACATGATGAATTAGAGGACTGGGTTGGAAGAGGAAGGGGAATGTCATAACATTGCACAGAGGGGAGAGTGTATGAGCATTAATAGGATGATGTGGATGGTATGGGGCCATGGGCAGAGGTGAGTGTCTGACAGAAGCTAATGGAACTGAGGCTAGGAGAATTAAGAGGGTTGAAGGATGTATTGCAAGATGTGTTGTAAGGACTATTTCTCTCTGCACAATTCAAAGAAGCTGATATTGTGGCAGGGAAAGAGTGGGGACAGATGGATGGGAGGACTGGGACAGGCTGATCCAGGAGACTTGTCTGTGAAGCAGCCATTAAAGTTGGGCATGTTGTGCTCAGTAGCATGTTCTGTCACTGGGTGGCCAATTCTGCATTTGGCCACAGTCTATCAGTGGGTATTAATTTGGGTGGGCATCTGGCTGATGGTTGTGCTTAGATAAAAGACTGTGAAAAGGCGACAACAGAGATGATGTATGACATGACTACTTTCAGAGATGATCCTGATTCTGATAGGGCACGGTTAACTTGCAGTGGGAATGGATTAGTACATGTTGGCTGGGTGCGCAGGACAAGTCTTGGAGCTGGATGTTCCACTGGAATATGGCCCATGTGGCAGTGGTTGGAAGTAAGTGTGGCATAAGACTGGTTGAGCATACTGCGTAGACTGGATGGGTAGCAGAAATAAATCACTTTAGGAGAGGTGGAAGGATGTTTCTCATTTATGGGCACAACCGTAGGTACCTGATCCCTGATGAAGGAAGTGGTTAAGCTGTTCCAGTGTGGGGTGATATGGGATGATAAGGGATTGCTCCTTTGCAGCTTATTTCTAAGCACGGTTGGAAGATTAGAGGCTTATGTGTATGTGGTATGGAAGATGTGTTTGTGGGACAGATTTTGGCATGTTTGTGACAGTCTAGTAAGACCTTCAGCATACTGGGTAAGGGGTTGATTATCACTGTCAAGAACCTATAATTAAAGATTACAGACAGATATCACCACTGCTTATTGAAATCTCTCAGGATATATCCCTGGATTCATGAATTGATTACAAACACAGTACTCCTATCAAGTCAACATTAGATTTTAATACTCTGTCAAAAATGCTGTCATAAACAGAAGGATTATCTCTTCTTAGAGGTATAATCATTTTTTTAATCTCTATGAATATTTGATAAGAATGTCTGTGCATGGTTTAAACAGTACTTGCCAAAATAAATTCAATA
Organism: Schistocerca piceifrons; assembly: GCF_021461385.2. Classification (NCBI taxonomy): domain Eukaryota; kingdom Metazoa; phylum Arthropoda; class Insecta; order Orthoptera; family Acrididae; genus Schistocerca; species Schistocerca piceifrons. The sequence goes on along the minus strand of NC_060138.1, from coordinate 421,799,800 downwards.
TGACTGTGCTAAGTTGTCTATTAGCAGGTTAAATATTCGCTGCTCTGTGCAGAAGTAATCTTTGAAACAGATAGCCAATAATTATAGTGTGTCAATATCTCTGCCACAGATGTTATGTGGGAACTCAATTTCAATTGACTCATTGCATTTACCTAGTTTCTGTTTAATATTTTTTGGATTATTGTTGTTTAAGAAAAGTTGGGAAGTTTCATTGAGAGTGCCTGAAAAAATCTAAATGTTAATGCCCATCCAACTGCAGCAATCACAGAGATGTTGCCTTATGTGATGGAGTTGCTCCATTGTATGTTTCCTGCAGGAGGCTCAGACACTCAGTTCTTCAACAATTTTTTCAGACTCACCCTATTGGTAATGTACCCCCAAATCCTAACTGAAACAACCATGGAACAGATACAGGACATTGCTACAGTCAACACCAACCCATTCTACTCTTGGTCAAGATAGCTGTCAGATATGTTAACCTAGAGCTTTCATAACATTGCAAAATAAAAAACTTACTCTTGTATGTTCTGTCATTATTCCTGTTTCTCTAATTGTACCTCAGTAAGTGCAATTTTACTTGCAGAAATGTAATTCATCATTCAATATTTGATTACAATTTATGTAAAATGTTAGCTCTGTCACACAGTCCTCCAAGCTCATTGCTTGCATACTTGTCTTTATAGGTGCTTCTGACAGCCATGTTTCCTCATATTCAATTTGTGGGACAATGTGTTTCACAGAAGGAAGGATGAAATTTAATAATCATGATGTTGATTCATTCATTTATTCACTAATTGCATTCCACAAATTATATCATGAAGAAGTGCCTTAAGGGATGCGGAATGAACCAATTTATACAGAAGCTGCAACTGTGGTCTTCATCTATAAACTATAAGCAACAGAACATACATTGCTATGTATCTGGACAGGTTCAATTACTTCTCTTGTCTTCCATGAATTTACACAACTCACTGGCCACAAAATTACATAGTCTTTATGAAATGGAACACCAGAGGAACAATAGTGTCAAAGGAATAAAATTAATTAATTTGCTTTATGGTGCTCCATAGACTGTAACATGAAGGAGAATCTTCATGAAAATGCAAAAAACTGAGGTAGATAATAGCAAAGGAAAACGACAGTCATAACATTAAGCTGTTGTTAAAATACATTTGACATACTAAATTAGCAAGAGAGATTTTGCTTTGAAAATAGCTAATATTTTCTCATTTCTATATATTAACTTCTAATTATCTTCTACTGCTAGTTTGAATATTTGATATTTGTAAAATGGTAACACTTACATATATCCTGCAAGAACAGAATCATGGATCAATTAGCACTGCTACTTGACATGTAGCTAACAGGAATTGCCAATCCTAGAAACTACATAAATGGATAATCTGTAGATGGAATGGCTGATGGAACTATTTCACTTCCTTAAAACTTTATATGTAGCTAAAATTTCTTGTTTCATGTCTGACAGAAGACTGCTGATGATATGTGCACCAGTTACATAATACCATTCTGAGCCCAGACAATGAGGCAAAAACTAAATGGGAAACATTGCATTGGTTTGAATAAACTACATTTAATCTGTAACTGATTATTACTACTGACAACAAGAAATATGTCAAGGACTAGTTGTACTTGGAACTGACTGGAAGGATTCCTAGGTCTTTGAATTGTAAAAGAAGGGGCAAAGTAAGCAAGATAATCAATTCCCAATATCTTGTAGCAAACAAAATTTCAAACAGCAAGAAATGCTGAACTACGTTTTTGATAAGTTATCTCACAGACTTCTTAGTTTGTTACTCAATTGTACCTTAATGAATTCATCATGTCTATGACCATTATTAATATCTACACTGTCCATTCAGAGAGTTCTGGCATGTAAGATACATCAGCACAATACTAAATTTAATTAGTTATGTGTTCCATAGATCATCTGAACAATTTTTTATTGTTATTATCTATACTTCTATACAAAGACAAGTCATTGTTTAACAATGCTACCAAAAATCTTGAAATGTTCTTTACCATTTGCACACACATGCACACAGGACAAATAAATATGATGTGATAGTTTAATATATATGTTGTATAAATGCATATATATCTTCTAAACTACTATAGGAAGGCAAGTTATTGTTTAATGTTGTTTCCAAAAATTGCAAAATGTTCTTCACTGATTTACTCTAATTTATACATGATACGCTAATACATATTTGGACAGCTTTATGTAAAGCTGTACATAAAAAATTACATGAGACTCTAATAAATGTTTGGATGGACATAGGCTACATATTTTTTAATTCATGTGATACAGTATGTAAACTATAGTACTACAGTGTAGAGGCAAGTTTTTGTTCATGGTTATTACCAATGATTATTCCTGACTTACTTCAAATTTTTACATGATACTGTGATAAACGTTCAGACAGACACAGGCTACACATTTTTTACTACATATGGTATGTAAATATACATTGTTAGCAAAAGTCTTGATAGGTTCTAGACTGATTTACTCCCAATTTTTACAAGATACTATAATGAACACTCAGTGGAGACTCTGCTGTGCTATGAAAATGTGAGGTTCTGTTTCCTTTCTCAGAGTCAGTTTTATGTATGATAGCAGACCATTTAAACCAGTAGATGACTTGTTTCTCCCGAATATATATTCCTTTTCTTTATGTATAATTTTAAACAAACATTGTATACACAACAATGTGCTGTTTCATTTTCTTCCCTGCAGTCTGTTTTAACAGAATACAGAAAAGTTGTATTCATGGCTTATCATCTTATAAGTAGATTACAGGTATCTGAATTGTCTGAAAGTTTATAATACGACCTGTTCACAGATCAAAACTACGTAAATTACTGTCACTGAAGCTACCATCTTAACAGATCCAGGCAAAGAAAAGGGGGGGGGGGGGGGGCAGGACATGGTCAAAGAGAGAGAGGAGATGAAAATTAGGACATATCCAATTCCCATACAGATTCAGCAATTGCAAAGCATTGCCATGCTCATTAGTATAAAATACAGGCAGCCAGTATTTAAATAAAAGTTTGCCCATGGAATCAATGGAGTAGTCCAGGAAATATGATGTTAACTTATATTTAAAACTTGCTTTTGTCAGTCATTTTATGGTACTGGATAAATGATAAAAAAACATTTTGTTGATGCATACTGAACTCCTTTCTGAGCCACTGACAACTTTAATAATGGATAAAGATCATTTTTACCTCTAGTGTTGTAGGTATGGACATCACTGTTCTTCTCCAACTGTGATAGATGATTTATAACAAATTTTATCTGGGAGTATATGTATTGTGATGGCTCTGTGAAAATGCCTAACTCATTGAAAAGATGCCTACACAATGACTACAGGTGAACACCATGTATTACTCTTATGCCTTGCTTTTCTGCAATCAGTACTTTCTTTCTAAGCAATGAGTTAGCCCAGAACATTATTCCTAACACATTATTGAGTGGAAACATGCAAAATATGTCAGGAGACTGAGTTGCTAGTTCCAAGATTAGCAATTATACGAAGAGAGAAAGAAGCTGAACTTAATTGTTTGAGCTGCTCAGTGATATGCTCCTTCCAGTTCAAGAGTTCTTCAACATATACATCCAAAAGTTGGAGAATTCTACTTTGTTTACTGACTCCTGTTCATAGTCTACATCAATTGTCGGTCCCTCTTCATTTGTAGTACAAAAGTGAATAAAGTATGTTCCCTCAAAATTTAGGAAAGTCCATTTTCAGACAAAAAGCTAATAATTCTTTCAAAAACATCATTAACAAATTCTTCTGTTGCTTTCTCTCTAGTGGGACTTATTATAACACTAGTATTGTCTGCAAAAAGTACCAGTACTGCTTGATGAACATTAAGTAGAAGGCCATTTACGTACGTAAGGAATAGGAGTGGTCCAAAAATTAAACCTGGTGCAATACCATGATTTCTATCCTGTCACAAAAATTTTCTCTCCTTTCAACATTGTTTGAATGATTCAGCACAACTTTTTGCATTCTGTTTGTTAAGTATGTGTGTCAAGCCATCAATTTAAAAAAACTTTGATTCTTCTTTCAGTAATTTTTCGTAGAATGAAATAACATTGTATCTTGACTTACTCTGGCTTCTATATAAATTTCACTTTTCCTTTTACAAGAAATTTTAAGCCATTTAGTTTTCCTGGCTTATCTGTTTTCCTAATGGACTTTTGCATATTTTTGTATGAAAGCAACTTTCAAATGCTGATGCAAGTTTACTATGAAATATATTTAATTTCACATTGGAATCTGTTTGTATATTGCTATTCTTCATCCTGTACTACCTCTTATAGCTTGTTCTTAGAACATTGAACCCTGTTCTTATTAATAAGCCTCTCTGCTTTGTATGGACATGCCTCAGGGCTGTAAGGTGCTACACTGTTTATTTTCATTAATTATGCATAATGCTCAGATAGTCTATTAACAACTGGGAGCACATTTATTTTTTCAGCCCGAGTAATGTCTAAAAAAATGTTATCAGTCAGGTTCCCGCTGTCTTGCTGCACACAAGTTGGGAAATAGACCACTGAAATCAGATTGAAACTGCCAGTTTGAACTAACAACTATAAACAACAGGTGCAAATGTGAGCAGTTAGTTGAGAGCAGGCAGTGTTAAGTAGTAGCCACAATGGGTCAAAGTTGTTGTGTCACAAATCACAATGGAACAATATCTCTAAATCAAGAAGTCCAGACATTCTCCTGGATGTTTTGAAGAAGAGAAAAGTGTCTGCAAAGTTTGTCCTGCACATCTTGACTCCTGAACAAAAATTATGAAATATGGGTGCCTCAATCGAAATGCAAAACATGGATGGTTCTTTTCTGGAAAAAAATCATTATGGGTGACGAGACTTGGTGTTATCAATATGAATCTCCCACAAAATGACAAAGTGCACAAATTCACATGAACAGCCAGTGCTTTGATGATATAACAAACATTCAAGCCAACATGAAGTGTTAGTTGAACAACATCCCCAAGGAGAAGTTTTCTGATAGTTTCAGGTGATTGTATAAATGTTCTGTACATGTACTCAAATGGGGGAGACTATGTGGAACACCTGATTCATTAAAACCATCACCTTAATGTTTCTCTACTGTTCCAAACAATGGAAACTGCAGGTAGGAATATCAACAATGTAGGAAAATACACATTGTTACTCACTGTAAAGAAGACATGTTAAGTTGCAGATGGGTGCAATTAAACGATGCTTACATAAAGCTTTCTGCCATAGCCTTCATCTGTAAAGAGAGACACACACCGTTCACACACACATGTCCGGCATGGGATGCTGGAGTTGGCAGTCCTGTGTGCATCAGGTGTGCTTGCTTGGGTGTGTCTTTAATTGTGCCTGTCTGCTGCTTAACGTGTCTTCTTTATGGTAAGTTTCTCTACTTTTTACTAACCCTCAAGTGGGCATGCTTGTGTATAAAGTGTGCCAATGACAAACAAAATTGTTTTGCACCATTCCACTGCTGTTTCACAATTGTGAACCCATACCCATTCTTCAGTTAACACTGTTGAGCCGTGTGTGGCTTATCTTCCTGCCATCATGTATTTTGCACCCTGTTTTTAACGTACTTGCACCTCACTACATTAATTTAAATTACTGGTGTCACTGAGTTGCTGCTTTGCCTGACTGTGAGCACCACTAGCAGCACGTATCAATATATCCACTCTCATAGTATCTTTGCTCAACTGCTATTACTTACTAGTCGTTGTCTGTCAAAAGCAAGTTCAGGTCGCGAGTTCGGGTAGCCAGTCAGTTGGAACACGTCTGGAGCATAGTATGTATGTATGTGTGTGTGTGTGTGTGTGTGTGTGTGTGTGTGTGTGTGTGTGTGTGTGTGTGTGTTGTATGTGGTAGTTACTGTTGGGTATCATTCAGGTCTTTGTGAAAGTGTTTGTCAGGTTGTGTGTGTAGTTGGCATTATTTCCATTGACAACTATTTTAGATGTTGTCGGCATTCTGAGGGAAGTCAGTCAGTTGGTGTGGACCAGGGAGGATATCTCCATGCGGCGCAGTCGGCTGGGTCCGCTGGCGATCCCTGCGTAGTGTCGGAGCATGTGTGGAGCTGTCCAATCGCTACAAGCATCGTGGCTCACCGACCCAAGACATCAAAGTTGAGTGGTGTCTTAAGTACCCAACGCACATCCGTTCATGTTGTGTCGTTTGTTTTCGTGGTTCACTGTTGGGGAGCTTTTCCTGTGAGCAACACCATGTGTTTGTAGTGGTGAAATCGAGCCACCATGCGGTGGAATTAACTGTATTGGTTTACTACAATTCAAGTGCACCAGCAGAATTTTCTGCCTTGTGGCTGTTAGTGTTCTGGTTACCGGCCCTGGCCACTGACATAAATTCAGGCAGTGTTCTTTTCTGGTGGAGTTAACTATATTACCTTATTTCAAATTAAAATGTACCAGCAGAATTTCCTGCCTTGCGGCCGTTAGTGTTCTGGTTACCTGCCCTGGCCTCTAATGTAATTTCAGGCAGTGTCCTTTCCTCACCTGTTGTCCCTGTCCAACACAATGTGTAGTTTTTTCAGCTTAATACGTATTTCATTGTGGATAATCATGTCTGTAACAGTTTGGTTTTTGAGTTTTCATGTACTGATTGGTGGCTAGCATGTCATTTGGTCGATCAGTCCATGACTGTCTCTTGGTTGGGTTACTGCTGGATCAAGTGTAGTTTGGCCCGCCGCCTGTCTCACCTAAGTGAATGTTAATGTTTCTAATGTTTCGAGGTATGCTCCCCCCCCCCCCCCCCCCCCTCTGTCCCCATTGGAGGCATCTGAGAGCCGTTGTCTATACTGTCCTTTTCATGGGTTGGGTGTTTAATGGTCTGTTGATAATCTATTATAGCTGATTTTTTTTGTTTTTTTTTTTTTAATTAATTATTTTGTTATGTAAATCAAGGGGCTTCATCTCATACAAGTAAGTTTGAATTCTGGCAATATTTTGCTGAAAGTTACTGTTGTTGCGCTATCTTTTCATTTAGCCACTTAAAACTTAAGGGTTTAAGGTATTTTGAATTTTTGGAAAATCAGTTGTGGGCCTTCAACTGCTTAAAACCTTATCCTTAAATTTAGTTATTGTCGTTGCATTGTTTTTTTCATTTAGTGTGCTTTCGGCCACTTAAAACTTAAAGGTTTAAGGTATTTTTGAATTTTTGGAAAATCAACTGTGGGCCTTCAGCTGCCTAAAGCATTATTCTTAAAAATTCCCCTTAAGTGAAAATACTGCGGCCTTCTGCCTTAAAAGATTATGGGAATATATTTTAAAATTTTGAAATTTAATTGTGGTCTTCAGCCGTTTGTATTGCACCTTGTTTATGTTTGTTCTATCCACTTTTGCCTTGAGGCTTTCAGCCTAGCTGTGATATTATATTCATATTTTAATTTTTTTTATTTGCAATTTTAACTGTGTGTCTTCAGTCACTTGAAATTTATCTTGTTGATTTTTAAGATTTCTTGTTTGGAGGCTTTCAGCCATGAAAGAATTGGACTTTGAAACTCTTAGTTGTAAATGTTTGGCTATGTGCTGTTTTGGTTTAAATGTGTTATTAAATTACAATAAATTACAATTTTGAAGTGAAACTGACTGCCACCTTATTTGGCCCTTCCCACAATCCTAATCACCTGTTCTGCCCTGCAGGTTTAGCGGGCGTTTCAACTGCGTTACCGTACATCCAAGTGAGCAGCAGTAATTAAACAAACAGTGAGCTATGTGAGAAAAAACTTACGATCTGTGCAAGAAAGTGATCCAGGTTGCAAGTTAATAGCACAATCCCACAGTGAAGCCATTGTCTATGAAATAATTAGTAATTGAATAAGCAGTTGGCTGGGATCTGATGCTACTGTGCTGTTTAATGCTGCAAGTGGGTCATTACTGTAGAGTAACACTTGTCTGATGCAGCAGAGTGATATAAAGAAAATTTATTTCATTATTGTTTAATTAAATAGTGCTTTAGCTGATTATTGCATAACTTTATTTTATCATTGTTTAATTAAACCATGATTAAACTGTGATTCTGCTCATATGTATTTACTTTGGTAGCATACAACAGCTATTCTCTACATGTGTATGAAGGGCATCACATGTCCACTTGTGTTATGAAAAACAGCGTGCCTGCTCGAGGTTTAATCCAGTCTTGAAACTTTTTAGCCTGTTGGGGGCGTTGATATCAAGATACACTTTCAGTCTGACTGGAACTGCATATTCTTTATGACATTAAACTTGACCTGTTTTGTTTTCAACTACTCATACCACAGTCCATTTCAGCTATCATTTGAGATATCTGGTGAGTTGGAGTGTTGGGTTAATATCTTTGTGTCATCAACAAATATTACAATTTTTGAACAGTTCTCTTCTTTGGAAGGGTATTTACATAAGTTAAGAGCAGCAGAGGATCTAGTCTTGTTCTCCATTTAACTCCATATTTCATGTTCCCCCTCTCCTGAGTTTACCTTTACTCCTGCAGTGCAGTTTGTTACTGTGACTATCAGCTTGCTACTATGAATGTAAGACTCTGGTCATGTAAGGGAGATAGCACTGACACATCAGAGGCCCTCGCTTAATAGAGTGACAACGCTTCAGGCAGCTCCATCATGCAGACAGCCACCACTGCTCCTGCACACCTGAGCATTGCAAGTACAACATGACACTATCAAGATAGGCCAGCAGGAGGTGAAGCCAGAGCCTGCAGAGGGCACTGCCAACACAGAACCTACTTGTGCCCAAATGCCATGTAACAGGGAAATAGTTCCAACAGTATTTTGCTGCAGGCAGGAATATATGCCAGCAACAAAACAGCACAAGTCAGTCAGGCTCTCCTGGTCCAGGCGGCAGGTGCTACAAACAGGACTGTCCTCTCTTCTTCTGGACTCTTGTGCTGGCTGATATCCAGGGATGTTCGCTTCTGCAGCACAGAGTGTTCATTGTTAGTGATATTACAGTGAATTGGACATTATGGCTTTTGGCCCCAAACTCAATATGTGCTATCTTACTGAACATAAACCAGAACAGTTATCATCCTCAGACTCAGATGTACAGGCCACGAACTGAGCATGCAGCCAGTGACAATCGTCTGGAAAGTGCTCATTCCTGACTTGACTCCAAAAAATGTTAGTTTCAAACAGAGCATTCCACCTGTGTTTCCTCTGCGAACTTTAGGGTCTCTGGCCAATGACTCTCAGCACTTAGAGCCAGTCTGATCTCATTGTGATCCATAGTTATTTTGTACCTATTGTATTATTCTTGTTACTGTTTTCTATGCCTTTATTTCCACACCATCAAAGCAGACTTGTTTGTTAAATAAACTTTTTATGTCCTGGATACTGTTTTCATGTGTCACGGAATGCGACATCAATGACAATGACATAAAACTACAATTTATCAAGTAAAAGCTTTAGTCCTCACAATTAAAGGGCTTGGCAAGGTCACACAATGTATCAGTAGGATTTTTTAAAACTTTTTTGCAGCACAAAAAGTGTGATGGACTGGGACTCTGACCCATATCACTGTATTATGTGGAAAAGTATCTGGGTTTAAGTCTCAGTTTATCACACAGGTTTAATCAATTTGGACGTTTCACAAGAGAACACGCTCAACTGCCAAGTGAAACATTCATTATGAAGCCAACCAGCCGAATGTTTGTGAGCAGCTTCTCAGTAATACTTTTTCTCCTATGAGCGTCAGTCCAACAAGGTGAGTACTATCAGCTTGTTTGAGGAAGACTGTGATATCTGTTGACTGAGAACAGACCTGTAACTCATGGCGGCTCAGCCTCAGCCCAGTAATAAGCTTTTTGATAGTTCATCTGATGTTTGGAAAGTATAAATATGAACAGTTGTGTAGGAAGTGACTTTAACTGGTGTTTATGAGTTATACTTGTGACTGTGACAGTAACTACGGAGTCATACCTGGTCAGATCAGATGAAAGTTTATGTCATGCGACTGCACCATTTTTCACTTTGGTACTGGTAAGTAGGATGATATTTCACATCTTCTGTGTACATGCACAGTATTGTGATAGATAATGACACATGATTGTGGTATACCTTTTATGTTAGTGGATAACTGGTTGGCTGGTTTGGAGAGAGACCAAAGAAACTACAGAGTCATCAGCCCCTTTTTTCACATTCAAACAGGTTGAGGATTAAAACCATTTCCCAAAAGAGTCTGGGAAAGTAAAAAAGGCGGAAAACAAAATGGGAACCACACTGTAAGAGAAAACGAAAGAAACAGGACAAATGGGGGGGGGGGGGGGGGGGGGGGACAGGCACTAAAAGAAACAAGTGGTAGAAGATACCAAAATAATATAGCAGTGGCCAGGGCTGGTTGATTGCAAGAATAAAAAAAAAGGATGAGCCAGCTCCTATGCAACACACTAAAATCTCCAATCTAAAAGACAAGGCTATAGAAACACAGATATGGAAAAGATGAACATCAAGGTGAACAAACAGCAAAGAAAGAGTGAAGAAGAGTTAAAATGGAGGGAGGGTAAAGGCCTGGGAGAGACCTGGGGGTGGCCCACATGGATGACCTCCACACATTCGTTGTCTCCTTGATTAACACGTAGTTCATTTGGTGTACTGAGGGTGCACCATTCAGTATCCCAAATACTTTACAGCATATGACCAATCAGAGATCAGTCTCTGCCATGCTGATGTCAGTTTACTGGTAGCCTTTCTGGTCAGCAAGTTCATTTCCAGGAATTCCAATATATCCTGGGGTCCAAAAGAAGGCTACTGAACACCCACAATTTTTGAGAGCAGAAACAGACTCCTGGATAGTCAATACCAAAGAATGGCAAGGGGAGCACAGGTCAAGAACTTGTAGGCTGCTTAAAGAGTCACTACAGATGAGGGAGGACTCACCTGAGCAGGAGCGGATAAGCTCTAGAGCACAATAGGTTGCCAACTCTGCAGTGAAACTGCTGCAGCCATCCAGCACAGAGAGCTGTTTGATATGTCCAGCGAGAGTATAAGTGAAACCAATGTGACCATCAACCATCAAGCTATCAGTGTAGACTATTTCTGATCCCTGGAACTCGCCGAGAATAGAGAAAAACTGCTGGTGGGGGGCCTCAGTAGGAACTGAGTCTTTTTGGGCACACAAGAGGTCAGACGCAGCTGTGGCCGAGGCATCGACCATGGAGGTGTATGTGAGTGGACTCGGAGGAAAGTGGCAGAGGGAAAGACTCAAGTTCAGTGAGAATGACTAGACATGGACTGCAATTGGAGCCGGCCAGAGTGGCCGAGCAGTTCTAGGTGCTACAGTCTGGAACTGTGCGACCGCTATGGTCGCAGGTTCGAATCCTGCCCCGGGCATGGATGTGTGTGATGTCATTAGGTTAGTTAGGTTTAAGTAGTTCTAAGTTCTAGGGGACTGATGACCTCAGAAGTTAAGTCCTATAGTGCTCAGAGCCATTTGAACCATCTGAATTGCAATCGGAATCCCCAATCTGGGCTGCTACTGTGGGAGATGGATTGTCGTATTAGGGAAAAGGAGATGGTAATTGGAACATTGAGGTGAACTACAAATGTGGGCACTATAAGCTGCAAGCAGTCATTGTCACCTGATGCGCAATGGAGGAATGGCAGCTTCCACAAGGAGGCTGTTCACTGGGCTTGTTAGGAAAGCTCCCATTGCACATTGAACTCCACAGTGGTTTATAGGGACCAGCAGCCACAACAATGGGGGTGATGCTGAACCATACACCAGGCTCTCATAGTCAAGACAGGGCTGCACAAGGGCTTTGTACAGCTGCAGCCATGTAGGGCAAACTGCATGCCAGTCAGTGTGGATCATGCATTGAAGAATATTGAGATGCCACCAGCACTTTTCCTTAAGCTGACAAAGATGGGGTAGCCAAGTTAAGTGGGCATCAAAGACCAGTCCTAAAAAGTGGTAAGTCTCCACTACATTGAGTAGTTCGTCAACAAGATAAAGTACCAGATGTGGGTGGACAGTACGATGATGACAGAAGTGCATAACACAAGTCTTTGCAGCTGAAAACTGAAAGCCATGTGTGAGGGCCCATGACTGAACCTTTTGTATGGCTCCCTGCAGTCAACATTCAACCACACCACTAGAGGAGAAGCAGAAGGAAATACAAAAATTGTCAGCATTTTGAGAAGGCGGATACTGAGGACCCCACTGATGCTGCAAGACCATTAATGACAATTAAAAAGAGTGGGGCGCTCAGCACAGAGCCCTGCAAGACTCCATTCTCTTGGATATGGGGTGAACTGTGTGAAGTACTGACTCAAACTCAGAAAGTGCAGAGTGACAAAAAGTTCTGTATAAAAATCAGGAGCGGGTGCCAGAGGCCTTTAGTGATGTCAGAAAAGACAGGCGCTGGCAGTGGGTGAAGACTATTTGGATGGCAGACTCCAGGTATACCAAGCTGTCAGTGGTGGAGCAACCTTGGTGAAAACTGCCCTGGGACTAACCCAGAAGACCCAGAGACTCATGGAGCCAATACACCCACTGGCTCACCATATGTTCAAGCAGTTTGCACAGAATGTTGGTGAGGCTGATAGGATGGTTGCTGAAACTTCCTGGCAGATTAAAACTGTGTGCCGGACCGAGACTCAAGCACTTGCCCACAAAAGGCAAAGGTCCCGAGTTCGATTCTCGGTCCGGCACACAGTTTTAATCTGCCAGGAAGTTTCATATCAGCACACACTCCACTGCAGAGTGAAAATCTCATTCAGGATGGTTGCTACCCATATCTAGCAGGTTCTTACAGGTTTTAGCTCTAGAATGATGATACTTTCTTGCCAATGTGATGGGAATTCTCCATCACCCCAGAAGTGGTTGAAAAAGGCAGGGACATGGCGCTGGTAATCTGCTGACAGATGTTTAATCATTTGGGGATGGATGCAGTCTGGCCCAGGGGATGTGTTGGGACTATTGGCTAGGGCACTGAGAAATTCCCAGTATAGGTGTTGTCAATCCACCCATTGTTTTAGGGTACGAAAGGTGGTGTGGTAATTCTCAGATGCAGAGGTACAAGCATAATGCTTGGCAAGATGCTCTGCGATTGCATCTGGGTCACTATGTATAGAATTCCATTAGTGGAAATTCCAGGTATACCTGCAGGGGCTTGATCTGTAAAGGTGTCTGAGCTTGGTCAATCTGGGAAAGAGAGGTACATATTCCAATGGTGGAGATGTATCATTCCCAGCCTCCTGCCTCTGTCATTAGATGAGTAGATGGACATGGGCACACAGCTGTTTGAAGGCAATGAGGTGCTTCGAGGATGGGTGGTGCTTATGACATTGTAGGGTCTGCCTACATTCTCTAATGGCTGCAGTGATTTCTGGCAACCTGAGAAAAAAGGGATTGCCGATTCAGCTGCAGCAGCAATTCTAGTAGTGATTGTCTGGATCACCTCATCACCAGATTCAATGGTGGTAGCAGAGGTGAAATCATCCAAGTCAGCCTCGGTAATGGCCCATCTTCACAAGCATCCAGAGGAGTGACGCTGGGGAAGGGACAGGAAGAGCAGAATGTGGTCACTACCACACAAATAACTGAAAGCTTTCCAGTGCCAGGACTCCAAATGGAGAGATCAGTGGCTCAGTATATGTCATGCACCACACTGAAATGAGTGGGGCACCTGTATTTAGGAGACAAAGTTCAAGTTTAGTTAGTAGATTCTCGGCATCTCTACCACAGCCAGTAATCTTGGTGCCACCCCAAATCATACAGAAGCAGAAAAGATGGGGAGAGTTGGGAAATAAATGCAGCCAATACATGGTATAGCATGTGACCATCTGGAGGAAGGTATATGTTACAGATGTAATTTCCTGCATTGTCCTCATACTGACAGCCACAGCTTCTAAAGCCGTTTGAAGGGGCACAGATGTGCATATACAGAGGTAAGGACATAGATACAGTCCCCACCTGACTTCCTGTTACAGTCAGTACGACTTTTGTAAAAGCCCAGATAGCCATGAGGGGCGTAAGGTCCGCATTGGTGAAAACCAGGTTTCCTGAAGGAGAATGCAGAAAGCATGTGTAATGTGTAAGAGTTGTCATAACTTAAGCCAGGTGGGGGAAGATACCACTGCAATTCCACTGGAGGATGATGCTGTCTGTGGTCTGGGAAGGCATGAAGGGACCAAGGAGGTAGTTTACACCTCAGGGTCACCCGCTGCCACTGGTTGAGTAGTTGTATCCATTTCCATCACAGCTGAGGCATCGGCAAGATCTAGGTCCTCGGGGGACACTAAAATCTCCATCTCATCCTCAGATGTATAATTGGTAGGGAGTGGTGGCCACCATAGTCTCATGTTTCTTAAAAGTCTTCTTATTGTACTGTTTGCTCTCTCGCTGCTCTTTAGGGGTTTGCCAGGAGGGCTTCTCCAAAGTAGCTTCAGGTACAGATGAAGACTGTGAAGCCCTTCAACCAGCAGCTTTTAGCTCCTTCAACAACTGACTGGTGTCCACTTTTGCACATGGGGAGACCTTGGAAGGTAGAGTCCCAAGGGACCTGTTCCATGCAAGAGGAGCTGGAGGAGGCTATTGCTTCTTGGGCCGGGGTGAGGGGACCGATGTCCCAGCATTTGGGGGGGCGGTGCTCCCAAAGGGGAAGCAGTGAAAGCAACAGAAGATCTGCCCCCAACCACCAGGAAAGGGGATGTAGACAGATGTCCCTGAGGGCCCACTGTACAAGGTTTAGATGAGGAGAGTGTTGTCACTAATGAGGGGGAAATCATCATGGCAGCAGCATAAAACAATAGGAATCGGACAGAGTGGAACCTTTCACATTTCAGTTTAACTTCTCTGTAAGTCTTTTGGAGTACTGTGTACTCCGGTGAGCAGGGGGGTGGTGTTCACCACAGTTGACACAGATGGGAGGAGGGATAAATGGAGTACTGAAATGCAGTGGACATCCACAGTCTCAACACATGGTGCTGAAATGGCACCAGGAAGACATGAGTCTGAATTTCCAGCATTTAAAAGCACTGCAAGGGGGGAGGGATGTGTGGTTTGATGTCACACTGGTAGACCATCACCTTGACCTTTTCAGGTAATGAACCACCCTCAAACGCCAAGATGAAGGCACTGGTAGCAACCCTGTTGTCTAAGTCCCCTATAGATGCACCGGCTGAAGTGAACACCCCTACATTCTAAATTGGCGCATAGCGTGTCGTCGGACTGCAACAGGAGTTGTGATGAAAAATGATCCCCTGGACCATGTTGAGGCTTTTATGAGGGGGAGGACCAAAACAGGAATATCGAATATCATCCAGCTTGTCACATGTGAGTAACGCTGCTTGTGACTGGGCTGGGGATGCTGTCTAACTCAGGACTGATCCACTGTACATTTTTGACATTGCAGCCACTTCCCCAAACTTATCCTCCAGGCATTCTATGAAAAAGAGTGGCTTGGTAGCCAGAAAGGAGTCCCTGCCAGATCTGCTGCACACCAAATAATAAGGCAAATATGGCTCTCTTCTTTCTGTAGCCCTACGTTTCTCCCGTGGTGTTGTTAGGGAGGGGAATGACTTGGGGTCATATATCTCAGTACTGTATTCAACCTTCCCTTTTTTAGAGATTGCTGGGGTCATTTGGTCCCCTGCAAAAGATGACTTGGTCCACTTCATTGCAGGTCATCTACCCTGATGCCACCCTCTCTCACCACGGGCTCACCTCGCGGATGCCACCCACCCACAGCAAAGGCCATCCAGCGTGACTGCCATTGCCGGGAGTCCTGATAACCCAAGAAGATGGGCATCTACTTCTTCTTGGCATACATGGGGAGTTTGCAACTCAATCAGCAGTGCAAACATGATGTTGTCAGGGGACTATGACCAAGAAGGTACATGATGGTCCCACCAAGATGGACTGGCCACCATGCTGGATATTGGGTGCGGAGAAATCCAGTATTGTCATGAGGTCAAAAGAAGACAGTAGACAACAGAAGTAGATCATGTAACCCGTAAGGTGTCCTCACCCAAACAGCTGGATTGTGGGTGGAGTTCCAGAGCTGTGATGATAAGAGGTGCAGAAGGTCTAACTGCACAATGGATATAAGGTGCACCATGTAAGGTGCCTAAGAGGGGACCATAATTGATTAGGCCAAAAAGTAAGACTCCTTTTTGTCACCACTTACAACAGGCAAGAATACCTCACACCTATTCTAACCCCCAGACCCACTGGAGGATGTTAGAGTATAAGCTTGCAAAATTTGGTGCTAAGCAGGATCAACAACTACACTGGTATTCCACTGGGGTTGCTAGTTAGTCAAATTTACATGTGATGAAGATTACTTGAAATTAGTGGCTTCAATGCAGGCTCTGTGAATTTTGATTTGTGGCACATTTATCTTTCTTTTCAAATTGTTATGGATGAACACCAACTTAACTGAAGAGCACACAGCTTTGACAACATAGTTTGTTTTTACCAGAAGCATAGGATACTTTCTTAACTGAAGAGCACAAGTCTTTGATGACATAGTTTACTTTTACCAGATGCATAGGATACATATTTACAGGCCAACTAACCTCTTCCTTGGCGTTTCTTGTAACCAAAGTTCATGCATGTAACAATAGTTGAAGAACACCATTAGAGTGAGGCAGAGCAGGTAGGCAGCTAGCATTTAACAGGCTGTGGCAGCATGGATTTGCACTGACCTAACACAGCCAGTAGGTAAGCCTCTGCTATCACTTGATTGTGTGTGTGTGTGTGTGTGTGTGTGTGTGTGTGTTATTCTGCCAGTTTAAGGCAGCTGTTAATGCAGTCTAAAGAGACTCTGCATATTGTTTTTGTCTTTTTTGCCTATCTGTTAATAATAAATATACAGAGATGGATGTGTAGGGAGAATTAGGTTACAAAGTGGTGCATTGTGTTGCTGGGAAACAGTACTGAATACCACACAGAAGTACTGAGAGTAAGGTGTTTTGTTATAATCTCTACATAGTTTTTAAAAGCAACACTGAATGTGGTATTGTGAGATATTAATGAGTTGTTTTAAAAGCCTGTAATAGTGGAAGTTTATGGCAGAACTTTCACCCTTGCCAAGGGGAGATAAGAGCACTAGTCAGTTATAAATCTGTTGATAGGGTGGACCTAGCTGTAACTTGTGGCTGAGGGCAGTGGCTAAGCAGAATGATGTAGTGGGTATGATTCATGAGCAGCCACATAGTCCAAGACTACTGATGATGCATCAGAGAACAATGGACTGGCCATATCACCATAAGCTAAGTTATCAACCTTTTTAACAACTACTGGGCGCTCTTGTGAAGCATCAGAACAAAATGGCTGAGAGCAAGGATGCAGTACGTTCTATGTCACAGAGTGACGTTGAAGAGAATACTGATATGGTAGGGTTAAAATGGAGTCAGCAGTATTGAAATTTTTAGTCCAGATATGCATTCTACTCATGCAGATGAGAGTGCTGCACAATCTCCAAGTCTTGTATCAGTACCTCAAGTGAAAATGCAACCATTTGTACTCAAGCAGAGCAATTCAGTATCTTGTGGTACTGATGACATGTAATGATAAAATCAGTAGTGGAGAACCTGCCTTAGGTTGTCAGTCCTGATGGGCAAAAATTTTCAGCTTTAATTGAGATATTCAGTTATATAAAGTCAGAATTGAAAAAAGAAAATGATGTTTTCTGTGCCAATATAAAAGCTGAAATTAGTAAGGGAAATTCTTCTCTAAGGAATGAGCTAGAGACCAACATCTATAGTGTAAATTACAACATTGATCAGGTCTGAAAACAGGGTTCTATGGAAATTGGAAGTGAAACAAGACTTTAAAAACCAGTTTATCCAATATCAAGTACAACTTCATGAGCATGTTAATTCTAAAGTGAAATTCATTACTTATAAGGCAGACTCAGAACTTACTCTGCACACAAGCTTTGTGAAACATGCACCAAAGAATCCAAGCTACAGATCACAAAAAAGTTGGAATCAAATGAAAACACCTGCCACACCTTCACTGAATAGGCAGAGGTAAAGCAAGCCACATATGAGGAAGCTTTGTGTAAAGAATTGTCTAGTGTAATCATGTAGATAAGACAAATTGTAAGCTGGGTGCTGAGCAAACTGTGCTTGAGTCATTTCAAAGTGGACAGCAGGCAGATAATGTTATTGTAGATTACAAATTGATCAAAACTGAACAAAAAATCAAACATTGCCACAGAATGTTATACAGTATTTGCTGCATTTATTAGATGTCACAAGATAAATTGTTCTGATTTGCAAGGTAATGTGCACCTGAAGTTGTCCATTCAAGAGATTATGGATGTACTACTGGTATCTTGGTTGACACAGGAACAAATTTCTTTTATCATGGGACATCTGAAAGGGAAAGAAGTGAGTTGTGGGAATGACATTTCAAATACTTGTAGGGATCTCAAAGAATTTGGTGATAAATTTCTGAAAGAATATTGGTTGGTAGAAATTCAGAGGGAGTTGTTAGTTGATTTTTGGAGTGCAGAAAGATAACAGTCAGACTGTGGTGTAATGAAAGTGTTTCATGAATACTGATAGAAATGAATGAAATGCTCACAAGTGTTTGATATTAGTATCGAGCAAATGTTGGATTTTACATTCAGAGAGTGTTAACTGCTACACTGTGAGATAATTACAAAAGTTACATAAGATTTCTGGAAAGGGTTGAATGTCTACAGGGATGGGATGGTGGTAGGCCAGTGGGTATGGTAGGGGACCGCCTTGAGTGACCAAATTCACAGAATGTGTTACATAATGGAAGCTATTCTGACAGTGGAATATGGCAATCACTGTATTCCCCCTGTGGTGGTCAGAGATGGTTGACCAGAGTCCTGATGACAAGTATACCTATCCTCATCTTCCCAAGCAGCTCAACATCAGAGCACTGTTATCTCCCAATGCTCCATAAATCAGGATACTGCAAGATTCGGCCTACTGGCTAAATGGAGACCCACAATGAAGCCCCTTTCAAACTATATATGCAATGATAATCCTATCACATATGAGAATGCGGTATCTCTATGTCTTTCACTGTGATCTCTCAATATCTGTTGCTCTTCTCACCCCTTACATATTCCACCCGACTTGGTAACAGCACTTCACATGAGCAATGCTAATTCACTCTGGCGGTCATTCTACCTGTCACAGACAATTGCAGCTCTAATCATTTACATACCTGCTGACAGTGTTTACATGTTAGAAGCTATATAGATACATGCTCATGTCTTCCGGGTACTTCACTTTTCTGATTAGGCAAAGTGTAATGGAAAGTATGAGGGTACGCAAATGAAAAGAGAGGCTGGCAAAGCTTGTAGGTGACAGTGTAGTGGGTGGTGGTGGGATTACTCGTGGAAAAATTCCTGTAGTAGTGGTGTTAGAGCTGCATCATTTTTTGATTGAAGTCAGCTGATAGGTATACCTGCTTAAAGGAAGTCCCTCTAAGGACTCGCCTTCCAAGGATGTCAAGTTTCTAAGTAGAGAAGGAATCAGCATATTTCACCAAAATATAAGAGGTATTAGAGATAAAGTTAGTGAGCTGCTTATAGATGTTGACTCTGAAATTATTGATATATTGGACCACCACTTAAATAATTTGACAATTCAGAGGCTTCCTTTACAAGGATACAGATTAGCTGGCTGTTTTTCAAGGAGTTCCTTGCGGGGGGGGGGGGGCTATGTACGTAAAAAAACAGTATTCCATTTGAGTCCATAGACGTATCACGACTCTGCACTGGACGATATTTGAACGTTGTGCAGGGGCAGTTGAATTTAGTGAAACTAAACTTCTAATTGTTGTTGTTTATCGGTCCCCTAACTCTGACTTCAGAGCATTTCTGCTCAAGCTAGAGAGGGTTCTTGATTCACTTTGTAGGAAGTACCAGAAATTAGTTATATGTGGTGGCTTCAATATAAATTTTGTATATGATGGTGCAAGGAAAAGGATGTTGGTAGATCTCCTAAATTCATATGATCAGATGCAGACTATGTTTTTCCAGCTATGGTGCAGGGGAACAGTAGCACAGCCATAAACAATATTTTTATTCATTCTTCTTACTAGATGGGCATTCTGTTAGTAAAAGGGTTAATGGCCTATCAGACCACAATGCACAAATTTTAGCACTAAAAGGCTTTTGTACTCGAACAAATGTCACATATAATTACAAACTATATAGGAAAGTTAATCCAACAGCAACAGAGAGTTTTTTAAACCTTGTCAAGGAACAAGAGTGGCAGGATTTTCACAGTGCCAATAACATAGATGATAAATATAATGCTTTCCTTAACACATTTCTCATGCTCTCTGAGAGGTGCTTTTCATTAAAATATTCTCCATGGGGTACTAGCAGTAATAGGCAGTCTGGGTGGCTCACTAGTGGGATAAGGATATCATGTAGAACAAAGTGGGAATTATATCAAAATGTTAGAAGTAGTCACAATCAAGCTACAGCAGTGCATTACAAACAGTATTGTAAGGTGCTTAAAAACATTGTTAGGAAGGCAAAGAGTATGTAGTATGCAAATAAAATAGCTAATTTACAGGATAAAATTAAAACCATATGGTCTGTTGTGAAGGAAGTGTCTGGTCAACAGTACAAGGTCGATGATACAAAGTCAGTACGTAGTAAAAATATTTCTGTTACTGATAAATCAGATATATGTACAGTATTTAACAATCATTTTCTGAGGATTGCTGGTGAATAAAATAAAAATCTAGTTTCTACAGGGAATCATATAACTTTCTTGGAAAATGCCTTTCCAAGATTGATGTCTGAAACACTCCTCTGTGAAACAGACAAGGGGGAGATTGAGTCAGTAATTAAATCACTGAAGACCAAGAAGTCTAGGATTTTTAAAGTATTTTTGGCATACTTTAATGACTGCATTCCAACAAAGAAATTCAAAGTAGGCCTAACTGATTGAGTCCTGAAAACTAAAGTTCCAAAAAGACAAAATACAAAGTACAGCTGACCACTCCGAAAAGACCGATGACCTCACTGTCTGGTGTCCTTCCCCAAAACAACCCAACCCACTCTGAAAAACCAAGTTATGTTGTTGCACAATGTTTATTGTAGATTTAAGACTAATCAAGCTAAACTAGCCTATGTTACATGTAGGAATGAATATAAAAAAGCGACCATAGAAGCCAAAAAAGCACACAATCTCAGAAGTATTGAGAAATCCACCAACAAGTGCAAAGCTGCTTGGAAGCTAATAAATAGTGTTGCTAAAGGTGAAAGAAGTGTTACAATTAATATCTCTCCCCAAAAATTGAATGATTATTTTGTTAAATCAGTTGAAGAAGTAGGAAGTAGGAAGTGGCATTGCTAAACCCGAAATCAGCTCATAACAGTTACTGTCAAAAAATACTTGTAGATCATCAACAAATACAAGTATCTTCAGTTTCTGTGAGGGCTCACCAGATTTTGTATTAAGAACAGTGAAACAATTAAAATCATCAGACAGTGTAGACATATATGACTTATCCTGTAACATACTGAAGAAAGACATAGGCAGTATAGTGTACCCCTTAACACATTGTATAAACAAATGTCTAGCTGAAGGATATTTTCCTGATGAGCTTAACTGTCTAGGGTAGTTCTAGTTTATAAAAAAGGGGATACAGACTCTACCTCAAGTTACCAGCCAATTTCCATAGTCCCATCTTTTTCTAAAGTTCTGGAATGCACAATTTAGAAACAATTCTCTGATTACTTTGATAATATGGGAATTATTAGTGGATCTCAATATGGTTTTAGGAAAAACATGTCAACGATTGATGCAATAGATACTGTTGTTAAATACATCCATCAAGTATTTGAGGATAAAGACTTTGCTCAAGTCACTTTTTGTGACCTAAGCAAAGCCTTTGACTGTGTAGAACATACACTACTACTTGAAAAATTGGACTTCTATGGTGTGGAGGTAATAGCCTTGAACTATTAAGTTCATTTTTACAGAGCCATAAGCAAACTGTCTGTGTTGGTAAAGAATTGTCCAGTGTAGAACTAGTTAAGGTAGGTGTCCCACAGGGATCTGTACTGGGCCCTTTCCTGTTCCTAATAATGATTAACGACCTGCCGTCATGTATTAAATAAAAAACTGTACTATATGCAGATGATACAACTTTTCTGAACAGCAGTAATGACCTCAATAGCCTTAAAACTTGTGTTACAGAGACAATTGCTCAAGCATCATACTGGTTTAAAGCAAATGGATTTTTGCTTAATGAAAACAAAACTCAGCAGATAGTATTTAGTCTAAAAGACAAGCTACCATCTGATGATCATAGTTATGTTAAGTTTTTAGGGGTATATTTGGATGCCAAATTATCTTGAGGTCAACATGACAGGTATCTTAGTGGTAAGTTGTCTAGGGTAATCTATCTGTTAAGGATAGATTGTACCTAAAAATTATGTTAGAATATCCTATCTCTCATTCATCCAAAGCATAATAACCTATGGCATCATTTTACGCGGAAACTCCAGTTATGTGCGTGACATCCTTCTACTGCAGAAGAAAGCTATTAGGGTAATTACAGGCTCATCATATAAGGCACACTGTAAACCTTTGTTTTCTGGGCAAAAAATTATGACTGTAGTAAACCTATATATATACTATATCTAAAAACAAAGATGATGTGACTTAGCAAACGAAAGTGTTGGCAGGTCGATAGACACACAAACAAACACAAACATACACACAAAATTCAAGCTTTCGCAACCAACAGTTGCTTCATCAGGAAAGAGGGAAGGAGAGGGAAAGACAAAAGGATGTGGGTTTTAAGGGAGAGGGTAAGGAGTCATTCCAATCCCGGGAGCGGAAAGACTTACCTTAGGGGAAAAAAAGGACAAGGTAAACACTGAGAGAATACACATTGCTACAACACTAGGATGAATAGATGTCTTTATACTCCATTCCACAGACTCTCAAAATCACTGAACAGTTATGAACTAATGAGGCACAAATTATTTAATAAGCTTCCACTAGCTATACAAGATTTACCAGAGCAACCATTCAAACAAGTACTGTACGACTGTTAGTTGCCCACCCATTCTACGACATAAAGGATTTTATCAACTGTAAAATTATACTGTAATAACAAAATGATTACTCTTTTGCAACAGGAATTATATAGTAATATAAGTATGACTTTTAGGATTTCACCAATTGTAATATAAGCATGTAATAACAAACCTATTGTTCTTTTGCAACATGAATTATACTGTATTATATGTATGACCCTGTCAGTTTTAGTATTATACTGTAATAACAAATCCATTGCTCTTTTGCAACAGGAATTATATTGTGTTACAAGTATGACTTTGTAGGATTTCATCAATTGTAATATTACACTTTAATGACAAACCTATAGTTCTATTGCAACATGAATTATATTGTATTATATGTATGACTTTGTCTATTGCCTTAATGGCCTAACAACGATAAAATTATTCTATTCTATTCTGTTCTCTCATGGATATGATGGAGTGCCTAGCAGAATATTAAAGTACTGTGCTGCACATGTTAGCCCTGTATTTAGCCATATTTGTCATTTTTCCTTTAGGAATGGTCAGTTTCCTGAACGAGTAAAAGTACTCAGTAGTAAAGTTTCTTTATAAAAAGGGAGACAGGGATAATGTAGACAATTGTAGACCTATTTCTATGCCATGGGTGTTTGCTAAAGTTACTGAAAAGGCTGTGTATGTAAGGATAATTGATCATTTTCTATCACACAATTTGCTATCAAATGTATAGTTCAGCTTTAGAAGTCATTTAACAACTGAAAATGCTTTATTCTCCTTTCTCTGTGAGGTACTGGATGGGTTAAACAAAAGGTTTCAAACGTTAGGCATATTTTTTGGTTTAACTAAGGTGTTTGATTGTGTTGAACTCAAAATGTTGCTCCAGAAGTTGGACCATTACGGAATATGGGGAGTAGCTCACAATTGGTTCACCTCTTACCTTAGCAACAGACAGCAAAAGGTCATTATTCACAATGTTGAGAATGGCTGTGATGTGGGGTCTGAGTGGAGTACAGTCAAGTGGCAGGTGTCCCAGGGATCAGTGTTGGGGCCACTCCTGTTCCTTGTTTATATAAGTGACGTGCCCTCTAGTGTTACGGGTAACTCTAAAATATTTCTATTTGCTGATGACACTAGCTTGGTAGTAAAGGATGTTGTGTGCAACATTGGCTCGGTTTCAAATAGTGCAGTACATGACCTACATTCATGGCTTGTAGAAAATAAACTAATGCTAAATCATAGTAAGATTCAGTTTTTACAGTTTCTAACACACAATTTAACAAAACCTGACGTTTTAATTTCACAGAATGGGCATATGATTAGTGAAACTGAACAGTTCAAATTTCTAGGTGTTCAGATAGATAGTAAATTGTTATGGAAAGGCCACATTCAGGATTTTGTTCAAAGACTTAATGCAGCCATTTTTACTATTCAAATGGTATCTGAAGTGAGTTATCATTCGACATGAAAATTAGTCTACTTCGGTTATTTTCGTTCGCTTATGTCATATTGTATTATATTTTGCGGTAACTCTTCCCATTCTAAAAGGATATTTTTTGGCTCAGACATGGGCAGTTCAGGAAATAAGTGGTGTACATTCATGAACCTCTTGTCGACCCCTGTTCATGAGTCTGGGTATTTTGACATTCCTTACTGTCATTTCTTGTTAACAATATTAGCTTATTCCCAAGAATAAGCAGCTTTCACTTGGTTAATACTAGGCAGAAATCAAACCTGCATTTGGATCAGACTTCTTTAACTCTTATGCAGAGAGGTGTGCATCATACTGCTGCATCCATTTTCAATAAGGTACCACTCAAATTAGAAAATCTTAGCAGTAGGCCATGTGATTTCAAATTGAAACTGAAGAATTTTCTCATAGGTCACTCCTTCTATTCTGTTGAGGAGTTCCTTGAAAACTTAAGCTGATTCTTGTTTTATTGTTGATTGTGTTTACTTTAACTTATGGATTGACTTTTTTCAGGTTCACAAAGATTTTATTTTTATTTGTTATTACTTTTATGTTGTAATTTCATGTACTGACATGTTCCATGACCTACGAGATTTGCTCCTCAATTTGGTCCTATGGAACTTGATGTGTAAATAAAAATAAATAAATAAAACATTGTGTGTATAATTGACATCTTTGTTCAAAAGTGATGACCAGAGGCCTGAGGACAACTATTCCATCATTTCATGAGGCGAGTGATTCCCTGTTCCCAGAATTTCTGTCACTGTGACTCAAGCTATTCTCACTTTATTGGACATTTCATTTTGTATGATGTTGGAGACATGTACATGTGTGTTATCATGGAGCAGAGCAGCTCAGGCTGTTTGGTCTTGACAGAATTGTATAGGTTACTTAGTGTCTCATAGGCCATCATTGTCAACGGCTTGAGAAATTTGATGAGTATCGGACCTTGGACATCAAAAGAGATTATGAGCATCACCTTGCCTGCTGAGGGCATAGCTTTGAATATTTTAGGGGGATGTGATGACACACACTTCCATCCCTAGGTTTTCGCTATGTTATCCCAAAGCGGCACCGTCTGCTTGTTCAGTTCCCCATTATTATTTTCCACACATCTTGACTTGCATGTGGGCGTGGAATATGCTGATTTAGATGGACAGATGATACCCTGTTCTAACATTTCTTCAATTAGTCCATGTAAGTCCATTTGGGGTGGCAACAAATGTTAAGGTGGTCCTCTGACAGGCACCATATGCATCATCTCAATACAATACTTAATGATGCTCATAAAATCCAACCTGTTTGTTAAGACATCCATGACTTCATTGCACAACTTAGCCAATTGTTCCCTTTGTCCTGGAGGTAAATAATCTAACTGCACCCTATCAGCCCCATTTTTCTTCTATGGAACAACAGGCATTTTTAACACTCATAAAGACTCTGGGGGAATTAGAAATGGTCTGAGCTAGCACACAAATAACACCTGGTACTAATACAATCAATTCAGTGGTTCAGCCACAATTGTTCAAAGGCTAGGATCTTAAAAGTGGATTGTCCGCTACTAGTAGACACCGTGAATACAGACCACTGCTGAACCCAGCAAAACTGGAGGACACAGGAATACACAATTTGATGTACTGCATCAATCCTTTGCTGGATGTAGTTCTGTCACTACATTTCTCCCCTAAAGAAGTCCAATAATCTCCATCTCAAGCCATAGTTATGAGACATCTCCATAAGCAAATTAGGCCATCAAGTCTGGGTAAGTCTGACATAGCCAAAACCAGCTTAGTGCTGCTCACCAAACAACAAACTTCAAAACCGCAAGCACTGCGCGTACCCAGCAGACACCAACCATCTTGCCATTCTGAGAGTCACCAACTAACCACTGCTCCATGCTCCTCCAATTTCCAAGCGTTAGTGAGGCACTAAGTCACAGATGTGCCACTAAGTGGACATCCAGTCATGAGGCCCAAACATCAATGGGTACACTGTTTTTGTTTCAGCCGGACTATACTCAGGATCCTCCCCATGAACTATGGACCTTGCCGTTGGTGGGGAGGCTTGCGTGCCTCAGCGATACAGATAGCCGTACCGTAGGTGCAACCACAACGGAGGGGTATCTGTTGAGAGGCCAGACAAACGTGTGGTTCCTGAAGAGGGGCAGCAGCCTTTTCAGTAGTTGCAAGGGCAACAGTCTGGATGATTGACTGATCTGGCCTTGTAACAATAACCAAAACGGCCTTGCTGTGCTGGTACTGCGAACGGCTGAAAGCAAGGGGAAACTACAGCCGTAATTTTTCCCGAGGGCATGCAGCTTTACTGTATGATTACATGATGATGGCGTCCTCTTGGGTAAAATATTCCGGAGGTAAAATAGTCCCCCATTCGGATCTCCGGGCGGGGACTACTCAAGAGGATGTCGTTATCAGGAGAAAGAAAACTGGTGTTCTACGGATCGGAGCGTGGAATGTCAGATCCCTTAATCGGGCAGGTAGGTTAGAAAATTTAAAAAGGGAAATGGATAGGTTGAAGTTAGATATAGTGGGAATTAGTGAAGTTCGGTGGCAGGAGGAACAAGACTTCTGGTCAGGTGACTACAGGGTTATAAACACAAAATCAAATAGGGGTAATGCAGGAGTAGGCTTAATAATGAATAGGAAAATAGGAATGCGGGTAAGCTACTACAAACAGCATAGTGAACGCATTATTGTGGCCAAGATAGATACGACGCCCACACCTACTACAGTAGTACAAGTTTATATGCCAACTAGCTCTGCAGATGACGAAGAAATTGAAGAAATGTATGATGAAATAAAAGAAATTATTCAGATAGTGAAGGGAGACGAAAATTTAATAGTCATGGGTGACTGGAATTCGAGTGTAGGAAAAGGGAGAGAAGGAAACATAGTAGGTGAATATGGATTGGGGGACAGAAATGAAAGAGGGAGCCGCCTTGTAGAATTTTGCACAGAGCACAACATAATCATAACTAACACTTGGTTTAAGAATCATGAAAGAAGGTTGTATACATGGAAGAACCCTGGAGATACTAAAAGGTATCAGATAGATTATATAATGGTAAGACAGAGATTTAGGAACCAGGTTTTAAATTGTAAGACATTTCCAGGGGCAGATGTGGACTCTGACCACAATCTATTGGTTATGACCTGTAGATTAAAACTGAAGAAACTGCAAAAAGGTGGGAATTTAAGGAGATGGGACCTGGATAAACTAAAAGAACCAGAGGTTGTACAGAGATTCAGGGAGAGCATAAGGGAGCAATTGACAGGAATGGGGGAAATAAATACAGTAGAAGAAGAATGGGTAGCTTTGAGGGATGAAGTAGTGAAGGCAGCAGAGGATCAAGTAGGTAAAAAGACGAGGGCTAGTAGAAATCCTTGGGTAACAGAAGAAATATTGAATTTAATTGATGAAAGGAGAAAATATAAAAATGCAGTAAATGAAGCAGGCAAAAAGGAATACAAACGTCTCAAAAATGAGATCGACAGGAAGTGCAAAATGGCTAAGCAGGGATGGCTAGAGGACAAATGTAAGGATGTAGAGGCCTATCTCACTAGGGGTAAGATAGATACCGCCTACAGGAAAATTAAAGAGACCTTTGGAGATAAGAGAACGACTTGTATGAATATCAAGAGCTCAGATGGAAACCCAGTTCTAAGCAAAGAAGGGAAAGCACAAAGGTGGAAGGAGTCTATAGAGGGTCTATACAAGGGCGATGTACTTGAGGACAATATTATGGAAATGGAAGAGGATGTAGATGAAGATGAAATGGGAGATATGATACTGCGTGAAGAGTTTGACAGAGCACTGAAAGACCTGAGTCGAAACAAGGCCCCCGGAATAGACAATATTCCATTGGAACTACTGACGGCCGTGGGAGAGCCAGTCCTGAGAAAACTCTACCATCTGGTGAGCAAGATGTATGAAACAGGCGAAATACCCTCAGACTTCAAGAAGAATATAATAATTCCAATCCCAAAGAAAGCAGGTGTTGACAGATGTGAAAATTACCGAACTATCAGCTTAATAAGTCACAGCTGCAAAATACTAACACGAATTCTTTACAGACGAATGGAAAAACTAGTAGAAGCCAACCTCGGGGAAGATCAGTTTGGATTCCGTAGAAACACTGGAACACGTGAGGCAATACTGACCTTACGACTTATCTTAGAAGAAAGATTAAGGAAAGGCAAACCTACGTTTCTAGCATTTGTAGACTTAGAGAAAGCTTTTGACAATGTTGACTGGAATACTCTCTTTCAAATTCTAAAGGTGGCAGGGGTAAAATACAGGGAGCGAAAGGCTATTTACAATTTGTACAGAAACCAGATGGCAGTTATAAGAGTCGAGGGACATGAAAGGGAAGCAGTGGTTGGGAAGGGAGTGAGACAGGGTTGTAGCCTCTCCCCGATGTCGTTCAATCTGTATATTGAGCAAGCAGTAAAGGAAACAAAAGAAAAATTCGGAGTAGGTATTAAAATTCATGGAGAAGAAATAAAAACTTTGAGGTTCGCTGATGACATTGTAATTCTGTCAGAGACAGCAAAGGACTTGGAAGAGCAGTTGAATGGAATGGACAGTGTCTTGAAAGGAGGATATAAGATGAACATCAACAAAAGCAAAACAAGGATAATGGAATGTAGTCGAATTAAGTCGGGTGATGCTGAGGGAATTAGATTAGGAAATGAGGCACTTAAAGTAGTAAAGGAGTTTTGCTATTTGGGAAGCAAAATAACTGATGATGGTCGAAGTAGAGAGGATATAAAATGTAGGCTGGCAATGGCAAGGAAAGCGTTTCTGAAGAAGAGAAATTTGTTAACATCCAGTATTGATTTAAGTGTCAGGAAGTCATTTCTGAAAGTATTTGTATGGAGTGTCGCCATGTATGGAAGTGAAACATGGACAATAAATAGTTTGGACAAGAAGAGAATAGAAGCTTTTGAAATGTGGTGCTACAGAAGAATGCTGAAGATTAGATGGGTAGATCACATAACTAATGAGGAAGTATTGAATAGGATTGGGGAGAAGAGAAGTTTGTGGCACAACTTGACCAGAAGAAGGGATCGGTTGGTAGGACATATTCTGAGGCGTCAGGGGATCACCAATTTAGTATTGGAGGGCAGCGTGGAGGGTAAAAATCGTAGAGGGAGACCAAGAGATGAATACACTAAGCAGATTCAGAAGGATGTAGGTTGCAGTAGGTACTGGGAGATGAAAAAGCTTGCACAGGATAGAGTAGCATGGAGAGCTGCATCAAACCAGTCTCAGGACTGAAGACCACAACAACAACATACTCAGGATGACTATGTGGAATTCCTCATAAGCAAGAGCAAAGAAGCAAGGCAGCTGGCTTGTATGTGGTCCCTGAAAGCCCAGGAGAAAAATTGAGTGCTACAATGGCAAGCACAAGCGAGTGAGATACAGCCTGGGAGAATTGGAACAGATTTTTAAAACTGTGCAGAAAGTTGGACTATTGAAAAAGTCACTGAAACACTTCTTTGAGGCATATAAAATCCTTTTTTGCTTTTCAGATGCCACATGCAAAACTCATGGTTATGATCCTTCATCAAAAAGACAAAAACACAGACATGTCATCCATGTCCTTTGTACGAATCCCCACTTCAGTCCTGAAGTGCAGTTGATCAATCAGAGGCCCAAGGAAACTTTAGGCCTGTTTGATGATTGCAAAGTTTCAACAGAAAGGGCAACTTTCACTGCTTATCATAGTGAAGAGAACATGTGAACATGACTTTAATGAGAGGATCCTACAGTACTGACATACAGAGGACCACCAACAAGATCTACACCTAGAATGCTGCAGTCGTGGTTTCTCCAGAAGAGGGAGCAATGCTGTGAGCTGTGCTGCATACATTGTAGAGCAGCAGTTAGTATCATTGGTTGCTGTGTTGTGGGTTACCAGCTCAAATCCATCACCAGCAATTATTTGCTATTTAGTGTTTATTTGTAATTGCTACTTAGTGTTTCTTACATTTGTAATGTTTGCATATTCTGTACCATTTGATATTTATATAAACAGCAGCACTCTCCATACAGGAGGCAGTTCTGTTCTGTTTTTATATTGGTGCATTTAGATGGACTGTACTGTATGGCAATATTTGGCTGCAGTAGCATTGCTGTCAAAATTGCTGCAATTTAGCTGCAATACACAGCACGTTTGCAGTACAGATGGGCAACATTACCAACATAGCAGGTAGTTTTCACTGTATTGTCAAGGTGTTGCCAGTATTGTTCACTAAGGCAGAAGAATGTTTTGTTTCTTTGTCTTTTCATGTAGTTGCCAACATATTGTTGAGGAGTTGCTAGTATTGTCTACCAAGTATGGAGAATATTTCATGTTGCACTTCAATATCTCTCTCTGTTTTTGTCTCTAAATGCATCCCTCTCTCACTCTCACCTTTGTTTCCTACTTCTTTTACTGACAACACTTCAGTCACATGTCGGAGTGAAAACAATATTATTCCAAAATTTGTTCGAAAGCTTGTGCACGTAATTATCCTCTATACGTCCATATCAATACACACAATGACACAAAAACAAAATGTGGTTTTTTATGGATAGAAGGGCCTAACAGAAAGTACTGTATATATACTTTCAGTTTTAAGATACCATATACAACTGTCGTAATACACTCTTCTGTTATAACTTTGTGAGAAATACGATAAAGCAATTTCTGTCATTTTTAAAACAAAGTGGCATTTTACATGGAACATTGGAATATCAACAAGTATGAAAAGGACAGATTGTCACTCACTGTAAAGATAACATGTTGAGCTGCAGATCACACACACACACACACACACACACACACACACACACACACACACACACAAGTAGGCACACCTCATGGACACATGGCCATTAACTCTGGCCGCTCAAACCAGATTGCAACTGTGGCATTCAATGAAAGCAGAGCAGGGAAGAGGGAGAAAGAGCAGTGGTGGTGAGGGGGGAGGGGGGGGGGGGGTGAGAAAGCACTGTCTGGTGAAGTGTGCAGGGACTAGAAGGCAGCAGGACAAGGCTCCCTGGGAGGAGAGCATAGAGGGGTAAAGAATGGTGGATGCATTGGCAGAGAGCAAGCAAAACAAGTGTGAGGGGATAAGAATTTGGAGTAGGTTATATGATAGAGTGGGTGGAAATTGTTGTGTGGAGGGTATGGAGACAGTAGGTTATCATAGGTGGAGGCCAGGATAACTTCGGGAGTGGAGAATCTATTGTAGGCATTGCTCCCATCCGCACAGTTCAGAAAAGCTGACAGTGGAGGGGAGGATCCAAATGTCTCAGTTTATGAAGCAGCCTCAAGAACGTTATGTTCAGCCACATGTTGTACCACATGGTAGTCCACTTTGCTTTTGGCCCTAATTTGGTGGTGGTAATATAAAAAAACTGTGCTGTGATTGAAGTGGAGCAGGTACATAATATGTCTGCTTTCACTTGTGGCCTGGCCTCTGTTGAGATAATATAAGCATGTGATAGGACTGGAATAGGAAGAGCTGGATGGGTGGTTTGTGCTGGTCTTGCATCTCTGTCTTCCACAGAGATATGATCCCTGTGGCAGGGGGCTGGGATTGCAAGTGACATAGGGATGGACTAGGATGTTGTGGAGGTAGGGTGGGTGATGGAATACCACTTTAGAAGGGGTGGAGAAGATCTTGAGTGGGATCTCCCTCATTTCAGGGAATAATGAAAAATAATCAAAGCCCTGATGTAGGATGTGTTTGAGTTGCTCAAGTCCAGAATGGTACTGGGTGACAAAAGGGGTGCTCCAATGCAACTGATTCTTGGGGATGGTGGGAGGGTTGCGGGGTGTGGGGATATGGCATGAGAAGCACAATGAGG
Source organism: Schistocerca piceifrons (assembly GCF_021461385.2). Classification (NCBI taxonomy): domain Eukaryota; kingdom Metazoa; phylum Arthropoda; class Insecta; order Orthoptera; family Acrididae; genus Schistocerca; species Schistocerca piceifrons. Next base: position 421,767,395 of record NC_060138.1, on the reverse strand, counting down.
CACTGGCACCTCACATTTGATTTGTTTGTATATCTTCAGTTCAAAGGAGAAGTAGTTGTGTATTAGGATAAAGTTAGTAAAGTGTTTGAGGAATGAGGTAGTGGATTTGGAGTATGAAGGGTGTTGGGAGAAACTTGTGGTGTTGGGAGAAACTCATGGCCTGGTTCAATGAATCCATTTCCCTCCTCACCCTCATGGCATCCTGCACACCTGCCTTCTACATGCTCCCCAAAACCCACACACCCGACAATCCTGTACACCCCACTGTAGCTGGTTATTGTCTTCTACTGAAAGAACTTTGGTCCTCATTGACCAGCACCTCCAACCAATTGCCCAAAATCTATTTACCCACTGCTTCCTTCGCCATCCTTCCACCATCCCCACCCCTTTACATCATGGTTCCCTATTCATAATACCACTTCCTTATGCACCAACGTCCCTCATCCCCACAGTCTTGCTGCTATTGAACACTACTTCTCCCAACACCCTTCATACTCCAAACCCACTACCTCATTCCTCAAACACTTTACTAACTTTATCCTAATACACAACTACTTCTCCTTTGAAGTGAAGATATACAAACAAATCCATGGTACAGCCTTTGGCTCCTACAACACATGGCAACATCATGTGCCAGACAGTTTATGTGCCATTTAGAGGAAACCTTCCTAGCCTCCCAAAACCCCAAACCCCTGGTCTGGTTCAGGTTCATTATTGATATCTTCATTATGTGGACTCAAGTCCAAGAGACCCTACCCTCATTATTTCACAACCTTAACATCTTTTCTCCCATCTGCTTCACCTCATCCTCATACAACCCAGTGCGCCACCTTCCGGATGTTGACCTCCTTCTCTCTGATGGCTCCATCCACATTTGTGTCCACATTAAACACACCAACCACCAACAGTACCTGCATTTCAACAGTGCCATACATTCCAGACCAAAAAATCCTCCCATACAGCCTGGCCACCTGAGAATGATGTATTTGCATTGAGAAGAAACCCCTTGCCCAGTATGCTGAAGGTCTCACAAAGGCCTTCACAAAATGCTTTATCGCAAAGAGCTAGTCTGCAAACACACACTGAGGTGACAAAAGTCATAAGGTACCTCTTAATATCATGTTGGACCCCCTTTCTGCCAGCAATACAATGTGGCATGGTCTTAACAAGTTGTTGGAAGTCTCCTGCAGAAATATTGAGCCATGCTGCCTCTATAGTCACCAATAATTGTGAAAGCATTGCTGATGCAGGATGTTGTGTATGAACTGAACTCTCACATGTTCAATGGGATTCATGTTGGGTGATCTGGGTGGCCAAATCATTTGCTCAAATTGCCCTGAATGTTCTTCAAAACAATCATGTCCTGGTTGCATGGTGCATTTTCATCCATAAAAATTCCAACGTTGTTTGGGAACATGAAGTCCATGAATGGCTGCAAATCATCTCAAAGTCACTGATCGTTATCATTTCCAGTTAATCATCAGTTCAGTTGGACAAGAGGATCCAGCCTATTCCATGTAAACACAGCCCATACCATTATGGAGCCCCCACCAGCTTGCACAGCACCTTGTTGACAGCTTGAGTCCATGGCTTTGCGGGGTCAGCACCATCTTCAACCCTACCATCAGCTCTTAACAACTGAAATTGGGACTCATCTGACCAGGCCATGGTTTTCCAGTCATCTCGGGTCCAATTGATATGGTAGCAAGACCAGAAGAGGCACTACAGGTGGGGTCATGCTGCTAGCAAAGACACACATGTTGGTCTTCTGCTGCCATAGCCCATTAACACCAAATTTTGCAGCACTGTCCTAACAGATACATTTGTTATATGTCTCACATTGGTTTCTGCAGCTATTTCCCTCAGTGTTACATACCTGTTAGCACTGAAAACTCTACACAAACACCACTGCCCTTGGTCATTAAATGAAGGCCATTGGCCACTGCATTGTCCTGGTGAGAGATAATGCCTTTGCTGCTAGCGAAGACACACATGTTGGTCTTCTGCTGCCATAGCCCATTAACACCAAATTTTGCAGCACTGTCCTAACAGATACATTTGTTATATGTCTCACATTGGTTTCTGCAGCTATTTCACTCAGTGTTACATACCTGTTAGCACTGAAAACTCTACACAAACACCACTGCCCTTGGTCATTAAATGAAGGCCATTGGCCACTGCATTGTCCTGATGAGAGATAATGCCTTACATTTGGTATTCTCAGTACACTCTTAACACTATGGATCTTAGAATGTTGAATTCCCTACGAATTTCTGAAATGGAATGTCCTATGTTCTAGCTCCAACTACTATTCTGCATTCAGAGTCTGTTAATTCCCTTTGTGCGACTATAAATATGTTGGGAACCTTTTTACATGAATCACCTGAGTACAAATGACAGCTCTGCCAAAGCATTGCTCTTGTATACCTTGTGTACATATATATGCTCATCGCTCTTAGCATCTGGCAATGTAACATGTGTAAGGTCATTAACATACACAAGAAAAAGCAATGGACCCAAAATGGAACCTTGAGGAACACCACATGTAATTAATTCCCAGTCAGATGAACACTGACTGCTTACTGCACAGGTATTTTTCAACAACACCCTTTGTTTCCTGTTAAATAGATAAGACTCAAACCATTTCGCAGCTTTGCTGGTGACACCATAATATTCTAATTTACCTAAAAGAATGCTGTGGTTCAGACAGTGAAAGGCTTTTGACAGGTCACAGAAAATGCCAGTAGCCTCTAATTTATTACCTAATGAATTAAGTACATTCTCATTGTAAGTGTAAATAGCTTTCTCTATATCAGGACCCTTAAGAAATCCAAACTGTGACTTTGACAGTATATTATCTGCAGTCAGATGCTTGAGGAGACATTTGAACACAACATTTTCAAATCTTATTGAGAAAGCCGGCAAAAGTGAAATTGGTCGATAGTTTGATGGGATCTCTTTATCCCCCTTCTTGTAAAGAGGCTTAACTTCAGAGTATTTTAACCAGTCTCGAAATGTTCCACTGATAAGAGATTGATTACACAAATAACTTAAGATAGAACTCAACTCACATGAGCACCCTTTGATTTAACTTCACTGATATGTTATAATACCCACTAGAATACTTAGATTTTAAGGATTTTGTGATGGGTGCAATTTTTTGGGAAACATGAGGGTCATTTCCATTTTACTGAAGTTACTTTTAAAGACTGGTTTCGGATACTCCATTGCACTGTTCAAAGAACCTGATAACCCCAAACAGACAGTAACAGAAATGAAGTACCTTTTTAAGAGGTTTGCAACATTACATGCATTTGTTACCAAAGTCTCATTTATTTTTAGAGCTATCTGTTCCTGTTCCTCTTCCTTTTTGGCCTCACCTGTCTCTGTCTTCAGTATACCCCATACAGTTTTTATTTTGTTGCCTGATGTAATTATCTTTTTCTCATAATAAAGCTGCTTCAGTTTCTGGATTATTTGCTTCAATACTCTGCAGTATACTTTGTAATGCATTACACTTCTAACATTAGAGCTGTTCCTAGATAGTGAATACAATCTCCTTTTTGTCCCACATGATATCTTTAGTCCTTGTGTAATCCATGGTTTACTTTTTGACTTCTGTGTGATTTGAGTTACCTTTAGGGGAAAACAATTTATTAATGAATGATTTTATTTTTCATTTGAGATAGAAGTATTGTAAACATCTATCCATTTCATGTCTTTGAGTAATTTCCTGAATTTCTCAATTTTTTACTTATTTATTACCCTCCTGTGCTCAGATTTAATAGATTTTTTATTATGACAAGTTTCCACATTTAACACAAGATGCTGCATGTCATGATCAGATAGCCCATTTACTGTTGGTTTTGTGACATGACATTTTTCCCCTAGATTTGTGTACAAAGATATTATCAATAACAGTCTCGGAGCATTTACATATCCTAGTTGCAAAGTTCACAACCATGAGATGGGACAACAGAGCTTCTAGATTTTTTATGAAGATGTTAAAATTTCCTGAAGGTGACCTGTATATAGGGTAAACCACCCAATTATTGGCACTTTAAGAACATTGTAGGGTAAATTATGTATCCACAATACTTTCCTTGTTTGAAGTATAATTCTAACACAAAACATACTAGAATATTAAAGTAACATTATACTACAATTACAAAAGTTTTATACTTTATTTTCCATGTGAAATAAGTTGCTTAAAATATGTAAAATTTTACCAGTTATTGGCACAATTTTCCAGTAGTTGGCATGCACATTACCAGTCATTGGCACCCCCAATTTATAACAACTTTACTTATTATTAATAATATTATTACTCACAACCAGCTATCATAAGCTGTTCCTAATACTTGGTAATGCAATAGTAGGTGAAAATTAAGAAAATAAAGAAAACCTGAGAATCAATTTATTAATTCAGTAAAATTACATAACACTCTATACAAATACAACTATGAATTACAGAAACACCAAATTGAGTTTGTTCTCAGTCCTTTCCTTTGTGTGAGTTCTATTCCTGAAGAACTGCTATGCATAGGCCTTTGTGTGATGCAAGCAGTAAGAATTTATTCCACCATTTCAGAGAAATCACTTTCATCATCAAAGGCATCAGTATTATCACTATCATGTACCATGTAACAATTATGGTATACAAAGAGATCATCATCTGGGATATGTATTTGATGCCCACTGGGGATGCATGTAGAGTGGAAAAGTTTTTTACAGCTATTACATTCATATTCCTTCTTGGAAGAAACACTTCTTGTACATTTGAAGCACAGTCCAAGAAACTCTTTTTCTGTATTCCTCATGCAACCACTTGTAGAAACTGGAGCGTTCTCAACCTCTGAATGCTTAGCTTGGGATGTCAGCTCTGTCAGAATGCTGGTTTCTCTATTCATTTTCTTCTTTTTATTAATTTGTTCAGTAGCTTGCTTTTTCATTTTCTTCTCTTCTCTTTCCTGCTTTCGTTTTTCTTTCTGTTTCATGGCATCCTCCTTCATTTTTACCTTTTCCTCGTGCAGGTTATTCCACTTTCTTGAGGTTAAAACAAATGGTACTCATTCCACTTGTCACTTTCCTTTCCTTTTTGGTGTTTCTGGCCAAAGAAGCACTTCGTTTATACATTTGGTTGGAGTTTTATTTACTATAGGCATATCTTCTGTGTCATCACTTCCTGATGAACTCTGGCTAGCTTCTTCACTCGAGGCATGTTGTGGATTTGAAATGTTCAGATTTTCATCAGAAAGGGACAAGTTGGCATCTGGCGTGATTTCAGTAGCTTTCTGTTCCTGTTTTTGGTTTTCATTTTGATAACATTTCCATAGCTGATACAGAAGAAAGAAATCTTCTCCATGAGCGTTTTCTGTCGCATTCTATATAGTCTCAAATTCATTTATTTTCTCTTCTCGAAACAACCTGAACAAAAGTGTCATATGGAAGAGGCAGGATTTCTGACTTCCTGCTGTTGCTGTTAATATTATTGTGGTTAGAAACATTCCTACCAAAGCACTTTGAGAAATCAATGTTATTTGGGTTCCATGGGTACAACCCAGTAGCTCTGGAACCATTTTTAATTGTGTTTTCAAGGTCCATTTTTTCAATCATTTCTTTCAAGATTGGTGCAAAGTCCTCTTTAGTTATAGCTTTTCCATCGTTGTTTGTTTGCCATGCGAATGCAGCATTCTTCCATTCACTTTTGAGAGGTCTGAAGGCAGCAACATCAGCAGGCTGTAATATTCAAGTAGAATTGGGATATAAAGATGTCAGAATAATTTTAAGATCTGTGTACAGCTCACTCAAGTGGTATGCTAAATGGGTTTTATGACCATCAACAAACAGAATTACTGGTCGTAGGATTTTATTTTCTTGGAGATATGGATGAAAAACATTAGCAATGAACTTGAAAAAAACTTCATATTTCATCCATCCATTGTCGCTTCTCCTGATGCCCCGCTTTTCAGGAACCTTGCTGATAACATTGGTAGGAATTCTCTGATAGGGGTAAATTATCATTGGAGGGAACATCTTTCCATCTGCTGAGAATGTGCACATGACAGTGAGAGTAGCTTTGGCTGGACCTTTCTCTACTTCATAGACATTTTTACAGCCTGTGGGTGCAAGTACAATATCTTCCTTAGGGCATAGAACAAAATTAGTTTCATTGCCACTGAAAATACGGCTTGGACATCACAGCACATCAAATACATTTTTCTCCTTAAGGAGGTCTTCTGTGGACATAAACCATCCTCTCACGTCTTGTTCACTAACACAAGCACTTGCAGCAGTTACACCCTCAGGTGTTCTTTCAGAAACTTCCGGATGCCTTTTTAAAAAGGCAGAATAGCATTAGTTACCAGGGGTGTCACCCTTAAAAGGATTAGGGCATTTACTGTTATGAAGAAATTCTTGCATGCTTGCCTGAATATCTTGTTTTCGCCGTGGGAATCCCTTCCGAGCACATTCAAAGATCCACCTGAAAAGAGAATTAAGAATATTGTCAGATATAGTGAATTAGCTTGTAAATTCTCAATGAGTCAATCTATAGGGGTAGCAACACTCACCAAACAAGGGTGTTTTCCTCCTCTGTGCTCAGTATAGGCGCTGGCCCATGGGATGATTTGGTATATTTATTACTCAGCCGGAATTGTAATGTTGATCTGGGAATCCCGTACATTCTGGACACTGCTTTGAATGAGATGCCTTTCTTTACCTTCTTGGAGTGCTTTCTGAAGGCTTTCTTCACTGTATGAATCTTTTCGCCTAGGACCCATATTTCATTCAGTTTACTTCTATAATGAAAGAGATGCAGAAAAATGTTAAAATCAATGCCAATTATTGCTTAATAATTTTCCAGTCATTGGTACATAATTTTCCAGTTATTGGCACACAATTTTCTAGTTGTTGGCACGGTGCCATTTACTGGTTACAGTTATCATTTGAAGTTGCTGTTTTTACAGCTACATTTATTTCCCATTCTTATCAAGATTAAAATGAATTTCACTATGAAAGTGAATCAATGCAAAATACCATTTGTTGGCACCTGGTGCCAATAATTAGAATTACAGGCTATGCAAAATCCAGTTATTGGCACAGCTTAAACTTCTATACTTTTGAGGTTAGAATGTTTTAATTTATTCCAGTAACTCCATACTGATTGTATTTGATAACCATGGTATCATAATTTCGAAATATGAGATGTCCACACAATTACAGCACTTAATATACGGCAGTATTTCTTAACTTACCTCTTAGAAAATCCTTTCTTGCACAGGGAACTTCACTACAATCGACTTCAGGTCAGCTTCCCTCCAAAACAGTTCCCAGAAGGCATTGAAACAAATGCAGTGCAACAAGCGAAAACAGAGGTCTTCATCTGTTTCTAAAACAGTACTACCAACTTAAAAATTTCCTTATTACAAAATGTTTCTTAGCAGGGTGCCAATTACTGGTGGGGTGTCAATAATAGGGTCGTTTACCCTACCTACTATTAAAAAGCACTTATTATGAAATACTACTTCTGTTGTACAAGCTTCTAAGTGCTGCTCTGAGCAAAATTTATAAATATCAAAATTCTTGAAATGAAACAGTTTCTGACAAATATGGTAACTCCTTTCTCCTTATTTTCTCGACAGAAATAGGAAGCTAACTTGAATCCTGTAGCATTTAAAATACCTATACCAGCAGTCACATGATGTTCAGAGAGGCAGATTATATCAATTTATTTGCTCAACTCTAATTCTTCACCACAAATAAGCAACTCATTAAGCTTACCACTTAGTCCTTGGATATTCTGATGCAACAAGGCTAACTGATTTTGTGCACTGGCTGAATTACAACTGGATGGACTCAATTTTCCTGTCAATTACTTGAGTATCTCTAGTTTCAATCAGAGGCTGTCTGCATGAATTGTGCACATTAAAATTTGCTTTCTGGCTGCCTGTTTTATCGATTTGAATGTCATTTTCAGTCTGTCTGTGAACATATTCGTTTCTGCCCTCCCTACCCTTAAAAAAACTGCTGATTTGTCACTTGTAACCAATGGTACTTTACCACTTGTGACAGTGGCCCCCACTCCCCCCATTAAATTATTTTTTATTAGCCCAGACACTATTCCCTTCCCTTTCCTGTTGAGATGTAGGCCATTCCTAGTATAGCCCCACCTGCTGATAGAATCAACAGGAACCACACCGATGTGAGACCCCATACCTGATCCAAGCAGCCGTTCCACCTCTAAATTAACTCTCCTAACAGAAAAGTTTAAATGAGGCTGGCCATGGTGCCTCAGAACAGACACAAGCCCAACACCAGTACGTCTCGTTGCTGAAGCCATCTTAACCATGTCACTCTCAACTGAATAATTAGGGTTCCTATCTATGCTGTTGCCTGCCCCACCGGCTATTGCTATGGTGTCTTCCTTTGTGAAGTCTTTGCAAAGTGAATTACAGCCTCTGTCACCTGACCCAGACTTGCACTAGGTTTTTTTTTTTAAAAAAAAAAAAAAAACAACAACAACTTGTGAGCTGGTAACCTGACCCTAGTTCATCCTGCAACAGTAGGCCAACACCTCTACCATGTGAACTACCTAACAACAAAACTTTCTTCTCCTTCACAACTTTTTCTGACTTATTACAACTCAAACACTTTTTGAAGGTTTGTTGTGTCCTGTCTATTCCGACATCTACTTGTGGCTCATCAGTTTCCAACTGTGACAACAGATCAAACCTGTTTTCCACATTTACAACCACACTGTCTGAGAACGTCCTACTCCTATTTCTTCTATAACCTGCTGTCAATTCCCACCTCTCATTTTCCTTCTCGCCCCTTAACCTTTCCAGATCTTGTTTCACTTTATCTAGTTCCACCTGAAGGGCAGCAATCTTCTCCTCCTGTTCCACTATCTTCCTATCTCTACAGCAAATCTTACACAACCAATGAGCCTTGTTTATTTCCCCAATTCCCACGCCGCTAAAGTCTCCCACATGAAAGAAACTGCAACAACCCTCACACAACACCTCGGAACTAACAATCCTATGGCAAGTCATACACTTCTCACTCATGGCTAACAAATTTTAGCTTTAGTCTATGTTAAAAGAAGAATAACTTCATAGACTACTCAGTTAATATATTAAATTTCTTAGAAAGTTTAGGCCTAAAGATCAGATACTAATTCAAAACTTCCGGAGAAACAAAAATGATTTAACCTGTGTTGTTTACATGCTGAAACAAAAGTATACAAAGAACTGTGCTTGTACTACATAAACTTTTCACTTATTTTGGAACTTTTTACTTTGGCTACTTACTAGAGAATCAAATGGATAGTGTATAAGAATACACTAACAATCATGTAACTTACACTATACCACAGCATAAACAAATCCTAGTCCAAAATTAGTGTCTGTGAAATGTTTCCTTTTTCCAGAAAATATGCAAACAAATCTGAAACCTTCAATTGATAGCTTACAATAGGTATTAATTTACATATTTATGATGTAATATTGCCTTAATTAATTGTTACTATTTAATTAAACACTTATCTTTATGAGAGCTGTGAATGTGCACCACTTGTAACCCAAATATGAATTCTGGAATTGAAGGGAAGTGGTATTGACAGTGATGAGAGGGGAACCAGGAAGTAAAGGGGTGGGGATGGTGGAAGTGGTTCATATTTTTCACATGGGAGACTAGACTTGGGCAACTGGTTGAAGGTGGTGGTCAATGAGGACTGAAGTTGTTTCAGTGAGGAAACAGTAACCAGCTACAATAGTGTATCCTGTATTGTTGGGTTTGTGGATTTTGGGAAGCATGTAGAAGGTGGTTGTGTGGGAGGCCTGGGGGGTGAGGAGGGAAACGGATTCAGAGGAGAAGTTCTGGGAAAGGCCTAAGGCCTTAAGCAGAGATTGGAGGTTATGATAGACTACTAGGATGGGATCGCTCTGGCAGTTTATAGGTGGAGAAGTCAGACAATTGACAAAGGCCTTCCACCAGATAGTCACTGAGTTTCATTGGTGGAAAGTTTAACAACAGTTTTCTGCAATTGTTTTGGCTCTAGATTTGATGGATTGTTGGTAGGGAGTTTTGGGGGATGTGGCAAGTTGAAAAGGTCAGCTGGGCAGGATGTGAGTGCTATGAGGGCTTGATGAGCAGGAGCACTGTGGGTAGGAATGTGGTTGGAATTGGTGTCCCATGGTGGCAGAAGGATGTCAGTAAGGTGGTTATCTTATGGAAGCAGTGTCTTGAATACTCTTCCAGGTGCTGCAGACCAAGTGAACACTCTCCCCTACCCTCACCCACAACCTCCAGCACTGCCCCTGGCAGCCTTGTCCTGCTGCTTTCTAATCCCTATATACTCTGCCAGGCAACACTCTTCCCCTCCCCACCCCCCCCCCCCCCCCCTCCAATACTCTGCTATCCATCCCCCTTCCCTGCCCCACTCCCGATTGCTGCTTTCATTCAGTGTAACATTTGCAATCTGGTTAGAGAGGCCAAAATAATGGTCATGAGGTGTGCCTGTGTGTGTGTTTTCCGTTCCTTTCTGAAGAAGGCTTTGGCTGAAAGTTTAGTGTGTTAACAGTATTTTAGTAGTGTCTGGCTACAACTGCACATTTTACATGACATACCTCTCTTATATATCAATAAGCTGCAGCCCGAAAGTCGGTGCTTCGATTGGTTTTTCTGCTTTTTTGACATATTTTAAAACAAATGCTTTGCGCAATCTTTTCTTGCAGCTGCATGAGGTATTGGTGCCACTTTGCTCCATTTTGGCATTTTTGCAGTTCCATTTCAGCAGCCTCTTCATTGAATCTCTCTCAATAGGGGAATATATTTTTGTGTGTAAGATGTTCTGCCACATCCACTCTGAACTGGTAGTAGTTCAGATATCTTTCTCTTGGAACCTGTTGCTAACATGTAAGGCATTTGTCCCATACTGCAGCTAGACAGAAATGAAAAACTATTCTTACTGTCCACTTCTTTGTATTGATTCTATCCCCATATTTATTTATTAGTGCATCTTCCATATTAGACCAGCCATCCATTGTATTGAATACAACACTGCTCCATTTATTTATTCTCTTTTTTGGAGAATTGTGTACATCTGTCTTTAGTATCATAATCAAACTTACCAGAAGCCAGATTTATCCCTCTTTTTTAATCAGATCACTTAATCACAGAAATTTTTCCATCCCACTGAACAACCAGATTGTGGTTGCCCACAGTCCTCTTCATAGCAGAATTTGTCAAAAACAATACTGATTTTGATATTCGACTCTACGTAATAGTACTTGTTGCTGTAACATTTCTGTACAATAATTCAAGTAATGGGTTTGAAGTAAAATATATTGCACTACAAGGAACTGCATTATACAGCTTCAACACTTCCTTCCCTCCAATGTCTATATTTTGGGAAACATAATGAACTCTGCCCTCAAAAGATGTTCCTTTTTCCCGATACTCAATAAACTCCAAAGATACACCAGTCTGAGATGTCATTACAAAGTTCTTTAGTCCAAAAGGGCTTGTTTTGCCTCTGGCATGCTGACTCATGGTAACATGCTCATGAAAGGGGATTGTTTGATCATCTGCAAATGTTTTTGAAGGGGTCTTCAAAATAGTCTCGAAAAATATTTAGGACAGGTCTCATTTTACAGAAGCAATCTGATTATCTCTCCTATTGGGACACAGTATCATCAACTAATTTCAGGTTAGCCTGAAAAGGAATAATCTGTTTCTAGAAATGTTGTCTGCTACCTTGGGAATTCTTTTTCTTTGGGCCCAAAACATTTTCATATGTGGATAAACAGTTAGTGTTGTGTAAATGCAACATGCAAAGAATGTTTTCATTTAATGTATATTGACATCAAATGATTTTTTGCCTCTGCTGTTTGACTAGGATGAAGGCTTGTGTTGGACTGAGTGAGTGAGAGGAGAGAGGAAACAGGAAGAGTGAGGGAGGGCTACAGAATGCTGGGTGATGACTGGAAGGGAGACTCAGCTGGTGGATGAGACATGAAAGTGGCACTAGTTATCACATTGGAAGGGAGACGTAGCTTGTGCACAGGACAGGAAAGTGGGACTCATTATCACATTCTGGCTTCAGGCAATGGAGTTGTGTGCACTGTATAATGACATGGAGTGGTATGGGGAGATAAGACAGAGCACGAGGTAGACTGCAGTGAAGAGGGTGTGAGTGCACAACGAATGAATTCAGGATCAGGGCGCAAGGGTGGAGATGGGTGTGGGGAAAGAGCTACCATACACTGAGACTAAGAGTATTACAGAATCACAGGGCATGTTGCAAGGACAACTCCAGTCTACGTAACAAACAGATGCTAATGTTTGGGAAATGGGTTTGGGAGAGAGATTCTTAGATGGATTGAAGGATTTGAATAGGAACAGAAGGTTACGCTAGACTTCTGGGGTCTTCCCCAAATCCATCTCAATCCTCACTTCAACTATCCTCTGCACACTTATCTTCTGTATGTTTCCAAAACTTAACAATCCTGGACACCACATTGTAGCTGGTTAATGTGCTTCCATGAAAAGAATTTTGGCTCTTGTTCACAAACGCCTCCAAAAAATTACCTGCACTGTTGAGTCCCACAGCAAAGGCACAAATCACTTCCTTCACTGGCTTTCAACCATTGTCATCCCATTACCAACATTTAAGTCACTTGCTTTCTTGCTCAGACTGTCATATTATCATTAAGAAATTCTCCTAAGGAATACTAACATTTCTGTACAAACAACTGTCATAGTTTTTGCTTTAGTTACCCCATCTCCATGCTGAGGATTTGTGTCTTTTTTAGAATGTTGTAAATTTTCATGGCAATGTATTCTGGGGTTTGTGCAAACAGCTTTAATCTGTGAGTGGGAAGCATGAAATTCTCCTTGTTCCTAGTTCCATATCGATGTTTAACTTTATTGTCTAAGAATAACTTCAGGTTACTGTATATGAAAATAATCAGTTTATAAATGTACAAACATGGAGCACTTAATATTTTTAAATTCCTTAACAGTGGGCAACAAGATACTTTCAGTTTTGCGTTAGACATATTTCTAACAATTGATTTTTGTAATTTTAAGATTCTAGTCATTTTGCTTGTGTCTCCCCAAAAAATAATGCCATACCTTATAACTGATTCAAAGTAGCTGTGGTAAACTATTTTTCGTGTCTCCATCTAGTTGAATATGACAGAATCTTCATCGCAAATGTGAGGCTGTTTAATTTACTTGCTAAATACTTTATGTGTGAAGACCGGAATAGATTTTGGTCCAAATACAAGACTAAAAATTTAACACAGTATGCTTCTTTCATTTCTTGTTCTCTATGACCAGTGTGGAATTCTTTTACCTTAGAGATTTAGTTTTAAACTTCAGCAAATGTATTTTCCCAATATTCAATTTTAGCCCATTTAGTTGGAACCAGTTATCCAAACTGTCTAATAGTTTTCTGACAGTTGAAGGAATTTGTTCAGGTTCATTGCTTTCAACTAGGGCAGAAGTATCATCAACAAATACAATTATATAAAGTAAAAACAAAATTGGACCCAGAATTGAGCCTTGAGGAACACCTTGCGAAATAATCATCCATTCAGAAAAGGAAACTCCCTTACTTGATTATATAACTACCCTTTGTTTTCTGTTTGTGTGGTATGACCTAAACCACTCTAAAGTACAACCCCCAATTCTGTATCTTTCCATTTTATACAGGAGCAAGTGATGGTTTACACAATCAAATGATTTCATGAGATCACAGAATAATCCTGTTACTTTTCTTGGCTTGTTTAAAGTGGAACTGTTTTTTTTTCACAAACTCATTACTGGCCTCTATTGTACTCTTTCCTTTTTGAAAGCCATATTGATTTTCTGAAATTATGTTTCATTCTTCTATAAATTTTTCATTTGTGTTACAACCACTTTTTCAAATATTTTTCAAAAAATGGGGAGAATAGAGATTGGGCAGTAGTTCCCCATATCTTCTCTTGAGCCTTTCTTAAATAAAGGTTTTACCTCCGCATATTTTAGGATATCTGGAAAGTGGCCTTCTTCAAGTGATTTATTAATTTTTGGGAAAAGAGGGTGAGCTATTATCCTGGCAACTGCTTTAACTACTTTGGTAGGTATGCCATCCCACCCAGCAGAATTTCTGTTTTTTAGCTGTAATACAGTTTTTTCTACATCTTTAACTGAAATTTTCTTAAATTTGTTAAAGTATTCTTCTGCCTTGTGTCTTAAATGTACTTTTTCTGCATAGGCATGCACACTTACATCTGATTTAGATACATTTATAAAAAAAAGTGTTGAATAACTCTGACATTTGAGCCGGGTTTGTTACAATTTTACTCCCCACCTAAATTTTGGAAATATCTTTGCTAATGTTTGCTAATCCCTAGCTCTGATTTTACAATGGACCATACTGTCTTTGATTTCTTTCCATGAGCCAAGATGTGTTTATTATTAATCATTTCTTTTGCTGCTTTCACTACCCTTTTAATTATGCTTTTATGGTGTTTAACATAGTTAATGAAAACAGGGTCTTTGTTGTATTTCAGTTCATTGTGCAGTTGGTTTTTTCCACTGGATATTTTTATTTCAGCAGTGATCCAATTTAATTTATTAGACACTTTTGCCTGGCACACTCTAAGCGGAAAAATTTCATTAAATACATGTAAAAAATTTTCAGAAAATATGTTAAAATGTACAGAGATTTGAATCTCATCTTGGACTTGCCATTCCACCTTTTCTAATTTAGAACAGACCAATTTTAAGTTTTCAACAGTAGAATGTCTTTTGCTGTAAGTATTTCTAGTGCTTTGTTAATTTGTATTAGTCATTTCAATAAACAAAATGGAGTGGTCTGAAAGTCATAAATCTACACATAGCTTCCTTGCATCATTGAATTAATAATTTCTTAGAATATCATCGATACAGGTTTCTTTATTGTCATTTTTTCTTGTGAACTCTGCAAAATTGCCTTCAACCCAAATTTTTTGATTAGGTCCACAAACTGTATTGAGTCACTGGTTTCATTTGATAAATTTATATTGAACTCAGTGGCTATTAAAATCCTTTTCTTTATGCCATTACTGACTTTCTGTGAAAGACCCACTAACTTTGGTAAAAATAATGTTTTTACTGCTACATCTGGAATTTTGTGTATTGATATAATGACAATATTTTGTTTGTCTAATTCACCTGAGCAGCTTTCAAATTTATTTATTTATTTATTATCATCCCAATGATCACATTTGTGATATAGGATTTGCCAGAGTACATTTTAACAACTATATAATATCTTTACAAAATTTGTATCTGTGCTGAATTCATATTAATCCATCTTATGTTTAATACAATATACAACTAATAAGTGTTTTTATAACATAATTTCTTATGCACTGATGTAATTTCATTTGTCACATTAACTTAAACATTTATTGTTATACAGTTGCGCAGAGATATTCACTTATGCTGTAATAACATTTGTCAAGCATGTGGTTCTTTATAACAGTTTTAAATTTATCCTCGTTTTCCAGCTCTTTGATATGTTTTGGTAGTGCATTAAAAAGTTTGATACCTTGATTACATACATGCTTCTGGCTTCGGGTCCTTGTTACAGCTTGTATGTGGAGATCTTTACATTGCCGTGTATCGTAATTATGGAAGTCTGTATTGGTTTTCATTTTGTCCTGATTTCTTTTGATCACCAACAGACATTTCAGAATGTATAATGACGGAATTGTTAAAATTTTCAATGCTTTAAAAAGGGGCCTACAATGGGTTTGAGGTGGGCTGTGGGTAATTATCCGAATAGCACGTTCTTGTAATTTGAAAATCTCATTTAGACGACAATTTGTTTTTCCCCAGAATACTATGCCATAGGATGCAATGGACTGAAAATAGCCAAAATATACTAATCTGGTACACCATTACTACAAACTCTTGAAATTATTCTAAGCACAAAACATGCTGAATTTAGTTTTAGTGCTAAGCTCACCACATGGTCCTTCCAATTAATCTTCTCATCAATGTGCATACCCAGGAATTTTGCATACTGTACTCTTTCAAGTTGTTTGCCCTCCATGGTGGGATTTAGGTCGTCCTGTTCACTTATTTTTCCATATTGCACATAATTAGTTTTTTTTTGCATTCAGTGTTAGCTTGTTAGTACAAAACCATTTTTGTGTATCTTGTAGGACATGGTCCACAGTACTGTGCAATGACTGCTTCATATCACTAACTATTAAACTAGTATCATCAGTAAATAACATAATTCTAGCTTTTCTCTCTGACACCTGAATATCATTAATGTGAATGAGGAACAGCAAGGGGCCTAATACACTTCCTTGGGGTACTCCTACTGTGACTTCCCTTGGATCCGATCTTCGTCTAATTTTTTGATTAATATTTAGTGCTGTAATTTCAACCACCTGCATCCTATTTTCTAGATAAGACTCAAACCACTTTTTTACCGGTCCTCTGATACCTATAGCTTCAAGCTTTTTCAAAAGTATTCTGTGGTCAACAGTGTCAAAGGCTTTTGACAAATCTAGATTTATCCGAACTACACTTTTTCCCTCTTCCAATTTAGTGATTATTTCTTTTGTGTATTCTAGTACAGCTGTTTCAGCACTTCTCCCAGCTCGAAATCCATGCTGATTACTGTTTATCAGATTGTGCATATTAAGATAATGTGTGACTCTATATTTCATTAGTACCTCTAAAACTTTAGAGAAAGTTGGGAGGAGTGAGACAGGTCTGTAGTTTTCTATTTTAAGTTTATCACCCTTTTTCAACAGGGGAATGACTTTAGAAATTTTCAGTTTTTGTGGAAACACGCCCTCAGCCATTGACAATTTTGCTATGTGCACCAATGGTTTCGCTATCTGATTAGCTGTTTTCTTTACTAATACACTCCTGGAAATGGAAAAAAGAACACATTGACACCGGTGTGTCAGACCCACCATACTTGCTCCGGACACTGCGAGAGGGCTGTACAAGCAATGATCACACGCACGGCACAGCGGACACACCAGGAACTGCGGTGTTGGCCGTCGAATGGTGCTCGCTGCGCAGCATTTGTGCACCGCCGCCGTCAGTGTCAGCCAGTTTGCCGTGGCATACGGAGCTCCATCGCAGTCTTTAACACTGGTAGCATGCCGCGACAGCGTGGACGTGAACCGTATGTGCAGTTGACGGACTTTGAGCGAGGGCGTATAGTGGGCATGCGGGAGGCCGGGTGGACGTACCGCCGAATTGCTCAACACGTGGGGCATGAGGTCTCCACAGTACATCGATGTTGTCACCAGTGGTCGCCGGAAGGTGCACGTGCCCGTCGACCTGGGACCGGACCGCAGCGACGCACGGATGCACGCCAAGACCGTAGGATCCTACGCAGTGCCGTAGGGGACCGCACCGCCACTTTCCAGCAAATTAGGGACACTGTTGCTCCTGGGGTATCGGCGAGGACCATTCGCAACCGTCTCCATGAAGCTCGGCTACGGTCCCGCACACCGTTAGGCCGTCTTCCGCTCACGCCCCAACATCGTGCAGCCCGCCTCCAGTGGTGTCGCGACAGGCGTGAATGGAGGGACGAATGGAGACGTGTCGTCTTCAGCGATGAGAGTCGCTTCTGCCTTGGTGCCAATGATGGTCGTATGCGTGTTTGGCGCCGTGCAGGTGAGCGCCACAATCAGGACTGCATACGACCGAGGCACACAGGGCCAACACCCGGCATCATGGTGTGGGGAGCGATCTCCTACACCGGCCGTACACCACTGGTGATCGTCGAGGGGACACTGAATAGTGCACGGTACATCCAAACCGTCATCGAACCCATCGTTCTACCATTCCTAGACCAGCAAGGGAACTTAATGTTCCAACAGGACAATGCACGTCCGCATGTATCCCGTGCCACCCAACGTGCTCTAGAAGGTGTAAGTCAACTACCCTGGCCAGCAAGATCTCCGGATCTGTCCCCCATTGAGCATGTTTGGGACTGGATGAAGCGTCGTCTCACGCGGTCTGCACGTCCAGCACGAACGCTGGTCCAACTGAGGCGCCAGGTGGAAATGGCATGGCAAGCCATTCCACAGGACTACATCCAGCATCTCTACGATCGTCTCCATGGGAGAATAGCAGCCTGTATTGCTGCGAAAGGTGGATATACACTGTACTAGTGCCGACATTGTGCATGCTCTGTTGCCTGTGTCTATGTGCCTGTGGTTCTGTCAGTGTGATCATGTGATGTATCTGACCCCAGGAATGTGTCAATAAAGTTTCCCCTTCCTGGGACAATGAATTCACGGTGTTCTTATTTCAATTTCCAGGAGTGTATTATTGGCACTTCATCTACTCCAGCTGACATCTTGGACTTGAGACTTTTAAAACTTCCTTTTCCTTTGTTGGAACTGCCATCATACTGCTGGCTGCCTTGGGTGCTTCCATCTTAATCTGCTCCCCAAAATTCCTGCTTAATGTCTGGGGTACATTTAAAAAGTAATTATTTATATAATTAGGCATGACATATTTATCTACCATTTTATTCTTCTCATCTTTTAGAATAATTTCCTTGTCTTTGATAGGCACCCCGGTTTCTTTTTTCACAATTTCCCATGCTATTTTAGTTTTATTTCTGGACTGTTTTATTTCCATATTATTACTTAATAACTTTGCATTTGCAATTACTCTGCGGTATATTTTCCTATACCTCTTTACATATTCTATAAAATCAGTATCTGTACACTCCCTCAACTTTGAATTCAGTTTTTTCATGTTTTCACATGATTTCTTAATGCCAAGAGTCGTCCAAGAACTTGACTTTATGTGTCCAATAGACTTGATTCTGTTCAGTTTCTTTGGAAAACACATCTCAAAGTTCATCATATAAATCGATGCAAATACACTGTATGCCTCATCTGTACTTGACTGTTTCATAACATCTAACCAATTTTCATTTTCTAAGATACTTATGAACTGATGACAGGTGTCCACAGAGAAGTTTCTTTTGTAAATATTATTTACACCTTTATCTTCCTTTGACCTTAAAGGGATTTCAATTGTGAGAGCATTGTGGTCAGACAATCCTAAATCTATGTTTGTTACCTCTATGTCAGTTGCTGACATATTTGAGAAAATGTTATCTATGAGGCTATTGGAGGTGTTTCTTATTCTAGTTGAATTGTTTATGTGTGGTGACATGTTGAAACTCTTTAATATGTCCAAAAATTGCCTTTTTTGTTGACTTTCAACTAGAAGATTAATATTGAAATCACCACAAAGAATAATCACAATTTCTTTTTTGTAAATAGTATTTAGTAACAATTCTAATTTATCAAAAAAGACTTCTATGTTTCCACATGGTGACCTATACACTGTTATGACTATGACTTTTTTCATCAGGCCATATAGCTGGACAGAACCTGCTTCAAAAAACTTTTCAATACTTAAGTTCTCTGCTTCACATCTCTTTTTAAATTCTAACTCTTGTCTAAGGTAAATACCGACTCCACCACCTTTTGCAATTTTCCTACTATAATGATTTGCCAGTTTAAATGGATTAATATGAATACTACTTATTTCTTGGTCCTTATACCAATGTTCAGTAATATACAAGACATCAGGTTGGGTGTTACTTACTGCTATTTCAAGTTCACAATATTTGTTCTTGAGGCACTGCACATTTGGAGTCATGATCTTTAGAACAGGGCAGTGAGCACCGATGGTATTTCTCCTTTCGTTTAACACTGTTATCTTGGAGTTTTCATTATGGCTGGATACCAAAAATCCTGTTGTACCGCAGGTTTCTTGTTTCTGTTGCTTTTCCTAATTGAAGTGGATGATGCTGATTGATTGTTTATACTAGCTGTGGCAGCTGATGACATTTTAATATTTACTATAGCAGATGTTGATGTTTTTAGTGCTTCAGCAAATGTTGCTCTTGTTAAGGTATTCATTTCTTCTGCTTCTGCCCTCATTTGGAGTGGGATTTTAGGGAACTTTTCTACTGTTATATGGCTTATTTCTTCTAGTATCTTTTCACTCATCATCTTTTTTCCATAATAGTTCCTGTGCTGTCCACGCCTCGTGAAATGATTTCTCACTGAGCTGTTTGCATCCACAAAAGTTGTACACTTAAAAGCACAGCAGATCTTCCTGAATTTATTATTTGTTGACTTTATTTCTTTGTTTACACATGACTCCTCGATTAGATCATGTCTATGTGGCACACTTACAACGAGAACCTTTAAATTTAGATCTGACAGCTTTTTAGAGTTGTTTTAAGTGCCCTTGTCGCTAGTTGGCTTTCATTTTTGTATATGTCATTTGCTCCACCTATTAGCACACAGCATGTTCCAGTCTTAACTAAGTTTTCACAATTATTTACTATTTCATTAAGGGGAGCACCAGGTTTGACAATGGCTGTTACTCTGAACTGGGACTGCCGATCATTTATTATTTGTGCCACACCCTTTGCATGACTATCACCTAATACACAGACTTGATATTTGTTGTTCTCCAGGTACCCTAGTTCCGTCGTTTTTATAGTACACTTTGAAGAAACATTTCTCTCGTTAGAACACACGGATGATCTAGACTCACTTTAACTTGTCTTATTTTTTGAGTTCACATTTCGTCCTGTCGTATCTTTATTACCTGTTTTTCTTTGCACTCTATTCACTGACGAATTCATACCATCAGAAAGATTTTGTTTACTACTAGCAGAACTTTAGTTTGAAACAAAAATTGCCGGTATGTTTTCATTACACTCGTTTTTTAAATCATCATAATTCCGTTGCTTTATCAGTTCCTCTAACTTATTTATGTAACGATTTGCAAGCACAAGTTCTTGCTGAAGCGATGCAGTAACACTTTCTTCTATCCAGTTATCGTATCTTGACAAAGCTACCATTAGTAGATCGCAGCATTCCATGCCACAGTCACATTTCGTGTCCCATTCTTCTGTTCCCGCAAAACACTTTGCATGAATCCATTTTTGCGACACTGCACATAACCTGATACCTTTCGCGATGTAGTTATTGCACTTTATACAATTTATACTC
This sequence comes from Schistocerca piceifrons, assembly GCF_021461385.2. NCBI lineage: Eukaryota > Metazoa > Arthropoda > Insecta > Orthoptera > Acrididae > Schistocerca > Schistocerca piceifrons. The sequence continues at coordinate 421,746,327 of NC_060138.1, read as the reverse complement.
GATATGTAGCTGTTTACCGTGGAACTATTTATACACACTTCTACACGCGACGCCATCATGTGTTTGCCTTCATTTAGAAAATTGAAATCATCTTTCACTTTGTATTCTGAAGAGTTATTTACAAGTATGCATGAGCCTCCATGGACACTATTTGTTCGCCAGAAACTTGAGGCTACACTGAAATTGTTTAGCTTATTTAAAATTGTGGCACAATCTTTTGTAAACCAATGTTCATTCAAACAAATAATTTTAATACTTTTGCATTCTGTGAGTAAAATCTGCAATTCATCAATTTTATTCACTCCACCATTATGACTGGTTGTACCTAATCCATTTATGATCGAGTGCATTATGAAAGTGCTGGTATTTCTGTCTAAATTCTCAAAATTAACATTCTTTTTAAGATTTCTACTTTGACTATTTTCTGGTTTCTTATTTATACTAGGACATATATATGCAGTCAAACATTTGGTTCTACTTAAAGTGGTGGTTTCGTGGTGCCTGATGTTAAAAAATCTTTCAGGTGGGATGGAGGCATATTTTTTGTCTGCCTGGTTCACTACACATTTCACTTGCAGTTGTTTCCTCTTCTTCTCTTGGTTAAGGTAGTTACTTGATCTATCTCTGTGGGAAAACCCTTGGCTGATTTGTTCAGACCATCAATGTTTTTGTGTCTTGTGATTAATAATTAGTCACCCTGGTGATATGTGAGAAAAAATATCAGTTTCTGGTCACCTTTTGCTATCAAGTTGACCTTAAAAGCATCCCATATGACAAGGACCTGTTGTTGGACTGTTAGAGGTGTACCATTCCTGGCAATGGGGACTTCCTTATATGACCAAGTTGCAAACTGATAATTTAATGTTTTCAAATAAGGAGATTACACTGATCAATATACAACATATTTGTAACAAGATGGGAACAAATTAATGCTCTGTAAAATTCTCCTTTTGACACATTTCAGAATGGTCAAGTTATCTTAGATTATCACCTGAGGTGTTGCAGCTACATGGGCTCTGCACCATATATAAAGTCCAAACACCTTATAAAGTACTTGAAATTTAGAATGGTTGAAAATGAGGTAAATTAAATATTTGTTAAACACAGGTGAAATTGAGACAGGCTGTTTTCTTGGTGATAAACAAAAAGCCACACATCTACACTCTGCTGTAACAAGTGTAACTGACGAGCTGTCATAATGAGAATGGAGGAAGAACAGTTCACTATAAAGTCATAGACAAATGGTGAACATTTCCCTATGATCTTAATTGTGTTTCTTTTGCTGTCCATAGAAAAAAGCAATGAGACATCTTGTATCTGAGACTTGTTTTTCATCTCACTAATTGATCGAGCAGTCTGCAAAGAAAGCTCACTAAAAGTAACCCTAAAGGCCCCACATATACAGTTGTTCCGGACTGTAATCTATCAGTTGTGTGTCATATAAACTTTACAATGAAGAATAACCCTTTGGGATTCTGCTTGCATAGAAAAGCCTACCAACAACCACTGCCAGTAGGGATTAATAGTCAAGGGACAAGCAAAAATTCCTAAATCCACATAGAAAGTGAATGATGAGTTTCTGTGAGTCAAGAATGCACACAAGGTGCTGGTACACCATTTGTTCAAGAGCCTTTCCTATGTAGCTAGTGAAGGGTAATGAGAGTTGTCTTTGGACACACTGCCATTGCCTGGTTTTAGGAGGGCAATCAAAAAATGGCTCTGAGCACTATGGGACTCAACATCTGAGGTCATCAGTCCCCAAGAACTTAGAACTACTTAAACCTAACTAACCTAAGGACATCACACACATCCATACCCGAGGCAGGATTCGAACCTGCGACCGTAGCGGTCGCGCGGTTCCAGACTGAAGCGCCTAGAACCGCTCGGCCACACCGGCCGGTGAGGGCAATCAAATTGGCCCCTCTCTCTGAGTTGGGAAATAATTCCTGGTGTCAAATGTGGATGAAACAATGAAAGTGGATTTCTGTAGCTACATTATTCAGACGAGACAGGATATCATCAGATCTTTAGACTGAATGAAGAGGATACAAGTCCCACTCAAAGAAGGGCTGTTGCTTATTTCCTCATTATTGGAGTCCAAACTCTCTATAAGCTCCTTCTGACAGACAAATATAGATTCTTTGTTGTTATCTTATGTTAATCAAAGTATTCAGTTGTAGCATGGGCTATACCTGGTGGATAGGTTAATGCTTGTCCTTTATGTAGTGTAGGTGACTGGTGGTTGTCTGTCTCTACTGGAGATTTTCCTTACTGGCTGCCAAACTTTGGTGTGCTTATTGGAACAAGTTACAAAATTCAGGAACTTTCACGTTTACTTTTTTTATTTTTTTCGAATTAAATGACATTTGCTATCCCAGCAGCTTGGCAGAGGCTTTGAGGGTGGCAGCTTCTGCAGCATTATGAGTAACTGTTGTAATGTGATTATGGATTCAAATGTAACTAATGTGCTGAACAACATCCCGTTTTCTCTGCTAATTGCCTATCTGCATAACTTTATAGCTGGCACAGGTCCTTCTGGGAGGTGCAGTATTATAATTATATGGTAACTAGAATGGAAGTCACCAATGTTTCCCATTCAAAAATGTCAATGAGTGAAGGTAAACGAAATGAGAGGTCAGTAGTAGTGTATATACCAATGGCAGTGCAAAAATGTTTCATTTAAAACACTCAGCTTAAGAGGCATAGGTCCACAGTTAAAATGAGGCTCTATATAACTCTATCTTTGGGGCCGTTGTGCTTACAGCTCCTTGTGAAGTTGTGTATTCTGAAATAACCTTGAAGAACAAAAGGATGGAGGAGTTGTTTGACTAACTCAATAGGCCTATGTTGCGTCAGGTAAGGAGATACATAATGAATAAGGGTATCTTCTTGTAAGTTGCTGCAGAGAGGAATAAGTGAGTTATGACAAGTTTCCTTGACAGTCAAAGCCACACCACCTTCAGCCTTTTAACCATCAGGTTTTTTTCTGTCTATATTGTTGCTTCTTTGTACATGAGTGCCAGATGGTTTGAAATGGGCTCTCTTGGAGAGGCAGAAGTCTCTCTTGCACTTACATTTTTAGCTCTTCCATGTGATACACACAGTCATTCAAATTACATAGTAATATGGAATCATTACTACAATGCATTATCTTTAACCCTGTCACTTTTCTTGTGTAATATGTTTTTGGGTGGTGAGGGCATAATTAGATATAAATGTCCACGCAACTATCATAGTGTACACAAAAATTAGCTTCAACAAATAACAAGAAAAACAAGTAGTGAGGTGGCTTTTTCACTCCATTTCTCATTTTAGACTTTTCTTGTTGTACACTTCTACACTTCTGTTTCAATGCCTGATATACTAAATTGAAGTAGCTTTTGATTGTACTAATCACAAATCTGTTGTGTGGTTCTGAAAACTGCTTGAAATTTTAGCATTAATTTGGGGGTACAAGCACATTGCAGTGAGCCATCTGTCATTGGTGTTTGCGAGGGGGGATAACTTTCACTGTCATTGCCTTAAAGGCTGCTCCAAATGATTATTTAAATTGTGGAGGCCAAGTAGTTTGGAATTCCCTCTTATTCCAGTCATATGATACACCCTTGGTCAATATCATCTCCTGAATTTTCCACTCTGTAGTATAACTTTGCCATTACCTAATCTAAGATAAGGTCCTAAACAATTAAAGTATGCAATTGGGGAAAACCATTCTGTACCTGCTTTGTGTCCTCCCTGCTCAAATTTCCCACAAATAACACAGATTTTGCATGAGAATGAAGAATGGTTGTACTTCTGGCATTTGAAACATTGTAGAGCTTTAAGATATGCTGTCATACTTTCAAATGAATTAATCAAAAAAACAATTTTGAATAAGGAAACAGTAGTGTCACAAGTTTGATTGTCTCCCTATAAAGTATCTTCCTTACTTGAGTGGTGTTTTCATGTGCCCACTCTATCAATCACTGTACAGGACTTGGATGCATATGTGTCCAACTAGTGTTGCATAGTTCTGCCACTATACAGTATTTACAAAGTTTTTAAGTATCATTCTCTTATCGTGGTGCAGACTTGAATCAAGTGGCCTCTCTTCTAAGCCTTTTTGGATATAAAAAGGAGAAACAATGGCCAAGAGGGCTAGCCAATTGGGGTACCTTGTTTAGTTGAGAGTAAATGACCGACAGTGGAAGGACATTCTGAATTAGAATATTCCACATTCAACTGAGGGACTAACTGTCTACCCAAAAACAGTCTTACTTTCCAAAATGAATTTACTCTCTGCAGTGGTGTGTGCACCAATTTAAAATTTCATGGCAGATTAAAACTGGGACTCAAACCTGGGACCTTCTCCTATGTGTCTGCCAAGATATATCACAACTTTGTCATGGCACATGCCCCATAGATTGTTACACACTGTTTTGCCTCAATAGGCATCAGAATGCAGCTCAGGTTGAAGTAAAGGTACTTTTTTATTTCTTTGAACAAAGTTTGGAACCATTTTCATTTGCAGGTGATTAAGATACTCATTCTCTGAAATACAAAACAGCCCCATTTCAAATGGTGGTGACTGAAGTATGTCCATGGTTTACAGAACTAGAGGACAGAGAGTATTGAAAAGCCTACAAATTGAGATAAGATGTTCGACATACCCCGATCGAATCATTTCTTGCCTAAAACCTTGGGGTTTCCAGTTACAGAATTCGGTACTAATGGAAAGAGATATCCACTCATTCCATGACATCATTGCAGAACATTAAATGGCATGAACATCATATTTTAAAAAAAGAAAACAACAGAAAAAGAAGCTCTAGTGTCGCAATGAGGTAAATTTCCATTGCTGTATTGAGTGTGGCAGTGCAGTGAAAAAAGGCTCACATTCAGAGGGAGCAGAGTTCAAATCTCTGTCCAGCCATCCAGATTTAGCTTTCTGCAGTTTGCCTATCTGAGCTTGGACTCTCTTCTAATTAGCTCTTTGTCAATGAGATGTTAAACTTGTTCCACTGCTGTAAATGAGAATACATATTATGGACTGATCTAGCCACACTTGTCTCATTGTATTCTCAAATGAGGCTGTATGTCAATTTTTCATACAAAGATGATGTTAAATTTGCTATCAAGAACCATTTCATATATCTCTGGATGACAATTAATTTATGGGAAGTAATATACTGACACCAACTTCAACATACACAGCTCAAAAAAATATGTTTGTGAAAACAAGCTGCAATGAATGTGGAATATGGAAATGTATAACCATAATACAAGGCAAAGGGATAACTTCCACATTGATGAAACTACAGAATAAAAATTCTCTCAATTCAATAAAAAAGAAGATTAGGGTTTACACTCCATCAACTATGGGGACATTAGAGACAGAACACAAACTCAGATTGGAGAACGAAATCACTCATACCCTTTAGAAAACACCAACCTGGAATTTGCCTCATGTGATTTAGGGAAATAGTGTAAATTTTAATTGTGGATGGATGGAAAGGGGATTTATTCATCTTATTACATACAATTTTCAAATTGTTTCATTTAATGTGAAGGAGACATGTCAATATTTATTACAATAGGAACATTTTTAAGAGTAATACAGAAGTTTACATTATTTTATACACATTTCTAAGGTGCTGCTACACAAGTGCATATGACTCTTTCCAGTATAAAAAAAATAAAATATATAATTCCCTTGTTCTAACTGTGAAGCTGTCCTCAATGTATTCTTCAATAGAATAACAACACTTTTCCACCAGGAAAGTAAAGAGCACTATTTTCAGTGGACCAAGCTCCATGTTAAACATATTCCTGCCTCTTATTTTATTGCAAATTGTTACGCTCAGACACTCTGGTTTTTGGGCCTATAGATTTAAACGATGTGTCAGAATTTCAAAATTCTCTGTGTGGTGAGTGCTATAGTTGTGGTGGAAAAGGAAAGAGTGAAACGTATATTGATTTTTATATAACAACAACACTACTTCATATATGTAAAGGCAAGGAATAGAAGAAACGTTCGGTGGCTTGAGGTTTTAAGTGTATTCATTTCATTCAAGAAACAAAACTTTTTCATCACATGCTGTTATAATTTAATTACAGCCTGTGCAACATGTTAATTTACTGGACTAATATTTTATTTTCATCATGTCAATCAAGCCTCCACAGTGCATTGAATTACATTGAGGGTTTTACTTGGAAACTGCAAAGGTAAAAGATGGTTTGAACAAAGATTTTCAGTATCCAAAAATTCAAGGGAGTTAATTTTCAGTTACAGAAGTATCAAATGGTAATTATCTTTTGATCTGAGAAATTGCTAGATGTCACTGACGGAAGTAAAGTACGACCAGCTGAAGTCACAGACACACAGAACCTATGGGACGAGCTTAACGCAAAAGCAGCACTTTTTATTTCATCTAGTATGGAATATGACCATTTGCATACTGTCATGTCGTATACTACAGCAAATGGTATGGAGAATCGGATAATGTAATACAAGCGCAGTGACCTGCAATAAATAAAGCAGTGTTGAAATAATAGTTCTTTACTTATAAGATGTCACTCTTTGATAATATTGTGCGACATATTAGTGAAGTTGAAACATTAGCACAGTCTCTTGTAGATGTTGGTGAACCAGTGGAGAGAAAGACACGATTGCTGAAGTTTTCAGTGAACTTCCTGCAAAATATGGTCTGTTTGTTACAACTTGGGGCTCATGTGGTGAAAGCAGGCAGACTTTCAATAATTAAACAGCAAAGTTACTGAAAGAAGAGAAATGTTTGTCAGAGACTGAAGAACGGCAACTGTATTTGTTGCCATTAATGGTGATCACGCAATGAATAAAGGCCAGGATCAGTGTTTGCAAAGCATTTTAAGCAAAATTTCTGAGAATAAGAAGAATATTGATTGCTATTATTGTGATAAGAAAGGTCATTACAAGACTAAGTGCAAGAAAATACATGAAATTGTCAACAGAAAATGAATATCCAAAACATCAAGCTCTCAGTGCAGAAATCAAGAACATTTTGGCAACTAATTATGATCATGTTTGCCTTGCTGGTAGCACTGCAACAAAACACATGATGTCACACAAGGAATTGTTTTTAATTCTTAAGTAACTAGAGAAGTTCAAAATTCCTGTTCAGATAGGAGATAATTCAATTCCTGTTCTGGAGGTATAGGAACAGTCAAGTTAAATGTACTAGTAAATGATGCATGGGAACCTCATACACTGGAGGATACACTGTATGTGCTGGTTAAAAATAAATAAATTTCAATGGGAGCAGTAGCCATTAAAGGTTTGTAAATCACATTTAATAATAATACAACTGAGGTATTTAGTGAGAGGCTAGTGGCAAGTGGTGTAAAATCTGAAAATCAATGTTACAGAATATTATTTTGTATGGGAAATGTGGAACAAAAGTAAATTGTGCATCATCTGATTTTGTGCTGTTATGGCGCAAGAGGGTGAGCCTTGTAAATTTCGAAAATTTGAAGAAAATGCCTGACTGTGGTTTGATCCCAGAGATAAAATCAAATACTTTAATTAAGTTTTCCTGTGAATCACGTCAGTATGGTAAAATGCATAGGAAGGGATTTAGACAAAGTTCAATGGGAGCAGTAGCCAGTAAAGGTTTGTAAATCGCATTTAATAATAATACAACTGAGGTATTTAGTGAGAGGCTAGTGGCAAGTGGTGTAAAATCTGAAAATCAATGTTACAGAATATTATTTTGTATGGGAAATGTGGAACAAAAGTAAATTGTGCATCATCTGATTTTGTGCTGTTATGGCGCAAGAGGGTGAGCCTTTCCTTCAGGAGAATTTATTCATGCTGACGTGTGCGGAAACATGCCACAGTGACAAGACCTGATATAATGTTTTCTGTCAATAAAGTAAGCCGGTGTGGCTCCGTAAACTTACCCAGTATAATAATTCGTTGTATTCATGTCAGGCCTCCAGCCAGAACATATACTTATCTGAACACAATATTTCGGCGGTTCACCTGCCCATCATCTTCACGTGAGTAGGTCGTGGCACTATCTTGCTGGAACTGAAATCGAACATGCCATGGCAGCTCCTTTATACACTGATCGTATGTCCACTGCACATGCTCAAACATGATTGCCTTGTAGCAACAGGCACAACAGCGCACCAGTGATGAAAGCTCATGGAATTGATAAATCGTTATCAAACACCAATGACAGTTTTTGATGACCAAGACAAGGACCGTTGTTTCTTAATGTCAAACAGAACTGGATTCCAACTGTTACTTAAAGCATATCCCTTACCTCTGTTTATAACATTGTCAGGTAACCAGATTTCAATGGCTTCTTTCACCACACAGTCCCAATACCACAACGCAGGGGCAACCACTTGTGTCTCATCATACAACATTTTATGTCCTTCAGTAAGACAATGTTCCGCCACTGCAGATTTTTCAGGCTGAAATAAATGTGTGTGGCAATGATGCTCCACACAACAAGCCTGGACCATATGAATTGTTTGTCCAATATAGGCTTACCCACAATGGCAGGGAATATTGTAGACCCCTGACTTTCTCACACCCTATCATCCTTCATTGAGCCCAGCAGAACTGTGGTCTTAGCTGGTAGATGGAATACACTTTTAATATCAAATTTCTTTAAAAGCCTTCCTATTTTTGAGCATATGCTCCCTGCAAAATGTAGGAAGCCACTGATTTGCTTGTATTGTCTGTTGGTTCCCACAAAGGTCCAGTCCGTAGAGCACAACAGATCTGATTGCCAGCATAACCATTCTGCTTGAACACAGCTTTTAGAGGATCCAGTTCTTGTACAAACTATCTGCCTCTGAGATGGTGTAAGCTCTTTTTACCAATGTACGTAGGACACCGTTGCATTGCTACAATGGGTGACAACTTGATATATGAAAATATCAGTCCGTATGCATGGGCTTATGATAAACGCTATGTCCTAATGTCCTATCATCCTTCCTGTAAACCAAGACATCTAAAAATGGAAGTTTTACCTCCTTTTCAACTTCCATCATGAACTTAATATTGGATGCAGCCAATTAAAATGATCTACGAAATGATCCAGAGCATCCTTCCTATGTGGCTACCATAAACGTATCATCAACGTATCTCCAAAAACTAGTTAGTTTTAAGAATGCCATCTTCAGTGTCATGTCCTCAAAATCTTCCATAAATAAATTTGTGACTATGGTGGGTAATGGACTCCCCATAGCCACTCTGTCAGTTTGTTCAAAGGATTTTGTCATTAAATAAAAAATATGTCAATGTCAACATATGGCAACAAAGCTTAGTTGTTTCTTCGTCCAATTTTTCATCAATTAACTGCAAAGAATCTTCAAGAGGAACTCTGGTAAACAGAGAACAACATCAAAAGTAACTAGCAAATCCATGGGACTGAGACTCAAAGATTTCAAATGCTGAATAAAAACCAGAGAATTGGAAATATGGTGTTCGGATTTACTGACGTGGGAACTGAGAATGGATGTTAAGTACTTGACTAAGTTGTAAGTAGGAGCACCCAAATTGATAACAATAGGCTGAAGAAGAACTCCTTGTTTGTGTACCTTAGCCAAACCATATAATCTCAGCGGGACTGCAACACCAGGTCAAAGTGTTTTAAGAATCTGTTCTGCAATATTCAGTATACCAAGTCTGTAAGCTAAAGATCCATATTACCCACATAATCATCCCATGAAAGAGGAACTGTTGCATTGCCTTGTGCACTGGAAGAATTACTAAATCCTGATCTTCTCTGATGGACTGGTGGAGCACGGCTCTTTCAAGCAAGGAGATGTGCCACCATGGGGATGGCACCCGATGCAACTAAATGTATAAAATGCAAGACGCTTTCACTTTTGAAGAAGAGTTCATTATCTGACGATGTTCTTAAAAAACTTAAACCTGGTGCTACAGTCCCCTTACAACTAAGACAAGTATTTAGTGTCCATTCTCAGTCCCCATGTCAAAAAATTCGAACACCATATTTCCAAATCTCTGGTTTTTTATTCAGCATTTGAAGTCTTTGTGTCTCAGTCTCAAAGATTTGCTAGTTACTTTTGATGCTGTGTCTCTGTTTCCAGAGTTCCTTTTGAAGATTCTTTGCAGTTAATTGGTGAAAAATCGGACAAAGAAACAACTAAGCTTTGTTGCCGTATGTTGACATAGAAATATTTTTTTATTTAATGGCAAATACTTTGAAATAACTGACGAAGTGGTTATGGGGAGTCCATTATCCCCCATAGTTGCCAGTTTGAATACGGAAGATTTTGAGGACATGACACTGAAGATGGCATTCTTAAAACTAACTAGTTTTTGGAGATACGTTGATGATATGTTTATGATATGGCCACATAGGAAAGATGCTCTGGATCATTTCATGGATCATTTTAATTGGCTGCATCCAAGAGAACTCCATGCAGAGAAAGCAAATGAAAACCTCAAGGAAGTTTACAATTGGTCAATAAGCAATAAAGTGACACTGAACATAAAGAAAACTAATGCCATGAATTTCAGTTTGAAGAGGGAAAATAACAATGGACATGGCACCTCTATAGACTGTGTAACAACTAAAAATTTCTAGGAATGACTATTGATTCTTAGCTGATGTGGTGTGAACACACAAAGTTACTTGCAAACAAAATGTCATCAGCATGTTATGCCCTTACAATCCTATCATCAGTGTGTAACATGCAGTGTCTTTTAGTTACATACTAAACTAGGAGTAACTCTAACTAGGAGTCTGAAAATGTATGTGTATATGAATTAGCTTATTTTAAATTGGTCTAAACTTGTAAATACTTTGACATGTCCTATATCCTGGTAAAAAGAGATCTGCAGATAAATAAAGCTGCTGCTGCTGCTGCTCCTACTACTGCTGCTACTACTACTACTACTACTACTAAATATAATGCCAAAGAACATTATGAAACAGATAGATTGCTACTCACTATATAGTTTAGATGTTTTGCTACTTGACACATAACGGAGATGTTAAGTAACAGACAGGCACAGCAAAAAGTTTAAAGCAGCAAACAAGAAATATTTTATTGTATGAATGCATGCAAATAGTATTCAGAACACATCATTAATTTCTACGTAAAACTCAGTTCGTTATCTTGAAGCGGCTGTCACGCTACTACCAACATTAAAACTCACAGTTATTTCAATATACCATTCTCCTGATAGTGATGCCGATCAATTTGTAGAGTGTTTAGATAAACTTATTCACCGTAGAGAAAAATATACCAAACACAAGACAGTAATTTTAGGAGATTTAAATTTTGATGTAAGGAAAAAAACACACAAAAATACTAATTTGCTTAACATGCTAAGATCCCATAATCTCTTCTGTGCAAATTATAATCCCACAAGACAACTTTCTTGTCTCAACAATTTTATCACAAATATACATAAAGATGATTTTGAATTGGGACTCCTTAATGTCGACCATCGAATAGATCACAAAGGTATATGGGTAAAACTAACAATTAATGAAACAATGGGGGATTGTGAACCAACCCGGTATGTCAGGTTATTAAATGATAAAAGCATAAATAGCTTCAGGGGTAAGCTGAAGGTACTAAACTGGAATAATATAATATATGCTTCCAACAATGTTGAGAAGGCTTGTAGCAGGTTTGTTAGTACTCTATCTGAGATTTTCAATACCTCCTGTCCAATGGTTACCAAACAAAACAAAACTATGGTAAGAAAGCTTGGTAGAACTACTCCACATAGGTGGGTCACACCATATTTACAGAAGCTAAGATTAATGGTTTTGATATGCTATGATAAGGTAAAAAATGGTAGCGTTGACAATGCAATGTATGTTAGCCTCAAGAGATACTATAGATCACAAATCAGATTAGCAAAATGTAGAGCAAATGATATCTTCATTAAAAACTCCAGTAATAAGTGGAAGGCTGTTACAACTGATGTTAATGTCACCCCAGATGAATTTAACCTCTTTTTTATCAATGCAGCAAACCCTAATCCCTCATCTCCTCATAAGAAGAGTTCAAAATCAAATTCACAAGCTACTTATATAAACCAGTTTTTACAAAACTTTGCTGATACTGTGCCAACCTGTAATTGAGGACATGTAGAAATAAGTGATGTAATTAAATCAGTGGCAAAGTTAAGTGACTCCAGATCAGAAGATATTTATGGCCTCTCAAATTTTGTGATTAAAAAAATAATCGACTTGATATCATTCCCTCTCTGCACACTCATAAACTGGATATCTGACAGTGGTATTTTTCCAGAATGTCTAAAGAAGACAGTAGTAATTCCATTACACAAAAAGGGCGATAAAAACTGCACTAATTATTATCATCCAATTTCTCTGATACCTATTTTTTCAAAAATAATCGAATATTGTATACAAAAGCAAATTAACATGAATTTGTCAAAAAACAATGTACTGACTAAGTCTCAATATGGTTTTAGGGCCCAGTTATAAACAATTAATGCTGTTGAAAATGTTGTTTCTACTGTGCAATCTTCTTTTGAATGCAAATTATCTGCTGAAGCCACACTAGTGGACTTAAGCAAAGCATTTGATTCTGTAAAACACACAATACTGCTGGAAAAACTATGGTGTTATGGCATTAGGAAACTGGAACTCTCCCTCATTAAATCATATCTCAGTAACAGAAAACAAACTGTAAGCTACAACGGTCAAAATCACAGTTACTGAATGTCACTAGAGGTGTACCCCAAGGATCAGTGCTTGCGCCATTACTGTTTATAATATTTATAAATGACCTGCCCAGCAATATGCCATGCAAATCTGTGCTTTATGCAGATGATACAACTTTCATCAATTCAGGGAAGGACATAAATAAACTGAAGGAGCAAAGTAAAGATTTTCTCAGATTATCCAATATGTGGTTCGAAGCCAGTGAGTTAGCTATTAACTATGAAAAGACTGTAAATATATCCTTCAGCTTATCCAATGCTGATACTGAGTACACTTCTACCAAACTTCTTGGCATATACTTAGATACGAAATTAACCTGGCAGAGTCACATAGACAACATATTTTGAAAGCTTTCCCGAGTTATCTATCTACTGAAAAAATTACGCACCTGTGTTCCTGAAAGCCTGCTGATTAATTCCTATTATGCATTCTTTCATTGCCATATTAGCTATGGTATTCTTCTACGGGGTAATTCTCCATGGTCCAGGAAAATTTTTATTTGGCAGAAGAAAGCCATCAGGAGCATCTCTGGGATTACCAAAAATAACCTATCATGTAGGCCATACTTCAAAGAATTACAGATAATGACAGTCCATTCTCTTTTTATATACAGCTGCCTTTTGTACATAAAAGAAAACATTAACAGTTACAACCTTAGGCAGTCCGTTCATAATCATAACACTCGTCAAACATTTAAGATAGACATACCAACAACTCGACTCAAGAAAACACAAGACAGTTATGAATGCATGGGAATAAGGCTTTTCAACACATTACCTGTGCAGGCACATTGTGTCTCTCTTAATATATTTAAAAGTAAGACTAAAAAATAGCTGAAAGACAAAGCTTTTTACAGTGTTAAAGAATTTGAAAACTCTTCAAAAATAGACCTGACTTACGAAACAACTTGCAACTCTGTTTGTACCTCTTCCTAAGCTTTTTTTGTCTCTCTGTAGTTCCACATTTAACTGTTAAACATGTGGAGAAATCCTTATGTATGAAATGTATTCTTTTATTATGCACATTCTTTAAAATGCACACTTTAGTTATGTGGGATATCTTTATGTATCAAATGTATTCCTTTATTATGTACGTTCTTTTAAAATGTATACTTTAGCTTTGTGTGATACCTCACAAAGTTATATTTCTTAATATGTCAATTGTACATTACTCATGATGACATCAATTGCATGTAAATGCTTAAAGATGGATAAATAAAGAAATAAATAAATAAAATAAATAAATAAACATGAAACCAAAATAAATAAGTCCAGCGATTATTTGAATCCGGTATTATGGCATTAGATTCATTACCATTTGTAGAAAAACTCAAAGGAAGTGAGAATTACAATTTGTGAGAGTTTCCTAGGAAATCATATCTTCAACATAAAAAGCTGTAGGAATGCATCCCGAATGTAGTAAAAGACTAGTTAAAAGTGTGTGATGCAATAATAAATATAATACTGTCAGTTGATACAGCAGAACACAACCACCATGAAAGAAGACTGGGACCAATTAAAACAAGTTTACGAAGACTCAGGAATACACAGAACTGAGATGTCCAGTATCAAAACTGGTCATGTCATCAATGTGTATTTTTCAATATTGATGAAAAACCTCTAGAGACAAAACAAAGATGTTCACAAACTTTTTTTTGTAGTTAAATCCTTAATGGTTGAATTGTTGCATTACGTTGTTTTGTGAAATCTTATTCATAATGAATCAAATCCTTTTGTTAACTTGCAGTTTGACTTTACCATTTTTGTTGCAACTTTATATAATTTTACTTTTTTTCATAAAAGTGTACTTTTCTTAAATACTAGAATCTTATCGAAAAAGGAATTAAATGAAAATAAGAAGAATGTGTAATTACTCTTTATACTAACAAAAAAAAGCATTTCAACATAAATTGGATAATAATGTATGAAGAAGAGACTTAGACTTTAATCATCCAACAATTAATTGGGAAAATTAAAGTTTTGTTAGTGGTGGGCATGATAAGACACCCTGAGGAACTTTATTAAATGCCCTCCCTGAAAGCTACCTGGAACAGATAGTTAGGAACTCCACTCATGACAGAAATATTTTGGATCTAATGCCAACAAATAGAACTGACCTCTTCGATGATGTCCACATTGAACCTGTTATCAGTGACCATGATGCAGTTGTGATAACAATAATTACCAAAGTACAAAGGACAACTAAAATAAGAAGAAAGATATATACGTTCAGTAAATTAGATAAAAAATCAGTAGTGTCATATCTAAATGAGGAATTTGAAATTTTCAGCACAAGACAGGAGCATGTACAGGAACTCTGGCTCATGTATAAAAGAATAGTTGACCATGCACTGGTTGGACATGTACCCAGTAGAACAGTTCATAATGGGATGGAACATCCATGGTATACAGCCACTGTAAAGAACCTTCTAAAGAAACAGAGATTACTGCATAATAGGTGTAAAACAAAGCATACGGCTATAGATAGAGAGATGCTGAGTGAAATGCATTTGGCTGTCAAGAGATCGATGTGTGATGCCTTCAATGACTACCATAGCAGAATACTGTCAGGTGATCTTTCACAAAACCTAAAGAAATTCTGGTCATATGTAAAGGCTGTTAGTGGCACCAACAGTCCCTAGTGAATGAGACAGGAACTGAAATTGAGGGTAGCAAAGCAAAAGCTGAAATTGTTTTCAAACGTTCTTTTACAAAGGAAAACCCAGGAGAGTTGCCCCAATTTAACCATCATACCACTGGAAAGATGAATGAAATAAGTGTTAGTGCCAGTAATGTTGAGAAACAGGTGAAACTGTTAAAACTGAAAAAACTCCAGGGCCCGTTGCAATCCCTGTCAGATTCTATACTTAATTTGCGGCTGAGTTAGCACCTCATCTAATGATAATCTACCATAGATTTCTTGAACAAAAAGCTGTACCCAGTCCTTGGAAAAAGACACAGGTCATACGTGTCTAAAAGAAGTGTAGTATCTGTGATTCACAAAAGTACCGCCCAGACCTTGGCAATGATTTGTTGTAGAATCTTAGAACATATTCTGGGCTCAAGCATAATGAGGTATCTTGAACAGAATGACCTCCTCCATGCAAGGATTTCAAAAATATTGGTCATGTGAAGCCCAACTTGCACTTGACTCATATGACTTACTGAAAGCTTTAGATCAAGGCAATCAGGTACAGGCTGCATTTCTTTATTTCTGAAAAGATTTTGACTCAGTACAACACTTATGCTTATTGACAAAAGTATGATCATCTGGGGTATCAAGTGAAATTTTTGATTGCATTCAGGACTTTTTGGCAGGGAGAACACAGCATGTTATATTGGATCGAGAGTCATCATCAGATGTAGAAGTAACTTCAGATGTGTCCCAGGGAAGCATGTAAGGACCCTTGTAGTTAATGTTGCATGTTAATGACCTTACAGACAATATTAATGGTAAAATCAGGCTTCTTGCAGATGATGCAGTTATCTATAATGAAGTACTACCTGAGAGAAGCTGCATAAATATTCAGTCAGATCTAGATAAGATCTCAAAGTGGTCCACAGTTTGGCAACTTGCTTTAAGTGTTAAGAAATGTAAAACTCTGCACTTCACAAAATGAAAAAAGTAATATCCTATGACTATAATATCAATGAATCACTGTTGGACTTGTCCATCTCACACAAATACCTCTGTGTAACACTTTGTAGGGGTATGAAATGGAATGGAATAATCACAAAGGTTCAGTCACGGGTAAAGTCGGTGGTAGGCTTCAACTTTATTGGTAGAATACTGAGGAAGCGCAATAAATCTACAAAGGAGATGGCTTACAAATGACTTGTGCAACCAGTTCTAGAATATTGCTTAATTGTGTGGGATGGGACTAACAGGGAATATTGACATATAAATAAATAATAAATAAATGGTTTATTTGTCCATAAAATTTTTTACAGTCATGAACACAGTCTGTTTAAAAACATATGAACATTAATAAGAGTTTAGAAATAAAGATAAATCACACAACATACATTAAAAATCCTTGATGGAGTACATACATTTAGCAATTAACAGTTGCTTTAATTTTGTCTTCAATATGTTTCTATTTAACAATTTTATATTATTTGGCAGCCTGTTATAAAAATTTCTTCCAGCAGAAAATGGGCTATGATCTGTTGCTCGTTTATTACTAAGTTTTATGTGGCAATCCTCTCATCTCTTGTATAATAATTATGGATTTCACTATTCAGAATGAGATTTTCTCTCTGCAGCGGAGTGTGCGCTGATATGAAACTTCCTGGCAGATTAAAACTGTGTGCCCGACCGAGACTCGAACTCGGGACCTTTGCCTTTCGCGGGCAAGTGCTCTACCAACTGAGCTACCGAAGCACGAGCAGGAGAGCTTCTGTAAAGTTTGGAAGGTAGGAGACGAGGTACTGGCAGAAGTAAAGCTGTGAGTACCGGGTGTGAGTCATGCTTCGGTAGCTCAGTTGGTAGAGCACTTGCCCGCGAAAGGCAAAGGTCCCGAGTTCGAGTCTCAGTCGGGCACACAGTTTTAATCTGCCAGGAAGTTTGATTTCACTATTGATTATACTATGTTCCGTATTTTCTTTTACAAAGAGCATAGTCCTGACAACACACAATGAATACACTGTCAGTATGTTATACGTGATGAAGTATTCTCTGCAGGACTGATGTTTACTAATATTAGCTATTATCGTAGTTGCTCTTCTCTGGGTTCTGAAAACCCTATCCGTGTATACCATTGATGCCCCACACCAAATCTCGATACCATATATATATAGGTGGGAGTGTATGATTCCTAGATAGACTTGTCTTAAGACAGATGGTGTTATTATGTCAGAAAGGCATTTTAGCAGGTAGGTGTTACAGGAGATTTTTTACAAAAATAGTTGATGTACTCCTTCCATGTAAGATGTTCATCTACTATAATACACAGGAATATATGTTCATCAATTGTTTCAACTGAATACTCTGGCTCAGTATCCACTTGTCTTGATTTATAATTTAGCAGAAACTCCATCAGAATTGTCTTGTCCTTATTTAGCGCCAATTTCTTTTTGGTGCGATATTATGTGATGAGACTAATGTTCTCTGTATTATTTTGCACTGCTAACTGCTTTGTAGAGCCCCATCTTCTGAAAAAATATCATCGGCATAATTTACTAGGTTTGAATTTTATGGAATTATTATGTCACTGATGTACCCGTTGGACAATACAAATGAACACATTGTCTCATATCGGCAAGGTGTTGTCTTAATAAGTGTAATGCCATTCCCCTGACTCCATAAGTTTCCAATTTTTATAGAAGAGTAGAATGATTTACAGAGTCAAAGGCCGTGGATAGGTTTTAAAAGGTGGCAATAACTTTGTTTCCATCATCAAGTTTATCCAGTACTGCTTGAAAAAATGTAGCTACTGCTGTTATTACAGGCCTGTCCTTCCTGAAACCGTGCTGAGAGCTTTTTAGTTCATTGTACTTGCAGAAAAATGATTCGAGCTGATCAAGAAGTAGCCTTTCCAACAACTTACTGAGTATTGATGTCAATGAAATAGACCTATAATTTTGCACATCTGTAGTTATTCTCTTTTTGTGTCCTGGTCTTATTTCAGTGACTATTAACAAGTCAGGAAAAGACCACTGACTGAAAGAGCTGTTTATTAAATATTGTAGTGGCTTTATTAATTCAGTACAGCACCCTCTCACAAATTTGTATGAGATGTCATCCCAACCACTGGATGTATTTGCTTTTAAGTTGGAAATGGTTTTCAGGATTTCCAATTGTGTAACACACCTCAGGAAGAATGAATTACTGACATTACTGGGTTTTAGCACTTGTGGTGGGTCAATCACATCCTCCCTACTCATCTTACTACACTGATCTATGAATGTCTCACATTCTTCCTAAGGGTCACACAGTAATTTCTCATTGCCTCTAACTATTATGTTACTGCATACTGCATTGTCACTTCCCCTGCTTTCCTTGTTTACTATGCTCCACGATGTTTTGCTAATATTTCCGGATTGCCACATTTGTTCCGCATACATCTGTGCTTTTAATATCTTAATTACTTCCCTGTAACTTTGTCTACATGCTTTGTATTTAGATTGGAAGTACTGCAGTTTGGTGTCTCTGAAAAGAACATACAAATCCTTCATATCATCCTTTACTTTTATTACATTGAGGGGAAGTTAAAGATTCTTGTAAGTGTCAGTTTTCTTTAGTTTTTTGTCCATTGGGCATGCTTTATTACGAGAATGAGTTAATGTTATATAAAATTTGTTCCACTTTTCATTAATATGTTCTGTTTCATATTGGTCTACCTGATACCAGTTTATGTGTGCCAGGGTTTCCTTTAATGTATGATAGACTAGCTTTCTTTTATTGGTAAGTAGGTCCCCATGAGATACTATTTCTTTGCCTGTATGAATCTCTACGGCTAATGCACTATGATCTGAAATGTGGTTGTCAACAGTTCTAACAACAAGGTTTTCCTTGCTTAAGTTGGTAATAACGTGGTCAATACATGTCTGAGAGTCACATTTTATGCTTGTTGGTGTTGAATCCACATTGGTGTAATTAAAGGACTGTAACATATCAATATATCTGAGATAATTAATATTATTAGTTAAGGAGTCAATGTTCACATTGCCTACTGTTTTTTATTAGATGAGAGTTTATCAACAAGTTCCTCTAAATGACAAAAGAATTCTTCCATATTACTGTTAGGGGATCTGTAAAGGCTAGGCATTATTAAACTGCTATTTCCGAGCTTTATTCTTATTGCGGCTATTTCAAGAACCATCTCACATAGGAATTTATCCAACCAATCAATTTTTTTTTTTTTTTTGCACTTGACATTATTTTTCACATAAATACCAACACCACTACCTTTATGTTGCTTCCTACAATACACACCGACAGTTTATAATTACTTAAATTAATGATACATATTTCTTCAGTTTTGCACCCTAGTTCATTCACAAGATAAATATGAGCACTACTATCTCTTACAAATACGTCAATTTGTTCAATTTTGTTGGCAATATATTGGTTTTTTTGTGATATTATTTTGAGTTTACTGACATTAATGATGATCTGCTCACAACACATATACAGACAAGAGCGGCACAAATGACCACAGGTTTGTTTAATCTGTGGTAGTGTGTCACAGAGATACTGAAGGAATTTAACTGGAAGGCTCTTGAAGATAGACGTAAACTATAGCGGGAAAGTTTAGTAACAAAGTTTCAATAACTGGCTTTAAATGATTATTCTAGGAATATACCACAATCTCCCATATATCACTCACACAGGGGTCTTGACGATAAGATTAGAATAATTACTGCACGCACAGAGACATTCAAACAATCATTCTTCCTGCACTCCATATGTGAACGGAACAGGAATGAAGCCTAATTACTGGTACAATAGGATTTACCCTCTGCCACACACCTCACAGTGGTTTGCAAAGTATAGATGTAGATACAGACTGTGTTGGAAGTCTCATTACTAGTGCAAACCGTTTCGCCATCAGATGTCATTGTTTTAAAAAACCGAAATGACTGAACATCTTCCCATGTTGGGTCAAAGTGTTTCTGCAGGGCACTTTTTTTATATATATACATATATATATATATATATATATATTTTTTTTTTTTTTTTTTTTTTTTTTTTTTTTTTTTTTTTTTTTTTTTTTTTTTGCAAGAAGAGTAATGCCCTTGAAGAATGTGTAAGGAGTCATTTGTGGCAGCTATTTTCCTTATTTACACAGACTTTGGTACTTACCAATATCCTTATTGTAAAATAACTCACCTTTTACATGGACAGAATTTTATGCTTTCTCTGTTTTCTTCGTGGTAATCCGCTCGGTCTTAGCTAATGGAAAATACCAGTCATTTCCAATATTCAATTCACACACCACACCCAGTTGAAAAACAGTTCCTTAATTAGACAGCAATGAGTGTAAAAGATTGGTGTTGCCAGTGAATAAATACAATACAATAATTTGCAACTCAATATTTTACTTTAGAGTAAGTGGCAATCTATCTTTTCCCTATATTGTTGATGTTCCAACTGGAGTTTCCAGTGTTCGTAACATCATGATTTCAAAGAAATATAAGGAAATACACTGAAGTGCCAAAGAAACTAGTATAGGCATGCGTATTGAAATACAGAAATATGTAAACAGGCAGAATACAGTGCTGTGGTCAGCAACACCTATATAAGACAACAAGTGTCTGGTGCAGTTGTTCAATGGGTTACTGCTGCTACAATAGCAGGCATCAGCTCAGAGGTACTGAAGAAGTGGGGATTTTCCCGTATGACCATTCCACGAGTGTACTACGAATATCAAGAACCACGCAAAACACCAAATCTTCAATATCACTGCGGCTGGAAGAAGATCCTTCAAGAACAGGACCAACAACGACTGAAGAGAATCATTCAATGTGACAGAAGTGCAACCCTTCTGCAAATCACTGCAGATTTCAATGCTGGGGCATCAACAAGTGTCAGCACGCGAACCATTCAATGAAACATCATCGATATGGGCTTTTGGAGCTGGAGGTCCACTTATGTACTCTTGATGGCTGCATGACACAAAGATTTACATCTCATCTGGACCCGTCAACACCAACATTGGACTGTTGATGACTGGAAAAATGTTGCCTGGTCAGACGAGTCTCATTTCAAATTGTATTGAGCGGATGGATGTGTAAGGGTATGGAGGCAGCCTCTTGAATCCCTGGACCCAGCATGTCAGCAGGGGACTGTTCAAGCTGGTGGAGGCTCTGTAACGGTGAGAGTGTGCAGTTGGAGTGATCTGGGACCCCTGACACATACGTAAGCATCCATTCATGTCCATTGCGCATTCCGATGGACTTGGGCAATTCCAGCACAACAATACGAAACCCCACATATCCAGAATTGCTACAGAGTGGTTCCAGGAACACCCTTCTGAATTTAAACACTTTTGATGGTCACCAAACTCCCCAGACACGAACATTATTGAGCTTATCTGGGATGCCTTGCAACATGCTGTTCAGAAGAGATCTCCACCTCATCATACTCTTACAGATTTATGGACAGCCCTGCGGGTTTCATGGTGTCAGTTCCCTCCAACACTACTTCAGACATTAGTCGAGGCCATGCCATGTTGTGTTGCGACACTTCTGCATGCTCGTGGGGGACCTCCATGATATTAGGCAGGTGTATCAGTTTTTTTGACTCTTCAGCGTACAATGAATATAAAGAAATATAAGGAATTATTTTGCAAACTGATATGGTCATATTGTTGTGTAATCTAACAAAACAAGATTCCAGACAAAAGTGCCAAGACATGAAGATTGTTGCTTGTTCCTTGATGTGGCTGATTATGAATTCACTGCCTGCAAGACTTGGTCCATTCGGTTCGACAACCAAGCGTTCCATGCTCCGTAACAAGAAGACATTGACGATTCTAAGCATATTCTTGTTTAAACTGATAGTGACATACTTCTTCTTTGAACTGATAACTTAAACTCATTTTCATAAATTTTGTGACCTGGCCAGTTTTGATGCCTCAATTATTGATTTGCTGACTACACTCCTCGCAACTTGACTGGAGAGCTGAATATCTACAGAATATGTGTGCAAAATAATTTCCATTTCTAATAAGTTAAATGTTTTGAATTTTGAAGTGAAAGATGAGTGGGTTGGATGCACTTTATTGCCATGATTATTGTATTACTACAAACCACTGATTATGAGCTTAGAGAATTCCACTATGTACCAATAACCGAAGGCTCTATTAAAAAAAAAGTTGCAGGAAGTGAATAGCAAAAAGTAATGCCGCTTTATTAATACCGATGCAGCTCTTCAAGTGAACAGTGAAGACAAACTTTGCGCACAACTCCTCCATGCACCGAGATGCTATAATTCTAGTTAGTATGTTCATTTTGCAAGAAACCATCTTTGTGCGACCGAGGCAAGTAGTATGTCATTGGAAGGGGCTTCAAATTACATGATGTTTTTCCTACAGCAGGTAAAAGCATAAATAACAACTGTTATATTGACTCCAGTGCTTCAGCACACATCTAAACTTCCATGTGAAGTGAATACACGCAGATCAACAGTAACCCAAGTGCTAGTAGTGGATAACGACAATTTGTCCACTGAAGAAACTGGTGACACACAAATTGACGCAGAAGTTGTCAGAAAAAGGACAAAACGTAACAGATATTCTTTAAGTGCCGCAATCAAGCACAAATTTACTTTCTGTATGTAAAGTAGTGGAAAAGTCATAAACAAGACTGTCACAATTACACTAAGCAAAAGAATCTATTTGCAACTACAATGTTTCATAATGGCACGTAAAAATTGGACCAGCCCAATAACTGTGTGGGAGCACGCAGACGAATAGTTGCATGTGCACAGTACAGGTGCAGTGGTAAAGACTCTAGTGTGCACACAATCATTTACTCTTTGCTTTTTGTTTGTGTTGTCTTAGATGTTCCATGTTAATGTCTGGATTGCTTGAGAATAAAGTTGAACATTAAGAATAGGAACGAGTCAATCATTACAATAATGGAGCTACATAGTGGCTACAACTGTTTAGTGTATCATTATTAACTAACTTGAACTTGTGATATAAGAGATTAGGTAGGCCATTTCAGCTCTGACAGAATGGAAGTTTTGCAGAAAAAAGTATGTCCAAAGTCATTCATTAGACAGGAATTATTGATTATCCATGTATTATTTGCTTGCAAAGGCAAGACTACCTTTCCAACATTCTGAGTCAAGAGCAAATGGTATCCTTGAATTAAGACATTCTAATTTGCATGGGCTAATGGAAAAAAGATCAGTTGGAGGTGCCAGATATTTCCTATCTCTTATTGATGATTATTCAAGGAAGATATTCCCACATTGGCTATTTCAATCAAAACAGCAAAAATTAACAAAGGTGAGAGATGTGA
Source organism: Schistocerca piceifrons (assembly GCF_021461385.2). Lineage (NCBI taxonomy): Eukaryota > Metazoa > Arthropoda > Insecta > Orthoptera > Acrididae > Schistocerca > Schistocerca piceifrons. The sequence goes on along the minus strand of NC_060138.1, from coordinate 421,722,644 downwards.
TTTTAAAAATCTGTTACGAATAATGATATCAACAGTGCCTAGTGTAAAAAGTCTTGGGAGTCAGAAATTATTTCCAAAATTAAGCAAGATGAATCAGAAATAGTTGAATCTGAGCCTATTCCTGATGAGAATAATGACGATTCACAACGTATTTTTTTTTTTTACATGATCAAAGCAGCTCAGAAAATTCAAATAAAATTCTGCATCCTCACACCAAAGTTAAATGGTCAGAAGATCAAGAATTCCAAAACCAATAACAATGAATGCTTATGTGACCTATCACCCTACACATTCCGAGAATTCAGATCCACATGACCTATTACTCTACAAATACAGATAATTCAGAGAGGTCATTAGAAGAGGCTCTACAATGTAGAGAATCCCACAATTAGTGTAAAGAAGTTAAAGAAGAATTGCACTCACAAGCAATAGACACAAAGTGGATTTTCAAGACTAAAAGAATCTCCAAGGTAACATTTTCAGTTAAAAGTACAGATAGTAGTTAAAGGATGTGCTCAAACAAAGGGTGTTAACAATGAAGGGACGTATGCCCCAGTCATCTGCTACATTCATTAAGTATTGCTTTGGTTTAGCTACTAAAATTCACTTGGACATTGCTACAAGCTGATTTGAAAGAGGAAACTTGAGTCAAAACCCTAGAGACTGATTAACAGCAACTATATTGTGAGGCTTAAAAAAGAAGTTTATGGATTAAAAATGGAGTAGTAATCTAAATGAAGCACTCTTAAACTTGAACTTTACAAGAAGTACAGCAGAGCCAAGTGATTATATGAAGAATACTGGAAATTAGATATTAATTGTTGCAAATTATATTTACAACATGTTAGGTTTCAATAATAATCCACGAGAGAAGGAAAGCTTCAAAAAGAAACTCAATTCATAGCTATGGGACATGTCAAATTATTGGACATCAGAATCGCAAGAGATCACAAAAAGTGATTAGTATGGACAGATCAATCTCATTGTGTAGAATGAATATTGAATAAACACAAGGTGACAGATTGCAATGTAGTTTCAACACCTTTGGACAACAACCAAATACTTATATACGATATGAGGCACAAGACAGACAAAGAGAGAAACACCATAAGAAATATTCCTGACAGAGAAGCTATAGGCAGTTTGACGTAAGTGCAGTTAGGAACCAGAGCTCACCTGACACTTGCAATTGCAGTAGTAAGTCACTTCATGCCAGATTTTCTGAAAATGGACTCATCCTCAGTTTTAGAAAGACACAACATAGTCATTTCTGTACATTGAGGGATACTACATGAATGATAAGTGTAACATATAATTAGGAAATGATAAATAAGACAGAAACTTCAAAATTCTTAGGTGTCCATATAGTGATGAGAATTTAAACTGAAAAAAGCACTTTTCAGAATGCTGTCTTTTTTTTCTATAATGTTTTCTTCCACAAGTGACTGGAAAGAGGTCCAGTTAAGTGACATCATGAAATGAAAACTTGCAAAATTAAGCAGCTCAAAAGCAGAAGAGATTTATGGTTTATCTAATTCTGTAAATATCAAAAATTAATAATACTATTTTAAAAATAAAAACAGAAGACATTACATTACTAGTTGTTCCATAGATCGTGAATATGACATTTCTGTGGCAGAATAATGCACCCTTTTCTTTGCCAAAGTCAGATTTCACCCAGTATAGTGAAGATCATCCATTCTTCTAGTGTTGTAGCTATGCACTTGTCTGTTATTTTTGGATTGGGATTATAACAAATTTCAAAAGTGATTACATGTATTGTAAAGGTACTATGAATATCCTGAGTTTCTTAAATAAATGTCTGCAAGGGGTCTTTGGTGGGCTCCAGCTATTACTCTGATTATATAAGCTTTTGTGCAATGAATACTTTGTCTCTTAATGATGAATTACCCCAACATATGATGCCATATGAGAGCTGTGAATGAAAACAGGTATAGTAGGCTAATTTACCAATATGCTTGTCACCAAAATTTGCAATAACCCTAATAGCATAAGTAGCTGAACCTAGCCGTTCCAGCATATCATCAATATGTTTCTTCCAATTCAATTTCTCATCAATGCACTCACCCAGAAATTTTGAATATTCTGCATTCGCAACAGACTTCTGTTCAAAGTCTGTATTTATCGATGGTGTTATGCCAGAATTGTATATACTGTGTTTTCTCAAAATTTAGTGTTAGTCCATTTACAGAGAACCACTTAACAATTTTTGAAAGACATTATTTACAATTTCCTCAGCTAATTCTTGTGTGATATGTGTCATTACTATACTTGTATCATAAGCAAAAAGAACTAGCTTTCCATCCTTATGAATATAGAGTGGCAGGTCATATGTAAAGCTACTCTTGAATACATTACTTTTTCAAGAATTTTGGATACAGCTGTTAGAAGTGAGACTGGGTGGTAGTACTTGTTAGCATGTGACCTATACTCTTTTTTACACAATGGTTTAACAATAGCACATTTCAGTCTACCTGAAAAAATGCCCTGTTTCAGTGAGCTACTACATATGTGGCTGAGAATCCTACTTATCTGTTGGGAACAAGCATCTAATAATCTGTTGGAAATGCCACCAATCTCAAGCGAGCTTTTTCTTTTGAGTGAATTTATTATATTCCTAATTTCAACAGGACAGGTGGGTTGAATTTCAATTTTATCAAATTGAATAGGTATTGCCTCTTTCATATACAGCCTTGTATTTCCTAATGAATAGCTGGATCCTTGTTTCTCTACAACGCTTACGAAATTATTATTAAAATATTTTTACTTCTGACTTTTTGTTAGCAAACTTTTCATTGAGTTTTATTCATAAACAGCTTCCTGTGCTCTCAGTTGCCCTGTTTCCCTTTTAACAATACTCCAGATTGTTTTGATTGTATTATCAGAGGTGCTAATCTCAGACATAATCCACATACTTCAATAACTTCTCTTAATGAAGTACAGTAGTTTTTATGTTTGACTGTTTCTGGATCATTACTTCTTCTAGCTATGAGATACAATTCCCTTTTCTGTTTACAAGATATTTTTATCCCTTTAGTAAGCCATGGCATTTAGGCAGTTTCCTATAGTTAAGTTTCATTGTTTTCTTAGAGAAACTATTTTCAAATATACTCACAAGAGTATCATGAAACAGGTTAAATTTTAAATTAGTGTCAGCTTCCCTGAGCACCTCATCCTAATATATAATTGGGGTCGACAGAAGTGTCAGATCCCACGCGTCGACTTTGACCCGTGACGTAAGGGTGTTGTCGTATGTGACGTCATGACGGTGTGGAGTTTGGTTTGTGAGTGTGGCGTGTTTGTAGATGTCGTCGTGGTTTGTTGAGCTCTCTGGTGGTATGTTCAGGGTTTTCGTTTGTGTAGTGTAATGGGCTCAGTTTGCTTTTGCTCATTATCCAGAATTCTTCGAGTGTCAGCTGTGTTTGTAGTGGAATTCATTTCAGTGAGTTAACGATTCTGTGTGAAGATTAATTTAGTGTTGTTCGCTGTACATCATGTGGTAATTTTAGTAAAATTAATCGGTTGTTGTTTTTGTTCAGGAATGGATACGACGGATAAAATTAACAGTGTACAGGTCAAGGGAAGTGTTCGATCCCAATGTGTGTCTATGTATGTTGATATTGGTATCGGGAGATGTTTTTGAGCTATATAGGCCAAGGGAAGTGTTTGATCCTAATTTATGGGATCGGGAGCTGCTGTTGAGCTATATAGGTAAAGGGAAGTGTCCCATTCCAGATGATATTGTGTTTAGTGGTATTTGGGGAGTTTTGTGATGTCGGTTTTTTTCATCGTTTTGTGTGGTTTTGTATGGGGGTGGGTGTCTAAATTTGTTTATATTTAGTTTGCCCCCACCTAAAATCACCCCATTTCCCGCACTTGTCCCGTTAGTGTCATTAGGCTTTTTGTGGAAAGTGTGTGTGCGTTTGTTTTTCACTGTATTTTCGTCCTCATGATGTGTACATAACTGACTTTATATGCGCCATATTGGAATCGTGGTTTATGGTCGTTTCCGCCATATTTGTGACGTCATGGGTCAAAGCAGATGGGCAGGATCGGACGCTTCCGTATTTCCTATAACTGTTGCAAGCTTACCCCAAAAATTTGCAATTGTTAAATCATTAATTGAGCACATTATTTTGAAAGACTGTTTTGTATTACTGGATGGAACTATGTTGTATACTGTAACTAGCTGTGCATCACGATCAGACAGACCATTCTTAACAGGAAAAATAATAGTATACCTACTCTGTTTGCTTGTAAACTGGATACTTACTAGTGGTTGTTTCTCAGCACGTTTAAAAATGACAGTGGTCGCACCATTACATAAAAATGGACATAAGTCATGTCCAACTAACTATCAACCAATTTCTTTAAAACCTATTCTATTGAAAGTCATAGTGTGCTGCATGCCATTCTTCTAAATCTGTAAGCATCTATCTGCTAACATCATTCTTAGTGATTCTCAATGTGGATATAGACCTGGCTTCCTGACTGTTAAAGAAGTGGAAAACATTATATCCTTTACTTTGTCTGCGTTTGCATATTCATTTTGTTTTAAATAGCACATTTGTAGACCTGAGTAAAGTTTTTGATTATGTCTGTCATTGGATTCTATTAAAAAAAGCTTTACTTTTACGGTTTTACGCGTAAAGTACTATCTCTGATTATACCTTTAATAAAAAGCAAATCAGACTCTCTGTTTTTTTATACGTGGTGTCTCACGAGGTTTGTTCTTGGACTTTTGCTTTTGCTTTTATTAATTTATGTAAACGATTTGTACAATACAATGCCATGTAAGTCCATATTGGAAGCAGATGACACCACCTTTGTTACAGTACATCGAGCCTAAGACACACATGAGCACAAAGGTGCAGAACAACTCAGAATATTCAGTATATGGTTCACAATAAATAAGTTACAAATTAACCACTCTAAAACTGTAAATATTCTTTTAATAATGACAACTGTAGTGTCTCAGTTAAGCACTTTGACATTCATCTTCATCCAAAATTTAGCTTGGGAAACTCACACTATGTGTACACAAAGTTAGCCCAAGTCACCTTACTGATAAGTAGACTTGGGACTTGCGTAACTGACAAGCTACTGCTGAACTATTGTTGTGCTTTTTTTCTTTTTCAAAAGAAAAAGCACTGCTGCTGTGGGGGAACGCCTCTGGAATGAGAAGAATTTTTATGTGCACAAAAAGGCCATTAGATGCGTTCCTGGAGTAAGAAAAAACCTATCATGTATGGAATACATTAAGGAGCTCAAAATACTGACAACTGCATCTCAGTTTATTCTCGGCAGCTTGGTGCATATCAAGGAAAACCAAGAAAGCCAGGAATTGCAAAGGTCTATACATAAGTAAGACACACGTCAAAGGCAGATTATTGACATCGCAAATATTAGCCCTGAAAAACCTGAAATGGTTATGTATGCACAGGGATACACTTATTTAATATGTTACCAACAACAGCATATGGTGTATCACTGAATGTCTTCAGAAACGTTCTACACAATAGAATAACTTACAATTTGCAATAAAAATGATCTAATCGTCTAAAATTGCTGTATTATTTGACCTCTATATTATTTGAGCTTTTCATAAAATGTTTACTGTGTCATATTGTTGTTTTATTTTCATAATGCTTTCATACTTTATGTTAACATGTAACAAGCATATCTCATAAATATTTGTTAAAATGATTTTCTCAGCAAGTGTATTGTGTCACATACACTGTTTCTCCTTTTTTTGTTCTGTTTGACACATTTATATTTAATAATTATTATATGTGTCTAGTATAAACCATAATTACATTTTTTTAAATATCTAAAATGTATGACTTATTTTGCAACTATATAAATGTGTGTAACAAGACATCAATTACATGGAAAATACTTAAAGATGAATCAATCAACTTAATCCTATGAGTTAGTTAGTACCAGTAGCTGGAGAGCACAGGTAAATTACCAGGACAGGTATGACTCATAAAGTGAAGGTAAACTTCTCTAGGCCAATTGTTATTCTGATGCTATCCTACCATGGTGGACGCAGGATATTTATTAATGACGAATGGAGTTGATTCATCTTTCCACTTCATGCACAGCGGTGTTGATTCAACCAACCGCCTGTTGCTCCCGCGAATATTTCTGGGGCCCTGTTGTGTGGGTTACTGGTGCAAAAACAAGGTCGACAGGTATACCGAATACACACAAAGACTCAAATGTGATATGGACATTCAAATTGCTACTGTACGTCAACAATGTTGAAACAGCTAGTGTCAAGGTTCCTACAACTTAAGGTAAGTGGACTACTGTACGGTGTACATCGCGATGTTTTTTTTTTTTTTTATTTATAACATCCGGGCGGGACGTATTAGTTAAATCACGTTCTCTTAAAAACCATATTCACAACATTTATGTACTATCGGAAAATCTGCTTTTCTTTATGACGGGTAATTAGACTCTTCGTCACAGTGTTTACTTATATCCGGATGTGAGGAAATGAAATGTACGATCTGAAATACGACTCTGGTTTGTAAACACCTGTTGATATGTGATCTGTATGGTTCAACTACAGCTTTGTTTATATGCATCTATCGAAGTCAAAGTTTATTTGTACCGCTCGAGGAACTGAAGGTTGGTACAATAAATGAAAGACGCGTAGGAATTCCAGAATACGTGAAAGTGTTTTTTCCCCCCATTAGGTTCAATTCCCATATTTGATGTATTTTCATTCATTCATAAGTACGCGTGCGTAAAAGTAATATATTATGTTGGTGACAACTTTTTGAGAATGAAATATTGAATGCTGCCTAAAGTAAGGTTGCTTTGGAATGATGTGTTTACTTACCATGATCGTCATCGTAGAAATAATAATAATAATAATAATAATGTACAATGTCGGAACTTTCAGAGTGAGAAAGAAGGTACAATCATCTTCACGACAGCCAACGATTGTTGCTAAAATGCTGTACGTAACGTACTGTTTGTAGAACAGTTTACGGCCATAAATTCGCGTTAATTTTTCTTTTGTGACAGACGTTGGCTCGCCCATCATAATGTGTCATTGTGATGGTTGCATATGCCGAAACTTCGAAGCACTAGTGTTTCTATAAACGTTTGTATAGCATGAAACAACGAGGTATATATATATATAAAAAAAAGAAACCTAGCTTGCAAGTCAACAATGGTAGAAAGCTTTTGTTATACGATGACAGTGTTCAGAGGCACTATATATTTAATATGCATTAAAAAACTTAATTCTCTGCCATAAACAGACCAATCATTTGGAAAGAAGAAAATTTGAATATTTCCACTTGATACATAGTTAGGTTTGCTCTTCGGAGCGTGATTTCATGTCTTTCTTGTATTGACTGTAGAACCTTAATTACTGTAAGGCGTAATGCATTTTTAGCACTGATAATGGTTGTATTCCAAAGGCCGTACCATACGTCTAGAGTCTTAACGTAAGATGTAGGCCGTACATTATCTCAGTAAGCCCACTGCAAGTTGTTGAGTCGTTAGCTTCGCTACTCGTGAAGTTCCAAGAGAATTATGTTCTATCGTTAATTGTTACATTATTTACGTTCTTGTTATTGTTCTTGATGATCATGATTATGTCTTGAACAGGAACTGCGTCTACTGCAATTACTAGAGTAGGATGGTCATGCTGACTATATAATATAGCACATAACCATTACCTGTACTGAAACTTAATAGATTTTTATTTTCGTAACTCCCAACCTTTCATTTTGTAAGGTACTTAGAGACCGTAAATTTTTTTTACAAATTTACTGTTGCAACAAACATAACCTACACTACTGTCCTGTCATACATAGTTTATCATCCACATGGGTCTGAGGGACCTCAAAAAAGTAGCCTATTTATTATGTAGAAATTAAATAATTGACATGGAATATTTTAATAAATACTTTCAAAAACAAATTAACTCATCAACAAGAAACATAACTGCCAAAAACTAAGAATTTGTTTCTTACTTATGAAAAATACCCATTGCGTTCTGGTTTAACCCTTTTTTTTGTTCACAGATATTGTTAGTTTAGGAACACATTTATATAATTCAAATAAGAATTTGAGAACAAACACATGCATTCCATGAAACTGCAAACAACACACAGAGGACATAAATCCTGTAGATTCTGTTTATTACATACTCCCATTACACAGAATTACAAGACATATTTGCACTACTTACCACAGAGACATATCTTCATGTATGGTGCCAACTGTGGCAAGTTTTTGTGGGAGTGGCACATGTATGCAGTTTTTTCCCCTGTTACTGGAAGGACATGTATAGCGCACTTAACACTTCTGGAGTTTCTCTTCAAAGTGTTGTTGTTCCTTTTGACTACCCAAAATTCTGCCAATGCAGGCAAGAATTTCAATAGTGAGATGATTGTTAGTAACTCGAATTTTTGTTAATGGTCTAATGAGCTTCATTGCAAGCATTTTCATGAAATGTAGTCTGCAAAGTGGTTGATGGTTTTTGTAAGAGCCATAGGTTACATATGTATTTACTGCACTAATGTCAGTGGTTCTGTAAAAAATGTCAATTGACCATGAGCAAATTTGATGACCACAACTATACAGAGCACACTCTTTATCCAAGCAATCTGCACGACCCTTGGTTTTATTGTAACAGGTAAGGATCTCTAACTTACCACTTGCACTGTCAGTGCCTCTACAGTGATGTATGGAAGATACCAACACTATTGCTTTCTTCTTCATTGGTACAAGGGAAGTCAACATCATATTATTTCTGAACTCTTAGAGCTCTGAATCCACTTTTACAGTGTTATGTGGTAGAAATGTATGTGGTGACTCTTTCTTGTTTGTATTTACTGTACTACCAAAAGTCAAATCTTTTTCCATCAGTATTTTCAGCAACTCAATGGATCCAAACCTATTATCAGCTATGGTATTCCTATTGAAATACTGAAGATGATGAAAGAGCTTATATGGCTTTCAGAAAAGTATTTTCCTCATATGGATCCCCCCCCCCCCCCCTCCAGTGTATAAATAGGCATTACGAAAATATTTATTTATTTTAAATTTGCATCATCCACAGAACCCTATCAACATTGGCACAGTGACAAAGTGTTGTGTGGTATACAGGTCCTGGCAGTTCTGCATGTAGTAGCTTCAACTTTCACTCATGGTTGGCAGTGTAAACCAAGAAGCTAAATGATGATGATGATGAGTTGCCTTGTTCAGATGAAGAAGTGCTTCTTTATCTTACCAATTGAATCGATTTTTACCACAAAAGTTTTGTGGAATTCCATTGGATTCACATACCTCATCAGTGTCAGTTTGTGACACCTTTTCATTGTATTCCTTCTTGTCATCACTTATCTCAAGTTCAGGTGCTGAATCATGATCAGTTCAGGTGCTGAATCATGATCAGTGTTTAGCGCAAATTCTTTCTCTTCTTTCTTCTTCTAACCACTGCATTACTATAAATAAAAATCAGGATCATCCACCTTAATCACTTCGGAAGGACCTGCTGCCAGTGACTCAGCTACTATCTAGGTGCTGTCTCTCAGTCCACAAACAAAACGTTGCAAGCCACAAAGTTGCACCTTATAGGAAAACTGCAACGAAACAAACTCATAGGCACTAACTGACAACAACGAAGGATTATGTGTCCGTGCAGCTGTGCAACTTGATTAGTTTAAATGATACAAATGGTACTTCCAACCTCAGAGGTCTGACGTATCATTTCCTTTTTTATAATGATCGCATCCTTTTTGGTAAAATATTCTGGAGGCAAACTAGGGACCCATTCGGTTCTCCAGGGAAAGGGGGGGGGGGGGGGGAGGAGGGAGACTACACAGGAAGATGTCATCGTTCGGAGAAACAAAACTGGCATTCTATGGAGCAGAGCATGGAATGTTAGTTCCCTTAATCGCATAGGTAGGTCAGAAAATTTAAAAAGGGGAAATGGATAGGTTGAAGTTATGTGTAGGCTAATTAGATAGGTTTGGTGGCAGGAGGAACAGGTAAATGCAAGATTCCAAATGAAAAGTCCAATGGGGTTAATGCAGGATTGGGTTTAATAATGAATAAGAAAATAGGAATGTGAGTAACCTACTACGAACAGCACAGTGAGCGTATTATTGTAGCCAAGATAGACACGAAGCTGATGCATATTACAGTAGTATAGGTTTATATGCCAACTAGCACATAGATGGTGAAGAGATTAAGGAAATGTATTCTGAGATAAGCGATATTATTCAGATAGTTAAAGGAGGTGGAAATTTAATTATTTTTTTTTTTTTTTTTTTTTGGGCGGGGGGGGGGGGGGGGGGGCTGGCTAGAATTCAACTTTAGGACAAAAACGCGAGAAAAGGAAAAATAGTAGGTGAATGTGGATTGATTTTTTTTTTTTTGGGGGGGGGGGGTGACAGGCAAAACAGACTGGTAGAATTTTGCTCAGAGTATAATTTAATCATCACTAATACTTGGTTTAAGAATCATAAAATGAATTTGTGTACGTGGAAGAAGATTTAGGAACCAGTTTTGAAATTGTAAGATATTTCCAGGGGCAGATGTGGATTCTAATGACATGGTTATGAACTGTAGATTAATACTGAAGAAATTGCAGAAAGGTAGGAAATTAATGTGATTGGACCTCAATAAGTTGAAAGAACCATCAGCAATTTGTTTAGAATCTGTACAATGTAGGAAAAGACAGATTCTACTTACCATAAAGAAGGCACATCAAGCTGCAGGCAGGCAAAGTTACAAGACACTTACCTAAAGCTTTTGGCCACAGCCTTCATCAGTAAAAAAGAGAGACACACACCATTCACAAACACAAGCAAGCATACCTCATGACAGCCAACTCCAGCATCTTGGTTTTTTTTAGATTAGATTTACTTTCATTCCAATTGATCTATAGTGAGGTGGTCCTCCAGGATGTAGAACATGTCAGAAAAACAATAATACATGACAAATATTTACAACTAAAACAAATAAGCTGATGTACCTTCCACAGGTCCCAAGTGGAATGATCGTCATTTTTTTTTTTAATGAACCCTATATGTAAGGATTATTTTACAACTCTCATTTACTAAAATTGCATTAATGTACCAAATTTAAAATTTTAAAAAATATTATAAGGTGATAAACATATAATAGAACTACTACAATACTTGGTTACAGTGAACACATTACTGCATTGAAATCATGCAGAAGTTAGAGATTATACTCAAACCAGTTGGTTCTACTGACAATGGAGTAGAAGGAGTTGGCCACCAATAAATTCTTTAGGCTTCTCTTAAACTGAATTTCATTGGTTGTTAAGCTTTTTATGGCTGTTGGCAAGGGCTGGAATTCTGGCCCAAAATATAGGAGTTGGCTGTTGTGTGTGCATGAGGTGTGCTTTTTTTACTGATGAAAGCTGTGGCCAAAAGCTTTATGTAAGTGTCCTGTAATTGTCCCTGTCTGCAACTTGATGTGTCTTCTTTATGGTAAGTACCTATCTTGCCTTTTCCTACATTGTAGACATTCCTACCTGGAGTTTCCATTGCTTGTTTAGAGTCTGAGATTGTTGAGAATTTCAGAGGGAGCATTATTAGGCAATACTTGACTAGAACAAAGGAAAGGAATACTATAGAAGACAGATGGGTACCTTTAAGAGATGAAATAGTGAAAGCAGCAGAGGATCAAATAGGTAAAAAGACAAGGGATAGTAGAAATCATTGGATAACACAGGAGACATTGAATTTAATTGATGAAAGGAGAAAATATAAAAATGCAGCAATTGAAGCAGGTAAAAACGAATACAAATGTTCAAAAAATAAGATTGATAGGAAGCACAAAATGGCTGAGCAAGAATGGCTAGAGGACAAAAGTAGGGATTTAAGCATATTTCACTAGGTAAGAGGTAGATAATGCCTACAGGAAAATTAAAGAGGCCTTTTGGGAAAAGAGACTTAGCTGTATGAATATTAAGAGCTTAAACAACAATATGGGAATTGTGAGTCCACCTTGGCCCAAAACACTTTGTTATTTGTTTACTTATGTATTCCTAAAATTAGTTTCAGTAACAAATATCGCCATCATCAGTGGGTTTTTAAAAATCTAAAACATGCAGATAATAGCATAGTTAAACAGCACATTATTACATTTTTACTGTAAAAATGTGGGTTCTATAAATCTAAAACACGAAGAAATTAGTATAGTTATACAAGCACTGTAACACAGTATTACATTTTTACTGTAAAAATGTAATAATGTGTTACAGTTTTGTATAACTATGCTATTTTCTGTATGTTTTAGAATTAAAGAACCCACCGATGATGCCGATATTTGTTGTTGGAACTAGTTTGGAGAAATAATAAGTAAACAAATAACAAAGTGTTTTGCATCAAGCCGGACTCACAATTCCCATATTGTTGTTTTTTCTATGCAAACATGGACCAAATGGAAGAGCTCCAAAAATAAAGTTATTGATATCAAGAGCTTAGATGGAAAACCAGTCCTAAGCAAAGGAGGGAAAGCTCAAAGGTGGCAGGATTATAGGCTATAGAGGGTCTGTGAAGGGAGATGAACATGGAGGCATATTATAGAAAGTGAAATGGGTGTAGATAAAGGTGAGGTGGGAGAAATGATGCTGCGAGAAGAAATTGTTAGAGTTCTGAAAGATCTAAGTTGGATCAAGGCCCTGGCAGTAAATGATATTTATCAGAACTACTGGTGGCCTTGGGAGAGCCAGCCATAACAAAACTCTTCTATCTGTAGTGCGAAATATATGAGACAGGCGAAATACTCTCAGACTCCAAGAAGAAAAAGCTATTGCCGACAGGTGTGAAAATTACAGAACTGTCATTTTAATAAGTTATGGGTGCAAAATACTAACACAAATTCTTTAGATAAAAATGAAAAAACTGGCAGAAGCTGACCTCAGGGAAGATCAGTTTGGATTCCGGAGTAATGTAGGAACATGAAAGGCAGTGATGACCCTATGCCTTATCTTAGAAGGTAGGTCAAGGAAAAGCAAACCTATGTTCATAGCATTTCTAGAGAAAGCTCTTGACAGTGTCAACTGGAATACTCTCTTTGAAATTCTAGCGGTAACAGAGGTAAAATACAGGGAGTGAAGGGCTATTTGCAACTTTCCAGAATGAGATTTTCACTCTGCAGCGGAGTGTGCGCTGATATGAAACTTCCTGGCAGATTAAAACTGTGTGCCCGACCGAGACTCGAACTCGGGACCTTTGCCTTGCCCGCAAAAGGCAAAGGTCCCGAGTTCGAGTCTCGGTCGGGCACACAGTTTTAATCTGCCAGGAAGTTTCATATTTGCAACTTGTACAGAAACCATACATTGGTCATAAAAGTTGAGGGGCATGAAAGGGGAGCAGTGGTTGAGAAGAGATTGAGACAGGCATGTAGCCTATCGCCGATATCATTCAGTCTTTACATTGAACAAGTAGTAAAGGAAACCAAAGAAAAATTTCAAGTAAGAATTAACATTCAGGGAAAAGAAATAAAATATTTGAAGTTTGCGAATGACATTGTAATTCTGTCAGATACAGCAAAGCAATTGGAAGAGCAGGAATGGACAGTGTCAGGGAGAGGAATATATGAGAAGAATATCATCATAAGCAAAACAAGGATAATGGAATGCAGTCAAATCAAATCAGGTGATGCTAAGGGAATTAGATTAGGAAACAGATGCTTTAAGTAGTAGGTGATTTTTGCTATTTAGGCCACAAAATAATTGATAATGGACGAAGTAGAGACGATATAAAATGTAGATTGGCAATGGCAAAGAAAGCAGTTCTGTAAAAGAGAAATTTGTTAACATGGAACATAGATTGAAACGTTAGGAACTCTTTTCTTAAGGTATTTGTCTGGAATGTAGACATGTACAGAAGTGAAACATGGATGATGAACAGTTTAGACAAGAAGGGAATAGAAGCTTTTGAAATGTGGTGCAATGGAAGAATGCTGAAAATTAGATGGGTAGATCACATAACAAATGAGGAGGTAGAATATAATTGAATTGCGGAGACAAGAAATTTGTGGCACACGTCAAGGGATCACAAATGTAGTTTTGAAGCGAAGCGGGGGAGGGGGGGGGGGGAGGGAGGGAATCATAGAGGCAGACGAAGAGATGATAAATAGATTAAGAAGACTGTAGGCTGTAGTAGTTCTTCAGAGATGAAGAGGTCTACACAGGACAGAGTAACACAGAAAACTGCATCAAACCAGTCTTTAGGCGGAAGACTACAATAACAACCACTTGATGAGGGTAATGTGTACTGTTTGGAGGGGGAAAAAAAATGTAGATACCATCTAACAATTGTATGCTATCAATAGTTCACTTATGATGATACCATTAATGGCAATTACTCAAACTGCTCCACAGATTGTAAATGGTTTCTGTGAAGGCTTTAATGGTCAACTGCTAGGAGAAATTTTTATGTTACTTTTTCAGTTTTTAAATTTTCATTTTCTTCTTTTATTGATGGAAATGTTTCAGATCTGAGTTGTAGAAAAAGGAACAGGGTGCCACAGATAAATTTTTGAGAACCTGAATAAAAGAGCAGTTCATGTGGATCATCATGTTAACTGTTTACTCACAAGGGAACCTCCCCATCGCACCCCCCTCAGAATTAGTTATAAGTTGGCACAGTGGATAGGCCTTCAAAAGCTGAACACAGATAAATCGAGAAAACAGGAAGAAGTTGTGTGGAACTATGAAAAAAATAAGCAAAATATACAAACTGAGTAGTACATCTGCAAGATAGGCAAATCAAGGATAGTGTAGGTTAGGAGCGCCGTGGTCCCATGGTTGGCGTGAGCAGCTGCGGAATGAAAGGTCCTTGGTTCAAGTCTTCCCTGGAGTGAAAATTTTACGTTCTTTATTTTCGCGAAGTTATGATCTGTCCGTTCGTTCATTGACGTCTCTGTTCACTGTAATAAGTTTAGTGTCTGTGTTTTGCGACCGCACCGCAAAACTGTGCGATTAGTAGACAAAAGAATGTGCCTCTCCAATGGGAACCGAAAACATTTGATCACAAGGCCATAGGTCAACCGATTCCTCCACAGGAAAACAAGTCTGATATATTCTATACGATACTGGTGACGGCATGTGCATCACATGACAGGAATATGTTGTCAACACACCTGACTTGTGCACTTGGTGAATGGGTAAAAAGATTCTTCTACCTTTCCCGATTTAGGTTTTGTTGTGGATGTGATAATCACTCCCAAAAAAGTGATGAAAACATAAGAGTTTGTCACATAAACTGCAACAAATGAATGCAACAGTTTCACAGTCGCACAGTTTTCCCTGTGCTCTGTCAAAAAATATGTTTTTAACATTTTCAAATTTTTCCGTTTGTAGACCGTCAAATCCTGCATATGTCCAAGCAAATCTGAACATGTCCTGGAATTTTGGAGAGCAAAGTTGATTATGTGTGAGTGCCTGAACTTCGATAATTGACACACGAGCACGTGAACAATACTGCTCTGTGTACCTGTGCACCTTCGCAAAATCATACAATCTTGTCACAAAGTATTTCATTTGCCGAAAACCAAACACATCTAACGGTTGCACAAGAGGTGTACAACCTGGAGGAATGGTAATCACGTCTACTCTCACACTAAAACTGTACAATGCCTGATCCTTCTGTCCTGTCTAGCTGTCAAAGAGTAAGGCAAAATCTTTGTCCGCGTAAGAAGCAATCACATGTTCATTAAAGTCTTTCACTAGTCTTTTCTCCGTTTTTCCTGACCCACTGCAATTCACTACGGCGCAGTTACCTCACATCGGACGGACGGATAATAATTGTCTGAAAATAAAAAATTAAACTTTTCACCCGAGTGAAGACTTGAACCAAGGACCTCAGGGTTCACAGCTACTCACGCTAACCATGGGACCACGGTGCTCCTCAGCTTACGCTCTCCTTCATGTTGCCTATATTGCGCATGTACGACTTAGTTTGTATATTTTGCTTATTTTTTTCATAGTTCCATACAACTTCTTCCTGTTTTCTCGGTTGATCTGTGTTCAGTTTTTCAAGGCCTATCCACTGTGCCAACTTATGACTAAATCTGAGGGGGGTGCGATGGGGAGGTTCCCTTGTCAGTAACATAAAATTTTATTTGCTGCCCCCTAAGAACCAGCAAATAGTAGTCAGTTTTCAAATTGTAATTCACTTTTCTGATAATTAAGTTTATGAATTATGAATTTGTTTGTAAATATTGTCAAATGACTGTTACTGCCCAGCCCTCCAATATTCAACAGGATCTTCAAAAAGATACAGATTGTAGTGCTAAAAAAGACGAGATCTTTTGGAAACTGTAAATTAGGCTAGTTTCTAATAGTAATTACTATAAGCTGAAGCAAATTGCTGACAGTTTTCATTTATATTCATCGGGACTTAAAGTTTGTAATAAACATAAATGTAATAAAATCTTTAAGCACAGACTTTTGTAAAAGTAAGGCCCTTGTAGAATTAATGTTTTGTGAGTGCAATTGTTCTCCCACTTTTATTGTCAAAGAGAAAATATCAACCTTCAAAATCAGCCCCTACTTAGTTATGGCAACTGTGTACAGGATGACCAGCACTTTGGGAATATCCTGGTGCAATGAATCTGCTGTTGTCTGCTTCCAGCCTTTTAGTTTCATCTCAGAATGGTGGGGTATCTGTATTACATGGCAGACTATGCCACACACACACACACACACACACACACACAGAGAGAGAGAGAGAGAGAGAGAGAGAGAGCACACAAACACAGTTATTTCATTGTTAAGGAAGAATGTATAATGGAAGGGAAGGAGAAAGTGAAAACCCAGTGCTAGTTTATAGCAACACTTGCCCCCTAATTAACACTGAAGTGGCTTCTGAGCTTAATATTCCCATCTGACTGACAGGTGACCACCAACAGTGTTACTTATATCATGCTTTATGGTACACTGTGGAGAAGTCTGAAATGCAAACATTTATGATTAACATTGTAGTAACTGCCTCTCCTTCTTTGACATTCTAGTATTAGTGTTGGAAGTTTGTGTGTCTGTGAGAAATGGAGTGGGGTGCCTCCCTGGCTTAGGGTCACTTCAGTGACAAGCATTAGATTCCTTAGCTGTGGATATAGATTATAGAATCATACAAGAATATGAAAAACTATATTTTGGTTGTATATCTGAAAACATTTTTGTTGTTACAATTATGCAGCTGCTATCATAAAGAGAATATCGACAACTTGTTTGAAGCATCAGCTCATGCTTATCACAATGAATTGTTATTATGTGTGCTGTTACTTATGTCACACTCCATGCAACAATATTTATTTTGCTTTGTCAGCGTATAATCATCCTACCCCCCCCCCCCCCCCCCTCTCTCTCTCTTTTTAAATACTGAACTCCAGTTGGGAACATTTAGTAGAAATAGGCTACCTTGACAAGTTTCACTTAATATGTTTGTAAATGTAAAATTGTTGTAAAACAAAAATAATTTGTTGATGCTAGAAAAAATTTACAAGTCTGATTGCAAATATTTTGACCTAATGTAAATCATGTGGCCCAGAAAAATGTTTCGCATATTTAGTTACTTTTTTGTACTACTCATAAAATTATGTGTCCTCATTACTTGCCATAATTATATGGATGCACTGAAAAACAAACTTTGTAATAAGGATCACCTTATTATAAGGTAGTTGCATTCAGTACTAATTTTTTGCAACCTAACAAAGGAATTAGTAGATGGTAGAGGTAATGTCTGCACTGAACAGATATTTGAAAGTTGTGCAGCATTAGTTGAATTTAGTGAAACTAAACTTCTAACTGCTGTTGTTTATAGGTCCCCTAACTCCGACTTCAGAGCATTTTTGCTTAAGCTAGACTTTGTAGGAAGTACTAGAAAGTAGTTATATGTGGTGATTTCAATATTAATTTTGTATATGATTGTGCAAGAAAAAAGATGTTGGTAGATCTCCTAAATTCATATGATCTGATGCAAACTGTGTTTTTTCCAACTAGGGTGCAGGAGTTGCTTTCCATTAGAACATTCTAAATGGGGTTCTAACAGTAATGGACAGCCCGGTTGGCTGACTAGTGGGATAAGGATATCATGTAGAACAAAGCGGGAATTATATCAAAATGTTAGCAGTAGTCACAATGAAGCTACAGTAGCCCATTACAAACAGTATTGTAAGGTGCTTAAAAATGTTATTAGCAAGGCAAAAAGTATGTGGTATGCAAATAGAATACCTAATTCACAGGATAAAATTAAAGCCATATGGTCAGTTGTGAAGGAAGTGTCTGGTCAGCAGCACAAGGTCGATGATATAAAGTTAGTTCGCAGTAATAATATTTCTGTTACTGATAAATCAGATATATGTACAGTATTTAACAATCATTTTCTGAGCGTTGCTGGTGAATTAAATAAAAATTTAGTTTCTACAGGAAATCATATAAATTTCTTAGCAAATGCCTCTACGAGATTGACGTCTGAAATACTCCTCTGTAATACAGGCAAGAGGGAGATTGAGTCAATAATTAAATCACTGAAGACTAAGGACTCTCATGGTTATGATGGAGTGTCTGGCAGAATATTAAAGTACTGTGCTGCACATGTTAGCCCCGTATTTAGCCATATTTGTAATTTTTCCTTTAGGAATGGTCAGTTTCCTGAGTACTCAGTAGTACTCAGTAGTAAAGCCGCTTTATAAAAAGGGAGAAAGGGATAATGTAGATAATTTTAGCCTTATTTCTATGCCGTCAGTGTTTGCAAAAGTTATTGAAAAGGCTGTGTATTTAAGGTTAATTGATCATTTTATATCACACGATTTGCCATCAGATGTACAGTTCGGCTTTAGAAGTCATTTGACAACTGAAAGTGCTATATTCTCTTTTCTCTGTCAGGTACTGGATGGGCTAAACAAAAAGTTTTGAATGCTTGGCGTATTTTTTGATTTAACAAAGGCATTTGACTGTGTTTGATCTCACAATATTGCTCCAGAAGTTGGACCATTATGGAATAAGGGGAGTAGCTCACAATTGGTTCACCTCTTACTTTAGCAACAGGCAGCAAAAGGCCATTATTCACAATTTTGATAACGGCTGTGATGTGGGATCTGAGTGGGGTACTGTCAAGTGGGGGGGGGGGGGGGGGGTGCCCCAGGGATCAGTGTTAGGGCTGCTCCTGTTCCTTATTTATATAAATGATATACCCTCTAGTATTATGGGTAACTCTAAAATATTTGTGTTTGCTGATGACACTAGCTTGGTAGGGTGTTGTGTGCAACATTGACTCGGTTTCAAGTAGTGCAGTACATTACCTCAGTTCATGGCTTGTAGAAAAGAAACTAACGTTAAATCATAGTAAGACTCAGTTTTTACAGTTTCTAAAACACAATTCAACAAAATCTGACGTTTTAATCTCACAGAACGGGCATATGATTAGTGAAACTGAACAGTTCAAATTTCTAAAATTTCTAGGTGTTCAGATAGATACTAAACTGTCGTAGAAAGCCCATGTTCAGGATCTTGTTCAAAGACTTCATACTGCCATTTTCACTATTCGAACGGTATCAAAAGTGATTGATACTTCGACATGTAAATTAGTCTACTTTGCTTATTTTCATTCACTTATGTCATATGGTATTATGTTTTGGGGTAACTCTTCCCATTCTAGAAGGATATTTTTGGCTCAGAAACGGGCAGTTTGGGCAATAAGTGGCGTGAGTTCATGAAACTCTTGTCGACCTCTGTTCACGCGTCTGGGTATTTTGACATTGGCCTCTCAATATGTATATTCCTTATTGTCATTTCTTGTTACCAATATTACTTTATTTCCAAGAATAAGCAGCTTTCACTCGGTTAATACTCGGCAGAAATCAAACCTCCATTTGGATCGGACTTCCTTAACTCTTGTGCAAAAAGGTGTGCAGTATACTGCTGCATCCATTTTCAATAAGCTGCCACTCAAATTCAAAAATCTTAGCAGTAATCCACGCACTTTCAAGTCGAAACTGAAGAATTTCCTCATGGGTTACTCCTTCTATTCTGTCGAGGAGTTCCTTGAAAAATTAAGCTGATTCTTATTGTATTCTGATAGCGTTTACGTAAACTTATGGACTGACTTCTTTTCAGGTTCATGAACATTTATTTTTATCTGTTATTACTTTTATGTTGTAAGTTCATGTACTGACATATTCCATGACCTTGGAGATTTGCTCCTCAATTTGGTCCTAAGGAACTTGACGTGTAAATAAAATAAAATCAAAATTAATTTTGTTGCTAAATTTTAATACAAACTCTTACAAAGGTTTAGAAGTAGCCCATAACTTAACCTATTACTGAGCAGTACCATTTTCATTCGTTGGTTAGTAAGATTATTAAAAGGTAAACATGGTTCTAACAGGGTGGTAACCTTTTGTCAAAAATTAAAATTTCATTCTTTGCTTGCTTCAGTATGAACCAGCTGCAGCCTAGAAACCATTGTTAAATACCTCAGTTGTCATATTCCAGAGGTGTCACAGTCTGTACAGTATGTCAGGTGAGTTGTTTAGTAGCACTGATGCAAGCTTGAGGTGTGGTGTGTCCTGTTTCCCATTATTTTCACAGCTGATGTAGTTGATTTTTTCTTGGTTTCACTTGGCTGTGGCCGCTGAGCAGTTGCCTAACTAGGACAACAGAGGCCTAGAGCCCGTCCCCGGTTCCTCTGTCATCATTCTCCATTTTTTGTTTAATCCTCAATTCTGTTTGTCATTTATTGAGACCAGCTTGACTTAACAATGAAGAGGAGATACTCATTTCAATAATTCTCTTTTTTATGTTACCATCCAAAACATAGACATTGCTTGCAATGATAATGCGTTTCCTTTTTTTATTGTTTCATTGCCAGTCAGTATAAAGCAGTAACAAACAAAAAAAACATACTCTGAATATATTCCTTAAACTTTTGTTGTGTTGGCTCTCTTGGAAAAATCGAGAATGACATAACTCGCTGTACCTTTAAGGAGCAGACCTTACAGAACTGTGGCTCACTACAATCTAACCCAAACTTCCTCATGATTTTCTTTCAGACTATCTTTTTAGTGCCTCCTTATCATTTCTCCTATTCCTCTTTTACCTCTTCTTCTTCTTCCTCCTCTTCCCCTTTCCCTCCTTCTTCCCCTTATCCTTTGCTGTTCCTAATTTTTTTCTTCTGTCACAAAAATGCACCCGCATGGTAAAAGGCCACCAGGCTTATGCATCTATTACAATACCCAAATTAGACCACTGCTTCCAAGGCGAAAACTGACCACTCAGTTTCAGTTTTTAACAAGAGGTTACAACTTTGGTGGTACCAGGGTTTCTGCTTCAGTTAGTTAGTCACTTATATGTTCCATGGATCATTTTGCATGATAGATTGTAATGATGTGAAATGGGTCATTTTACATTCACATCATAAATTAGTCTGCACATCTGTTTACATTTGAGCTTTTCTAAGGGTTTTTATTTTATATATATATCACTGGATAAGTCATCACAAATGTTTGTTGCAGCATTGTGCACCTCTTTGTGTGCTAAACACAGTCAAAATATGGAGTAATTGATGTCAGTTTTCATTCTGATATTGTAATTATGTACCCCAGTGTTCCATTTGAACTGTAGTGGATTATTTACAACAAACTTTGTGAGGGAATAAATATACTGTGAAGCAGTAGTCAGAATGCCCAACTCCTTAAACGGATGTCTACAAGATAATCATGGGTGACCACCAAATATTATTCTGATAGCAAGTTTTTGCTCAATGAAGACTTTCTTTCTTAAAGATTAGTTACGCCAGAGTGTTATTCCATGTTACATTATTGTGAGAAAATATTCAAAATATGCCAGTGTACTGATATATCTCTTCTGAAGATTTGCATAGATTTCAAGCATAAATGTGGCTGACCTAAGTTGTTTCACCAGTTCCACAATATTTTCTTTCCAATTTAAATTATTATCAGTATGAACCCGTAAGAATTTAGAAGTTTCCTCCATATTTATTATTTTCTCATTCTGCGTTACACTTATCATTTTGTAGTACTTCTAGATGTGAAGAACTGAATATGTTGGTCTTTTTAAAATTGAGGATGTGACCATTTGCAGAAAACCAGTCAGTGATACTTTTAAGAACTTTGTTGACCATTTCTTCTGTTCCATATGATGCATGGATTGATTACAATACTAGTGTCATGTGCAAAAAGAACTAATTCTGTTTGAAAGAACCAATTCTGCGTGTTGTATACTAGACGGATGATCATTTACATATATGAGGAACAGTAGATGACCTTAGATTGAACCTTATGGAGCTCCATACATGATTTCGCCCCAGTCAGAATTATGTCCATGGCCTATATAGGTTGATATAGCATTCTTTTCATTAGATATGACATTATACATTGGTTGTCAACTTATCTAGGAGAATGCTGTGATTCACACAGTTAAACATTAGAGAGGTCGCAGGAAATGTCAACTGGCACTGTTTTATTATTTAACGGTTATAAAATCTGGCGAGCAAACACATAAATGGCAGATTTCTCTCTTTAAAAATGTTATAGTGATATTGGAATAGAGATTAAAGAACTTATCAGTAAGGTAGGTAATGTAAATATCATCAGTTGCCCTCTACTTTTGTGGACTCCCTCAATGTTATTATATGCAGTGCATGAGAATTAACCTGTAATAATTGATCTTTCGGATGTATGCTCTGCTTTCTCCTTTTGAACTACTTTCTTTGAGACTCTTCATAGAAATGTGTAGGTTAACCTTGCCTTTGCAGTCCCTATTATGGTAAGACCTACAGATTTCTCACTTAATGTGGGTTCTTTAAACTTTGTAAGTTGTATTTATCTATATAGATGGCATGTTTCTTCAAGTGTCTTTGACACACAGGTTTTTTAACATTTCCGCAGTGCTGCCCCAAGAGTCAAACAAATCAGTGACCGTATGTGCTGCTCATCTTTGTATACATTCAATATCCCTGTTTGTCCAATTTGTTATGTATCGCACACAGTTGAGCAGTATTCTAGGAAGGATCACACTAGTATTTTGTTAAGTCTCCTTCGTAGACGTAGTGAAGTTTCTCAGTATCGTACTAGTGAAGTGAAGTCTTCCATGTGCTTTACCAATTATTGAGCGTACGTGATCATTCTGTTTCATATCCCCACAAATTTTTACATCATATATGCATGGTGTTTTTTAAAGTGCTTCATTTTAGGCCTACATTTCTGGACATGGAAAGAAAGTTTTCAACCTTTGCATCACTTTGAAATCTTATATTCTAGCAACTGAGGAAGGAAACAGTTTCAATCCACTTATATCCACTTATATCGTGCCAATAAATATAGGTGGTGTTTAAATTGTTTATAGGTTTCACTTCACAGCATATATTCAATACATTGTTAAGTATCAGTTCATCATTGTTAATGTTAATAACTGCGTGGTAAATGTAGATGCCAATGACACAAATTTAAAATGTTAGGCAACACTGTACACATTTTTTGCATCACAAAAATGGCAATAACTTACTGGGCAGTGAAGAGACCTAAAAATATGCAGTACAGTGTTAGTGCCAGGTAACTGGTCAAACTGGGGGAAATACAGTTTATTATTGGATATGAGAAAATGGCTTTATTGTTTTCTTTGTGTTTCCTGCTACTAAGAATATGTTCTCCATATCACTGTGTAGTTTATAAAGTGTTTGTACATATTTTAATATTAGACACTAGACTGCAAATATAGTTTATGATGTAGGTGGTGTTCTTTTGCAGTGCAACTCAGATGTGACAATGAACAGGGATGATGAAATCTGTTGGTACCATGGAAAGATATCTAGGGAAGCAGCTGAACAGCTTCTGCTCCAAGGTACTTCATGCCCATCATTGAGCTTAGTTAGGAATATAATTTTATTTGAACACAAGTAGATTCTAAATTAAAGAATCTAGAAAGTTTTAATCACAGTTGTATTAAAGTTACTTTGTGATTGGTTTTATCGGTGTTATCATAATTGTAACCTGTTGAGAACTTGTCAGGTTTCTTTTTATGTCTTGCATATGTTCCCTGCTTCATACTGCTAGCAATTTTCTTACAAAATGTGATTTCTGTATTGTGCATTTCATTTATATATGTCCTTTTCAACATTTGTTTAGTTGCCTACAAAGTTTGTCCCTGGATCAAATGCTGTTTATTGTCGATACTTTTCTGATCTCTGTAGAGTGTGGAGAATGTATTGTGGCAATCAGCCAGAGTGTAAACAAATGAGAACTTAGACTGCATGAGGGAGACGAGTGCAGTGGGGGGAACATGCCCCATCTCCCTCTCACATAGCTGAAAAACTACATTCTTGTTCTGTGCTTCTGGTCATAGAGATTGCCAATTCCATGTGGTGTTGTAAGGGTTGTACACAAACACCACCATGGACCAGGATTAGCTCTTTACTAATTTAAACATAGAAAACAGTGAGCAATGCACAACACAGTGCAAGACAAGGTACACAAAGCATTCAGCAACAGCTACAGTACATTTATATGCTGAGGTTGTCAGTGTCGTAAACATGGTAGTTTGGGTTTTACGTGTACTTCTTCCAGTATTTAAGCAACTACAGAGCTAAACACCTTCCACCTATAACTACCACAACAAAGTATGGTGTTGATGATTTTCAATTAATGAGAACACCTGCAGGACCATTGTTAATCTGACATTCAGCTCGCCGACAGCTTTAGCCTGTTGAATACTGTTTTTGTGAAGAACGTATCCAGGGTCCGTGCACTCTGGCCATTGGGAAGGCGGGGGACGGGGGGTCATCTTAGGGTTGCTGTGAATAACAAAATAGTACTGAGGTTTTATGGCAAATGGCTCGAGGTAGACTGCCTGCTACTCAGTATTCATTACATGTTCTGGCGTTCTTCGAAGTGATACAAATGCAGCATCAGGAGTTAGTGGCAATTGATGAGCACTTAGGTCCACAAGTGCCCCATGACCGTAACTTCAGTCCTCCTGCACTCACACATGATCCTCTGCAGTCTCCCTCTTCCTTTGTTCTATCTTCTCCTCTCAATCCACTCCTCCACAGCATTGCACACTGCACACAATTTCCCCTGCCTGTTGCTGGAACAAGCTCATTGATGCCACCCAGATTCATATCCTGCATACCTGCTGCCCCTCCGTCCCAGCTCAGGCACTCTTCTCCAACCCTTCCTCCCTCTCCCCCTCTCCTTTTCCTCCCCTTCACCTACTCCACCCTACACTAGCTCTCACTCCAATCAAGCTACAGTGTCAGCACAATGCAGTAAGCTGGGTCATTGTAGCTGGTTAGGCATGTACACTGTTTATCCAAAAAATTGCAAGACTGTAAGTTGTGTACACGCGACATCAGTGTAGTAACTACTGGTGCATCTTGAACTAACAACTGTAAACACCAAATGTGCACTCGAACAGTCAGTTATGAGGAGACAGTGTTAAGTAGTGGATTTGCGACCATAGTGTGTCAGCGTTGTTGTGTCACAGATTGTAATGGAACAACTAACTGAACATCACCCAAGACATTCTCCTGTATGTTTTGAATAATAGAAAAGTGTGTGCAGAGTGTGTCCTGCACACCTTGACTGCCAAACAACAAATGAATGTGTGTACACTTGCCATGACTTAATTGAAATGAAAAACATGGACAACTCTGATTGTAAAATGTAGGGGACTGACGAACTCAGAAGTTAAGTCCCACAGTGCTCAGAGTCATTTGAACCATTTTTTTGTAAAATGTAAACTTTCACAGCCGGAAATGTCACAATTAATAAAACGTTCTGGGCTATTACGCTGTTAACGAATGGATTTCACCTTAAAGCCTGACAATTTGTCTCCACCTGTGGAGGACATTTTTAAGGGGATCACAGCTTTTTTTTTAATATCTGATTCACAACCCGGCTCACTACTGACTACAGCAAAATTACACTTCCGCAAGCTTCTGCACAGTGGCATGACGTCACACGTTTTGAATATGCGAGTGCGATTGACCATTGTCGATTGGTGTCATCTGTTGTTGCTATCATCCCTTGGTGGAAAACCATTACACAGCTTCTGTACCAGTGTGAAATCTGTTCAACCACAGCATAATAGCCTGGAACATTTGATTAATTATGGACAATTCTTTTCTGGACAAAATGATCACAGGTGAAAATATTTGGTTTTATCAATATGAACCTACCACAAAATGCCAAAGTGTGCAGAATAATGGGGCTCTGATCTTTCATCAAAGCTGAAGAAGGTGTGATTGTGACGCACAAAATGAATATCATCCCAAAGGAGAACTATTCTGACAGTTGCACATGATTGAATGAATGTTCAGTGCGCTCTAATCAAGTGGGCGAGGGGGAGGGGTGACAATTTAAGACCAACATGTTAACTTTTTTTCTAACATTTTTGGTCTGACAGAATATGCACATATAACTTGTTAGTTTAAAAGAAGCATTTGTCAAAAAAGCTAACATTCTCAGTCTTATAAGGATTAGAACTTGAATACTGCTACCAGACACAAGTATGACATAAAATGTCTCTTCCCGTTTAACCATTACCAGTTTCAGTTATTGAAAAAGTCCATCATCATGTGACTCTTATACACTTTCATTCTGGGGCCACACTTTGTAATCATTAAAATGGAATTTTCAGTTATCCGTCTAGCACTCGATAGGTTCTTGCGAAAATCATGACAAATAGGTAGAATGAAGCACAGCATTGACTCAAGGCCGTTGTTTTTTGCACTCGTAAGTGGTCTTCCCCTGGGATACTTGGGGTTCAGGGCAGTGTTGTGAAGATCAGCTGGCATATCTATAAGTTGTTTAGAGAAACTCACTCCATAGTATTCCACATTTCCATCGTGAGTGTACCTAAACTACATTACACTGGTCTTCTCTTTGCTTATTCTGAGGTTGTTTTTTTTTTTTTTTTTTTTTTTCTATACAAGATACAGTTTGTCCATCAACTTCTTTCCTATTTACTGAAACTGATGTTAAAGTGTCAGAGTTAAATAAATTCTCACTTTTCATTTCCACCACTTTGAATTTTTGTTTCTTGATTGCATATTATATTGATTATGTTCTGGATTTCATGTAGATGATAAAGGTTCCATTTGCATCTCATCTAGCTCTCAGTGTGATTGAAACCAATGTCATTGGTTATTTAACTGTATTGTAATATTAAATATTTTTGATGAAACTCATTGATGTGCGAGAAGTGCTTGCAACTCATACATTATAGTTACTACCTCTCATAACAAAGATTACTACCCAATCATCATGTTTCCCTTTTCTGCTGACCATTTTTAGACCAATATTGACTTGTAATTAAAACATCAGAGTTGTTAATTTCTGCATTGGAATCCATGGTATAATTCTTGGTGTTAAGATTTTGAAAGGTCTGATGAATTAATTGGGTTCTAAGTTTCATATGTTGGACATTGTCTGAAGGTGTTCCTGCAAGATCATGCAGTATATCTGTAGAGATTCCCTGTTCTTCAGTTTGATGAATATCATCGTGATGTTTTTTACTGCATCATTTCCATTGCCTTTGATATTAATATTGGTTACATTAAGAGTCCTGTGCTCATTTGCATTATGTCTGTGATTTACATAGTTGTCATCATTGGGTAAACAAGAGATTCAGATTTACCAGAAGTTACACTCTCTGTATATATATATATATATATATATAAAAACAAAGATGAGGTGACTTACCGAACAAAAGCGCTGGCAGGTCGATAGACACACAAACATACACACAAAATTCAAGCTTTCGCAACAAACTGTTGCCTCATCAGGAAAGAGGGAAGGAGAGGGGAAGACGAAAGGAAGTGGGTTTTAAAGGAGAGGGTAAGGAGTCATTCCAATCCCGGGAGCGGAAAGACTTACCTTAGGGGGAAAAAAGGACAGGTATACACTCGCACACACACACATATCCATCCACACATACAGACACAAGCAGACAAATATGTCTGCTTGTGTCTGTTTTGTCTGCTTGTGTCTGTATGTGTGGATGGATATGTGTGCGTGTGCGAGTGTATACCTGTCCTTTTTTCCCCCTAAGGTAAGTCTTTCCGCTCCCGGGATTGGAATGACTCCTTACCCTCTCCTTTAAAACCCACTTCCTTTCGTCTTCCCCTCTCCTTCCCTCTTTCCTGATGAGGCAACAGTTTGTTGCGAAAGCTTGAATTTTGTGTGTATGTTCGTGTTTGTTTGTGTGTCTATCGACCTGCCAGCGCTTTTGTACGGTAAGTCACCTCATCTTTGTTTTTATATATAATTTTTCCCGTGTGGAATGTTTCCTTCCATTTTTTATATATATATATATATATATATATATATATATATATATATATATATATATATATATATATATATATATATATATATAAAAAAAACAAGAGATTCAGATTTACCAGAAGTTACACTCTCAATAGGAATAATATATATATATATATATATATATATAATAAGATAGACACACAAACATACACACAAAATTCAAGCTTTCACAACAAACTGTTGCCTCATCAGGAAAGAGGGAAGGAGAGGGGAAGACGAAAGGGAGAGGGTTTTAAGGGAGAGGGTAAGGAGTCATTCCAATCCCGGGAGCGGAAAGACTTACCTTAGGGGGAAAAAAGGACAGGTATACACTCGCACACACGCACATATCCATCCACACAAACGAGAAATGCAACACCTGGAAACTGTCCTGAGGAGCAATGGGTACTCCACAAATTATAATAGAAGTGTAACAGAGCCAAACACTCGGCGAAGTAAGGAACCAGAAAAAGAAATGTCGGGTACGGCCTTTCTGCACTACATTCCCAGAGTGACGGACAGAATCGGCCGTATATTGCGCAAACATGGCGTAAAGACGATTTTCAAACTGACAAGGAAGATCAAAGAGTGTCTTAGATCGGTGAAGGAGAAAAGAGACCCACTTGCGATGTCGGGAATATACCGTATACCATGCACATGCGGAAAAGTTTATGTCGGAATGACTGGACGATCCATTAACACCAGGATCAAAGAGCATAAGCGACATTGCAGGTTGGGGCAGGTGGAGAAATCGGCCGTGGCAGAGCACGCACTGAATGAGACCGACCACGTAATAAAATTCGC
Organism: Schistocerca piceifrons; assembly: GCF_021461385.2. Taxonomy (NCBI): domain Eukaryota; kingdom Metazoa; phylum Arthropoda; class Insecta; order Orthoptera; family Acrididae; genus Schistocerca; species Schistocerca piceifrons. The sequence goes on along the minus strand of NC_060138.1, from coordinate 421,693,475 downwards.
CGACACAGAAGTTCTAGCTGTAGAGAAGCACTATCACACGCGCTTGTTCAGAGAAGCTGTGGAAATACAAAAACACGCGAACAGTTTGAACAAGAAAGAGGAAAGCCCTAAGGTAAACGGATCCTGGCTTCCCGTACTGCAGCGAACGACCGTCGCAGGTAGCAAGAGGAGAACCGCACCGGAAATGACCACGGAGAAGCCCTCGGACGTTGGCACGCCAGGTACATATAGTCTGTGCCCGCGAGCTCGGCTCCAGTTTATCACCGGCAATGGAGGGTGAAGCTTTGACAATGCCAGCCACTCGTGCTGGTGAAACGTCAGAAAAATCATTAGATGAACGTCGGCCGAAGAACCCGAGACAGAAGCCAGTAGGTTATTTGTGAACTGTACATACTTTAGTATGTTGAATGTCTCCATTCATTATGTTTTAATCTTATATAAGTTTTAACAGTGTTTATTCATTGTCAGTATCACGATGAAAGCTATATAAATTATTTTTTGAATTTATCAATAGAATGTGCTACATTAAAATTGATGCCTTCATCTTAGCATTTCTTGAGATGCTTTGTCTGTCTCTAAATCTACATGATTACTCTACTATTTACAATAAATGACCTGGTAGAGGGTTCAATGAACCACCTTCAAGCTGTCTCTCTACCTTCCACTCTCGAACAGCTTGTGGGAAAACCAAGCACTTAAATTTTTCTGTGCAAGCCCTGATTTGTCACCATATTTAAGTAGGTTATAATGATGAGTTTATGATTTGAAGAAAACTGATGCTATGCTAATTTCTGTATCATAAGTTCGGACTAATGTGTAGGGTGGAAGTATCACCATCATTGCAGAAACCACATGTAAGCAATTTGATCTTTGAGAAAGTCATTTTTTGTTTCACTTCATTCAGTTTAATCAGAAAGTTCAACAGTAGCACATTTGTTGTGTAAAGCACGTACAAAATTGGCACATTGGTATTATTATGCCATACTAATATTATTAACATTAACGATTAACGTTAATGATGATATCCAACTAATTCTGTTTTTCATCAGATCCCAAGTCTATGAATGTGTTTTTTGTCGTACCAAACTACTTTGAAGCTATGCATTTTTTTGTGGCAGAGTAAAGCTGATTGTTGCATTATAATGTTAATCAAGATCTCAGATCTTCATGTTGAGTTTTCCAACTTGTCATACAGGATGGATCAAGGCTCAAAGCAACTACTGTCTCCTGCCTACTTATCCCCACTTTACAGATTTCTCTTACTAGTTATGCAAGACTGTACCTCAGTGGAGATCTAAATCTCTTTCTAGCCTTTGCATAAAAGTTTTTCGGAGAATAAGTTGATGAGTGCACATGGTAAACATTTACTGTCTTAAACATTTCTGAACATGCTATGTAAACATGAAAGACAATTTCTGTGTGTCTGTTCAGGAATACACACTGCGCTACAATATTTTCCCACACTACATACACAATTGGAACACGAAGAAATCATAACATCTGGTACCACACTAATCACACTATGCCATGTACTTCATAGTATTTTTCAGAAAACCTACGTAGATGTAAAATATAATAATATAGGGCTATTCAGAAAGAAGGAACAGATTTCAAACATTTATTGCTGCCAAACTACAAAAGATGGAAAAATGATTCCAATGTTCCTGGAAAGATAAAAGTTAAATTTATGGACATTCAATGTGAGCACCATGTGTTACATGACAAATATCGAAACAGCGGCTCCTTCCCTGCAACACGTGAAGCAGCTGGTCTCTCGTTATCGAATTCACAGCTTCAGCGATGGGATGACACAGACTTTCAAGAGTGTCGGGCATAGGGGGGATAAAAACACTATTCCGTAATAACTGAACCTTTTGTTCTGTCACGGGAAAAGCTACATATAACACTAACGTGCCGTGAAACACACTAATGTTACCCTCTGAGTGGATTTCAAAGTTTGACCATGCATGTGTGAAATGGAAAAGGTTATCGGACTACAATTTTGAATTTTGTGAAGCTGACAGTAAAACCAAATGGGTCTTAGCCTTGGGAGTTCATAAAAGTGATAAAATTATGGTTGAATAAAAAAAATGAATGGTCACCAGCCTAATTAGGCCCATTAATTTGGAAATATCTATTTGAGAAAATTGGATATTAGTTATTGAAGTTACTTTTGTTGAGATTTCCCTTTGAATAGCAAACAGGATACAAACTGATACAGTACACTGTGTACTGTGTGTAGCACCAGTGTACTGTGTGTACACCAGTAAATTATGGGGAGCACAATTGCACCGAGCTCATACTAATGATGGCCACAGTCAATAGCATTACTTAATCAAAATACTGAAACATCGCTGCATGAAGTGCAGAACTAACTTTGGACATGGGGGGCTTCAGTCTTGACTGACATGAATAACACAAATAAAGATAAATAATATCTTAAATACATTGTTTAAGCTCCTCTGCATATAGCAATTTTCGTTAGTAACAGTAATAGTTCTTTTTTTTTCTTAATAGGAGGATAAAACGACTGAGACCCAGAAACTGGTAAAGTTTTACTAGCCAAGGTTCTTTGATTATTGCTAAAGTAAAAGCTAGCTCTAAAAGCTAATCATTCACTTAAATTACTTCGCAAGGTAATAAAATGCATCACTGGGCTTAATTAATGTCAAAAGCAACCATTCATGATGGGTACCAAAACTACACTATCTTTGAAAATGTGCATAACTTCACTTCTAACAGTACTACTGCAAATCGGTCCATTAAAGATTTATATATACTTGTACTTTAATCACCTTTAAAGCAGGTATTCTTGGCAATGATATTTACACATTCTTGCACTGTAATCCTACAAAACTGTATTTTATAATAAACTAAGGATACTTTAGCAAAAGCCTATCCAACTTCACTTTTATGGTTTTAGCCTTTTAAATAATTAAGGTTTTCAATTTCCTATTGATTGATCTTTAAATTTTCGTGCTTAAACTTCCTACCTTAACAATTTCACTTGGAGTAGTCCATAAACAAAGCATCCAAATTTTACTCTTACTTTAACTTTTTATACTCCTCTCACTTTAGACAAAAAATAACTTTTAAACACATGAATGCCAGAATTGTTCATTTAAATCAGAATACCCGGTGTTAGTAGCACTTAGGTGAGGCCCCCTCGTAGGTTCATGATCAGGATTGAAGTTATGGTTTTGGACATGAATTGATGTTTTACGTGATTATTATTCAAACAACACACAAATTAACTTGGTCCATGCCAATATACATTATGTAACTGAACATATGATATCTGTGAAGCAGTGGCGAAGTTTAGTGGCAGGCGAAATGGCAGCTAACAGTACTCGTGGCTCTTGATGTGCAAATGCTCTATAAAATCTCTTTTTGGTGTCAGATTTTCAAGATATTAGAGCCATTCCATTATTCTGTGAGTAGCAAATAATAGCCAGGTCCACATCTGAGGCAAATCCTTTCTAATGAAGCTTCCAATTGCCTCTCTTAGCACCGTCAAGGTGTACCGTGCTAAGGCTAGCCACACACTGGGTGCCATTCACACAAAGTAACCACTCAGTTCAACCACCAAACCCACCATTTACATCGCGTCATGCCACTTTCGTTGTGGAGGGACTTCCCTACAGTGTTTACATATTACAAATACAAGGGCCTTAAGCATGAACCAGCTTTTTACAAATGTACTTCTTTCATAAACATATTCATATTATAATAATTTAATATTTCAACATATTCTTTCACTTTTTTCATATATACATTACAAAACTCTAATTTTCTTGCCATACATCAAGGACTTCAAACAACACAGAATGCAGACTTCATAAATTGCTTATACGCACTTGCTTGAAATAAACCTATTCCTAATCGATATAAGTGTTACAACCCCACAGATAAAAGTCACAAGGTGTGAGGTTTGTAGACCTCGGAGGCCAACAGTGATGAAGTTCATCTTCTGCTCCTCCTCTTCCAATCCAACATACTGGAATGGTGTCGTTCAGGTAATGATGGACATGCTTAGAGAATTTCTCTTATCACATACTTTTCTGTTTCCAGGATTACTGGAATTGTGTTTCTTTCTTTTGTAGTTTGGAAGTTATAAATGTTGGAAATCTGTTCCTTCTTTGTGATTAGCCCAGCATATTGAATTCCTACAGCTTTTCTTCTTTAGTTAGTATGACATCAGTTTAACTACTTGTATTTGTATATCTTTGGGTTATTCTTTCTGTATTGTCTCTTTACCATTTCTACATCTACATCTACATACATACTCCGCAATCCACCATACGGTGCGTGGCGGAGGGTACCTCGTACCATAACCAGCATCTTCTCTCCCTGTTCCACTCCCAAACAGAACGAGGGAAAAATGACTGCCTATATGCCTCCGTACGAGCCCTAATCTCTCTTATCTTATCTTTGTGGTCTTTCCACGAAATATAAGTTGGCGGCAGTAAAATTGTACTGCAGTCAGCCTCAAATGCTGGTTCTCTAAATATTCTCAGTAGTGATTCACGAAAAGAACGCCTTCTTTCCTCCAGAGACTCCCACCCGAGTTCCTGAACCATCGTGTGATGATCAAACCTACCAGTAACAAATCTAGCAGCCCACCTCAGAATTGCTTCTAGGTCCTCCCTCAAACCGACCTGATAGGGATCCCAAATGCTCGAGCAGTACTCAAGAATAAGTCGTATTAGTGTTTTATAAGCGGTCTCCTTTACAGATGAACCACATCTTCCCAAAATTATACCAATGAACTGAAGACGACTGTCTGCCTTCCCCACAACTGCCATTACATGCTTGTCCCACTTCTTATCGCTCTGCAATGTTACGCCCAAATATTTACTCGACGTGACTGTGTCAAGCGCTACACTACTAATGGAGTATTCAAACAGTACGGGATTCTTTTTCCTATTCATCTGCATTAATTTACATTTATCTATATTTAGAGTTATCTGCCATTCTTTACACCAATCACAAATCCTGTCCATGTCATCTTGTATCCTATTAGTCACTCGACGACGACACCTTCCCGTACACCACAGCATCATCAGCAAACAGCCGCACATTGCTATCCACCCTATCCAAAAGATCATTTATGTAGATAGAAAACAACAGCGGACGTACCACACTTCCCTGGGGCACTCCAGATGATACCCTCATCTCTGATGAACACTCACCATCAAGGACAACATACTGGGTTCTATTACTCAAGAAGTCTTCGAGCCACTCAAATATTTGGGAACCAATCCCATATGCTCGTACCTTAGTTAGGAGTCTGTAGTGGGGCACAGGAAGTCAAGGAATATGGCATCCATCTAATACCCATCATCCATGGTTCGCAAGATATCATCTGAAAAAAGGGCGAGTTGCGTTTTGCAGGAGCTATGCTTTCTAAAGCCGTGCTGATGCATGGACAGCAACTTCTCTGTCTCAAGGAAATTCATTATATTCGAACTGAGAATATGTTTGAGAATCCTGGAACAAACCGTTGTTAAGGACATTGGTCTGTAATTTTGAGGATCGATCCTTCTACCCGTCTTATATACGGCCATCACCTGCGCTTTTTTCCAGTTGCTCAGGACTTTACGTCGGGCAAGAGATTTGTGATGCAGTAGAGTACTCTCTGTAAAACCGAATTGGAATCCCATCAGGAACTGGTGATGTATTTATTTTCAACCCATTCAGCTGCTTCACAACCCCAGGGATGTCTATCACTATGTCCTCCATACAGAAATCTGTACGATACTCATCGGCAGTATGTTTGTACGATCCTCCTGCGTTAAAGATTTCTCAAATGCTAAATTTAAAATTTCATCTTTCGTTTTGCTGTCTTCCATTGCCAGGCCAGACTGATCAGTGAGTGACTGGATGGAAGCCTCCGACCCACTTACCGATTTTATGTAAGACCAGAATTTCCTTGGCTTTTCAGCAAGATCTTTTTCTAAGGTATGACGGTGGTAGTGGTTGTATGCTTCGCGCATCGCTCTTTTTACAGCAGCACGAATCTCTACTAACTTTTGCCTGTCCTCATTCTCCCGATCTTTCTTGTACCGCAAGTGCAACTGTCTTTGATTCCTGAGCATTCTCCACTATTTGTTTTCTCTATAACTGATCACCCTTTGTTTTAATGAATCCACATGATCTTCGCAATGTATCTGTTCATCATTTATTGCATTGCGCTTCTTTTTCCCCCTCATATATTTTTTCGACTACTATTATGTTTTGCCTCCTTTTCCATTATTTTTACATCTCTAAATGGTTAGTATTTTACTGTCTTAGCTTTCTCACACCTCACTTGACTGTCTTTTCTTTAAGTTTTGATGTTCACTACTTTCTTATTAAATGTTACTGCTTTCGCTGGAATTTATTATGTTTCTTCACTATTGCATAGGTCAGCCTATTACTTATTCCTGTGATTGTATTACATCAGTGATTCCAGACCACTGTACATTATTGTTTGAGGATTCTTTGTTACCCATGGGTTTATTCACAATTTGTTTCCTTTTCATTCTATTTATCCTAAAGTAAAACATATAGAAAATCTCAGACTGGTCGTTGTGTTCATCTACATCTACATCTACATTGATACTCCGCAAGCCACCCAACGGTGTGTGGCGGAGGGCACTTTACGTGCCACTGTCATTACCTCCCTTTCCTGTTCCAGTCGCGTATGGTTCGCGGGAAGAACAACTGTCTGAAAGCCTCCGTGCGCGCTCTAATCTCTCTAATTTTACATTCGTGATCTCCTCGGGAAGTATAAGTAGGGGGAAGCAATATATTCGATACCTCATCCAGAAACGCACCCTCTCGAAACCTGGCGAGCAAGCTACACCGCGATGCAGAGCGCCTCTCTTGCAGAGTCTGCCACTTGAGTTTATTAAACATCTCCGTAACGCTATCACGGTTACCAAATAACCCAGTGACGAAACGCTCCGCTCTTCTTTGGATCTTCTCTATCTCCTCCGTCAACCCGACCTGGTACGGATCCCACACTGATGAGCAATACTCAAGTATAGGTCGAACTAGTGTTTTGTAAGCCACCTCCTTTGTTGATGGACTACATTTTCTAAGCACTCTCCCAATGAATCTCAACCTGGTACCCGCCTTACCAACAATTAGTTTTATATGATCATTCCACTTCAAATCGTTCCGTACGCATACTCCCAGATATTTTACAGAAGTAACTGCTACCAGTGTTTGTTCCGCTATCATATAATCACACAATAAAGGATCCTTCTTTCTATGTATTCGCAATACATTACATTTGTCTATGTTAAGGGTCAGTTGCCACTCCCTGCACCAAGTGCCTATCCGCTGCAGATCTTCCTGTATTTCGCTACAATTTTCTAATGCAGCAACTTCTCTGTATACTACAGCATCATCCGCGAAAAGCCGCATGGAACTTCCGACACTATCTACTAAGTCATTTATATATATTGTGAAAAGCAATGGTCCCATAACACTCCCCTGTGGCACGCCAGAGGTTACTTTAACGTCTGTAGATGTCTCTCCATTGATAACAACATGCTGTGTTCTGTTTGCTAAAAACTCTTCAATCCAGCCACACAGCTGGTCTGATATTCCGTAGGCTCTTACTTTGTTTATCACGCGACAGTGCGGAACTGTATCGAACGCCTTCTGGAAGTCAAGAAAAAGAGCATCTACCTGGGAGCCTGTATCTAATATTTTCTGGGTCTCATGAACAAATAAGGCGAGTTGGGTCTCACACGATCGCTGTTTCCGGAATCCATGTTGATTCCTACATAGTAGATTCTGGGTTTCCAGAAATGACATGATACGCGAGCAAAAAACATGTTCTAAAATTCTACAAGAGATCGACGTAAGAGATATAGGTCTATAGTTTTGCGCATCTGCTCGACGACCCTTCTTGAAGACTGGGACTATCTGTGCTCTTTTCCAATCATTTGGAACCCTCCGTTCCTCTAGAGACTTGCAGTACACGGCTGTGTTTAATTCTGCAGACTGTATCATTGCATTATTGACATTATGTCTTAATTGTCTTTCTTAATGGGCACAATAATGGTGTTGTTTATGTTCACAGAAGATGAAGTGGAAGATGGCTACTTTTTGGTCCGTGAAAGCAACACAGCTGCAGGGGATTATGTGCTGTCAGTTCAGTATCAAGGACAAATAATTCATTACCAGATAAGAAGACACAATGAAGATGCCTTTTTTTCCATAGGTAAGTGAAACTGCTGTAGACTTTACATTGTTTCGCTTAATTTTCTATTGCAAGGGGGGGGGGGGGGGTTACTGAAAATAAAGTTCGACAAAACATTACAGCGTTCATTCATCCGAATTATTTATGTTAGTTAAGAACACAGTGGCAAAGCAGTTGTAGCTCTAAACCAATTTCCTTATAATGACAAAATATGTGGACCAATGATCAAGATGAGACTCAAACTGCTGACAAACAACCAACTGTGCCCCAGATTAAGTCTTCAGGGCATTGGTGTGCAGAAAAAAGTGGTGCAATTTCTTCAACCTATTATAGGTCAGAGCCAGACAATGTTTACTATTTTACTCTCTTACAAGAAATAAAATGGGTTAAAGTACCACTTCAATATCTGTAATTCAGTGCCATTCCAGAATACTAAAAAAATGGCTGGGGCAAAAGATGTTCGTGCAACTTTATGTATTGTCTCTTATGACATGAACACTGCATCTCATCTCTACTTTTTTTCTGTTATACAAAACCTCTTTTGTAGTTTGTTGGAAGTTTTAGTATGTTTTTAGAGATAATGAGTTTGAATATGAAATAACTAATTGTCAATGGGAACATATTTTTGTAGGACTACATCCTTCTTCGATAATTTTTTTCTCAATTTTTTCACATTTGATTGAACACCAAAATTTTTCATTGACTCTTCCCAGTATGGTCAGGCGCTAACTGTCACAAATGGTACTGCTTCCAGCCATTAGATGTAAAAGACTACCTCAGTATCGGTTACAAACAATGGAAGGAGCAAAGGTAACTACTCGCCACATACATTGTCTGACAGAATAGTGATGCACCCAGAAACGGAGGGATAACAAAAATGAAACTTCACATGTTCAGAGAGTATGTGATGTTACTTTCAGTTATAACAATATAGAGTCAACAATGTAGGAACAGACAGATTGCTGCTTACCAAAGGAAGACACTTCAGGTTGCAGACAGACACAATTAAAAGACACTCACATAAAGCTGTTGGCCACAGCCTTCGTCAGTGAACCTGGATACTGTCACTGGGGTGGTGTTGACATCCAAGCTGGTCCCACACATGCTATATCAGGAACAGATCTGGGGATCTTGCTGGCCACAAGAGTACCTCAATATTAAAAGGCGTATGCCATGTGTGGATGAGCATTGTCACGTTGAAAAATGTCACCGCAATACTGTCACGTGAGAGGTAACATATGAGGATGCAGGGTGCTGTGACACACAGTTACAGCATCAAAGTTCTCTCATTCACTGCCAGATGTGATCTGAAATAATGCCTGATGGTTCCCCACACCATGATGCTAGGAGTAATACCTGTATGTGTCTCCAAAACATTGGAAAAATTGTTGCCTCCATACTTACTGTAGATGGTAACCCAAGGTATTGCAGAACTGTTATTCATTGCTGAATGCAATATTATGTCATTCATCAGCAAGCCATGCTTCCCAGTCTTGCACCATTGTAAATGAGCCACTTTTGTTGTGTTATTAAAAGCAACCTGTGCGTAGGACAGTAATTCCCCAGCCCAGCTGTTGCTAGTCTCCTACCACTGGTAAGGGGCGACACAGAATGTTCCAGAGAGTCTATTATTTGTTCTAGGATGTCAGATACAGATGTGAAGGGGTTATGAAATTGTTGGTGCACAATACAGTGATCCTCCCTTGTGGTGTTTATACATGGTCGATCAAAAACTTGATGATAAGCATGCCTGCCCTCACATTTCCACACAGTCTGCCATCTGGCCACTGTCACTTATGAATGCCCCACAAATCTGGATATTTCATGACTTGACCAGCTGGACAAACAGAGACCCACAATTGAGGCCCTTTCAAACTGTCAGATGCTCATATTGCTATCTTGCATGCGTACATGGCATCTTCATGTACTTCATAGTGATCATTCAACATGTGAGACTGTTCAAGCTCCTTATATAACCCACCAGACCTGATTACACCACTAAACATGAGCAATATCAGTGTGCTCTAGTGGTTATAAGAGTTGCAACTCTAATCATTTATATAGCCAGCGACAGCGTGTGTGCATGCGAACTCACATTGTCTGTGACCAGGGTCTTCTGGGCGCTTCACTTTTTTTTGGCAATGTAGCTGAGGCAATAGGTAGATGACAGATGTATAAACGAAATTGTAATTGTTGCTAAGCTTTGTAATTGTAGCAACCTGGCCTTTTCATAGCCACTGGACATCAGGATGGGCAAGAGGAATGATGTGGGAGAGAGCTTATTTATGCTGGGGTGCACATTGAAACAGTGGTGACATTAACAAATATTTATTTCTGGCAGCATTGTACGTGTGACAGCTGTCCTTGTGACCACTCAGCGCACATGCCATCGTAACAGTTGTGTAATGTGCTGATGCCTCCTATGACACCCTGACATTATGTTGCTGTGGGTCATGGGTCATTGCCTCTGTGGCGCCATGTGCCCCACAAGTGGCGAAGAAACTAGTGCGGCCCACGCAGAGCCTCCGGAGTTTGGCTGGCTATGCAGTCCTGTGCTTACTTGTGGTCCCCATGTTGTGTATTTGGGTGTGATAGCCAACACTAGAAGTTTGATGCTGAGCAGCAAGGCCCCTGTTAACCAGGACAATAATCAGTGACGTCTAGATGGCTAGCAGGCCGTGAGGGTGTGCCTCCTCCAGGTAGATTGTGGACAGCTTTTACTCCATCGACCAAAGTCTCTCAGAGGACGGAGGCTGGCCACACTTCAGTTACTTTCATCATGAACTTTCTCCAAGTCCAACAGCTGCAACACCACAGGTGTGGCATGCTGTGGGGCAGAACTTGACAAGGTGGTTAGCATGCAATCAGCTAGCAGATCTTCATCGCCCGAGTGTTAGTCACGTTTTTTCTGAAAATCAACAGGTTGTCATTCTCTCTGGTTCCAGCTGCAGACAGAATAGTGGCATAACTGAATATCCTGAACCTCTAGCCTCAATCATTTGTGCACTTATTGCTGTACTTCTGATTTAATCCTACTGGGGAAGGGTGGGGGTGGATTTGTTCCACATTACTCATCTCGTCAGCTTTTCCTGGCTCACTCTACGGCTCCACACTGAGCACAGATTGCTGGGGTTGGTAGTATTTGCATTGTGTGAGTTTTCAAATGTATGCAAGTGCTCCGAGTTTGGAGGTGTTACTTCACACTTGGTCACACTGTGTTGTGGTGTTAGCTGTACTACCTGAGTTGCCCATGGTCGGTGTCACAAAACCCATCTGGTCAGAGTGTTTGATGTACTGTCAACAGTGCTGCCCAGTGGCCTTCTTGATTAGCATATCGTCCAAGCTTGCCTCTATTGCCTGCAATGACTGGAATAAAACTTTTAAAAAAATTTACAATTCAGGTGCCGAACTGTTTTGGAGTGCATCACACCTCTCCTCATTTGAATTATTCGTTCTGGATCCTCCAAGATGAGTCTTTTAATTACAATTGCTCTTAACTGTAAAAGTCTATACTGTGCTGTGGGCAACACGCAGCTTTAATGATGAGCTGTCCCACATGGGTTTTCCCTTACCTACTATTAACATGAGATGACTCTTAAAGTGAGATTTCTAAAATTTTATTGCAATGCAGTCCTTAATCTAAAGCCAGTACTACTTAAATTCAGTAGTTTTGTTTCCATTAATTGTTCCCTTGACCTTTCCCAGCTAACCACTCAACTGGTAACTGATGTGTCAGTGGCCTGTGGATGGTGCATGTCTAAGTTCATTTTAGAAGTAAAATGTGCAAATACCTAATTGAAACATGACCAAGTGCACCCACACATCTCTTTTTAAGTAAGACTTTGTGGGTGTGATTTCCTTTTTGCAGCTTGACTCATTTGTCTTCCCCAAAGACCATACTTGCCCCTTGTGCCCACGTATCAGTCTGTATCGGTTTTTCTGGACAAAAAACATATTCCCTCAAGTGCATTTCTCTAAATCCGCTAACAACAAAACCACATGAGTTCTTTTATTATCTGTAATCAACATTACCTCCTGTGTCCTTATACGTATCCCTGTCACCCAAGATATCCTCCCTAAGCTTACCACCTGTGGAAAGGAACCGTCCATCATGCTCTCCCTTCTTTTGAAATGATAAATTAGTGACAAGTGGAAATAAGAAACATATCATAAAAAACTGATAATAACTTTACATTACTAATAGAAAAATACACCAAATATCCTTCATTTCAATGACTGATTCACAGCCTGTGCCATATGGATCCTTCCCACCAACACTAGCTTTTCTGAAATGCGCAGGTGGGAACTTTCCCTGCAGTACATCGTATGTTCCCGTAACCCTCCTGGCCTAAACCTTCGTTGGTCTTTGTCGTCACCCATCCAGTCCCTTCCCTGTTCCCAGTCCAGTACTAAACAGTTGTCATTCCACCACCACACCCAGTCTTTTTTTTTCTCTACCTTCCTCCCCTCCTCTCCCGATGCCCTCTGTCTAATCTGCAGCACTTTTTTGTCCACCACCCGCACCATACTATCCCTCCCCCTCCCTTCTCCAGCCTCCTCCTTAACCCCCACCCAGTCGCTACTCCCTGCTGGTGCTGCTGCTCGCAGTGTGGTTTCAGTTGCCTAGACTGCAGTCGTGTGTGTTGAGTTGTGTTTGCATGTATGTGTGCGCATGTGCGTGTGGGTGTGTGTGCGTGTGGGTGTGTGTGCGTGTGGGTGTGGGTGTGTGCGCGTGTGGTTGCGTGTGCGTGTGGTTGCGTGTGCGTGTGGGTGGGTGTGTGGGTGTGCGTGTGCATGTGCGTATGTCTCTATTTTTGACGGAGGCATTAACAGCCGAAAGCTATAATTGTGAGAGTCTCTTTGTTTTGCCTATGTGTGACTCAGCATCTCCGCTATGTGCTGAGTAGCAACTTTCCTTCTCATAAAATAGTAAAAATACACATGGCAATGACATAACAAAACAACACGAAATCCGTCTGAACACAACATAGTGTAAAATATAACCCTTAAAGGCAAAGATAAAGAATAACTTAGCAACACACAAAACACTGCAAAGAATCTAGATGCTCTTAAAGCATAAGGCATGCCATGTGCATTGTGCTGTCTAACTGCTGGAGGTTCTTTTATTTCTGCCAACTGCATATTTGCTTACTGGATCACTTGCAGATAATAATTGTGGTACCACATCTACCATACCTTTAAATGGTTTTACCCCACTGAGATGAACAATAGATGATTTGGCAGGAAATTTTAATTTTACATTAACTGGTCAGATCATCTCTATGACTTGATACTGTCTGTGATATTTGGTCAAGAATTTCTTTGTCTTTCCCTTCGGTGTGAAGGGATAGTGACCAGTACCCAGTGCTCTCTGTGATATTGCAGAAGTTTGCCCATGTGCCTTTTCAGCTATTTCTGGCATTCCGAAGTCTTTGTGTTTGCTTTTTGCAAGTTTTTCCGTATTTTCTGTATTCTTTTCTCAAACTTCTGTACTGATTTGCAATCTGGTTCCAACTTGCAGATTTGCTATCTGGGCTTAGTATGCCAAAGAGAAACGGCATCTTCCTCCTGTACACCACCTCAAATGATGACATGCTGGTTACTGTATGAAGCTTCAAGTTGTGCACACAAACCACATTTGGAATACAGGTGCCCCAATCATTGTGTCTTAACATTCACATAGAACCTCAGCATTTTTTAAACACATGGCATGCCCTTTTCATAAGTTCGGAAACAAAGGTCATACCCTGATCCATGACTAAGGTATCAGGTACTCCAAACTTCAACAACCAGCTGTTAAATAATGCCTGTGCTACAGTACTGGCCTGTTGGTCTGTTTTGCTATCATTGCTAGGAAACGTAAAAAATGGTTGATGATCATAAGCACATACCTATTCCCCACAGGTGTTTTGTTGAATGGTGCACATATACCAAACCCAAGTATTTGAAATGGCTTCAACACATCTGATAACCTCTGCAAAGGGATTTTCTTATATGAAATATCTGCTCTCTGCATAAATGGGACATACTGCTCCTTGTCGAGCTTTATATTTTTCCACCAAAACTGTTCTGCAGTGCATTTATCTGTAACAATTCTTTCTGAGAAACTCTGGGACCATGACATGTGGTCCACATCTCATGACTCTGACTTGAAAGCCTGACAGTCTTTATCCTCTGCTCATACTTGTTGCTATTCGAACACACACTTACCCATTGTACTCAACATGCCTACTATGCAACTTAGTGTGTTTGTGTGTTTCCTACTTGGTTTATGGATGACCTCGTAATCGAATTTGCTGAGATTGAGAGCCCAATGTGTTAGAAGAGTAGATGGGTCTTTCAGACCAAGCATCCATTTCAGTGATATCTGATCTGTTACAACTTTACAGATGACACTGAAAATATGTAATACCATGTACGACCACTAACATTTCCTTTTCTGTTGTTGACTAGTTACTCTGCTTCATGTAATTGCTTCAAAGCATATGCTACAGGATGCCTCTGCCCATTAACCATCTGGCCTAAAATACAATTGACTGCTCCATTACAAGCTTTGCACAAGAGGATGAACTCTTTTTCAAAATTGGGAAAAACTAATACTGAGTCTGAAATCAGTACCTCCTTCAATTTTTTGAACACTAGCTGACAATCATGTGTCCACTGAAACTTTACACACTTTTTTAAAGCAGTTCACCGGTTCAACTATTTTTGTGTATTCCTTTATGAATTTACAGTAGTAGCTACATAACCTGATAAATGACTGTGTTTGTTTGTTTGTTCATGGTGTTGGAAAATTTTAAATTGTTTCTGTAAGCTGAGAATCAGTCTACACACCATCTTCACTAATCAGTTTAACCAAACTGAGTTTCAACAAAATGGCACTTGGTCTGGCTTAGCATCAAATGTGCTGCCTACAATCTACTAAAACAATCCTCCAACCATCTCATATGTTGTGATATATCCTTTTAGAAAATTATTATGTCATCTAAATATGTCATACAAGTCTTAGGCTTTAACCCCCTTAAAACTCCATCAAATAAATGATGAAAAGTAGCCAGTACATTTTTTAAACAAAACAGCATGCACTGATACTGAATATGATCACATGGTACTGTAAATGATGTCTTGGGTGTAACCTCAGGTGCTGCTCATAACTGATGATAACCAATTTTAAGATCCATTGTGGTAAACTAACAACACTGACCAAAATTATCCAAGGTTTCTGTTGTGGCATAGCAAGACAGCCACGCCACGGAAGTAGCCGAAAGGCACGCGTTTAGCTCACGCAGGCAAGAGATAGGTCTGTAACAGGATACGTAATGAATGCTATAAAGAAAAGTACGTAGCTGCTGGAATACTTAACTTTAATCCATCCTTGTGGTACATCGCTCTTGACGAGACAAGTGAGACTCTTTAGATACAAGCTATGTAAGGCTAATGGTGCCTTGCTAGGTCGTAGCCATTGACTTAGCTGAAGGCTATTCTAACTATCTGCTCTGCAAATGAGCGAGGCTTCGTCAGTGTGCATCGCTAGCTACGTCGTCCGTACAACTGGGGCGAGTGCTAGTACGTCTCTCTAGACCTGCCGTGTGGTGGCGCTCGGTCTGCTATCACTGAAAGTGGCGACATGCGGGTCCGACATGTACTAATGGACCACGGCCGATTTAAAGCTACCACCTAGCAAGTGTGGTGTCTGGCGGTGACACCACAGTTTCTCTGTGTTGTGGATTGGATAAGTGTCTGTAACAGATTTCAGAAACCTATAACCATAGCAAAATCTGGATTTCTTTGTCTTATCTAATGATTTCATAATAATGATAACTAAATTCATGCTACAGGGGCTGTCAATGGGTTCTATGATCCCATCTGATGGTTGCTGTTCAGTGAACTACTCTATTAATCACTGTAAATGCCTCACTGTGTGATATGGTTTCCTATAAGCCGCTATACCATCCCCTGTATGTATATGGTGTTGAGTTACCGGAACTGCTGGTAACTAGCCATCTATACGAAACAAATCGCTAAACTTCAGCAATACTTTCTCCACAGCTGTGCGGTCACTGGCCTTCAGGTGACCTACTTTCTCACTTAATGGTGCTATATCGACAATTTACGTTTAGCTTATATCCAGACTTGATCTTTCAATTTCGTCTTCTTCCAGTACTGCCAGAGTGGCTATCGCTGTACCTTCTGACAGAGTAACTTCACTTCTACCAAAGTTATCTATGCTAACTGGAACCATGTATTCTCTATTTATATTACTTGTGTGCACTATGCTTTTGTGCATAAAACAATGTGAATTATCCAACTCTCCGATGTTAGAATTGCTGAATCGTGTACAAAGTTCCACAAATTGAATCAGTACCTACCAAAACCCACACTGCTTTCCCGCACCTGACTGTATTTTATCCTGCTGATCAATCTTTAATGAACTTGTCTACAGTTTAGCTGGCTTCACTTTCGTGACAGGTAACTCTTGCAACATTGCTTCATTTGCAACTGTACTTCAGTGGTCTCAAATGTGCTTTGTCAAAGATCAAACCATAGCACAATGGTTGTCAAGAAAATCTGGCCTGAGAATCACTCAATATCCTTTTGGAATACGTTTGATGCTCACACAATATGACACTTCTGAAGAACGTGGGTTCTGTAAACAGTGAGTGTGTGAAACCAAGCCCTCTATGTTCATCCACAACAGACAGAAAGCCACAGAGATGGATACCTTGTTCCTTGACTTGCGGAAGGCTTTGGATACAGTTCCCCACCGCCATCTGGTGAACAAAATACGAGTGCACATAGTATCAGACCAACTGTGTGATTGGATTGAAGAGTTTTTTTGCAAACAGAATACAGCATGTCATTCTCAGCAGAGATAAGTCTTTAGCCATAAAAGTAACATCGAGCATGCCCCGAGGGAGTGTTACAGTACAGTTACATTTCACAGTATATAGGGTGTGCCAGGTGGAATGGTCAGTATTCAGGGATGTGACAGGAATGACCATTTGAAGCACAGAGATCTTGAAAACATAGGCTTTAAGATGTGTATCCTAGGAGCTATAAGCACTTCTTCATCTTCGATACTGTGAAACAAATCTCTTCTGCTGCAAGCTCTTTGCTTCTGCTGCAAGCTCTTTGCTTTCCATATTTTGAGAGTTGATAGTATGGATCAAAACAAGAAAAAGTTGTCTAGTAAACATGGGCTCTAAATTGCTTATTGTAAGAGCTATGAGTACTTGTTCATCTTCGTGCTGTGAAAAACATCTCTTCCGTTGAACAAGTGCTCAAAGCTCAATGTAATGAGTATGTTTGAATTCCACTGCTGGTAGGTGAATGCTATGAGGAAGAAGGCAGGAAATCCATCACAGAAATCAGAGGTGAATTCAGAGGACTGAGATATAAACCAGTGGTACTGTGACAGTAATGGATAATATTTTATGGATAAACATTTAACAGATTTCCCCAATTTTATATATAAGTAGAGTGTAATCTTTGCATTGACAGTACAGTAATGTTTCATGTCATTAGCTCACTGTGTTATGAGACCTTTTGCCACTCTTTGTTGTAAGACTTGTTGCTGATTTGATACATGTTTTTGAGTAGACGAACACACCATAATCCATGGGCTTGAAACTCTCATAGAGCATTATCAAGAAGCTTCACATGGATTACTGTGTAAGCTTACAAAAGTGTGTAAGAAGGATCCACCACCTCATGATTCAAGGCGACATGGAAGGATGAATCTTCTTCATCGAGCCACAAAAGAAGGTATGTAAATGATGTTCTGAAGCCAGTACTACATGTTATTTTTATTTGTGAAACAGAAGTATCAGAATGAAGTATTCAGTCTGGTCAACAGGTGCAAAAAAAGCATGACGAATATTTATAAGCTTGTTAAATTTTAAAATTTTCCAACCTTCCATTGAGCTTACTACTTGTTTTATTCTTGTAACGGTTCTGCTTTTCCAAAGGATAATTTTCACTGTTTTTGTTGTTTTATATTTCACAGTGTAACATTTTCTTCTCCTTAGGGAACTATACAGTTGTATCTGAACTTCTAAAATGTGGCTATCGCAGCCTAGAAGCCAAAAATCAGGATGGACAGACAGCTGTTCACCTGGCGAGCCGTATGGGAAAAGATGAAATTCTCAAAAAACTCATTGAAAGTGGTGCTAACATAAATTGTAGGGATACTGCTGGATACACTCCATTGCATGTAAGTCAGCAATAATTGACTACATCTTTGTGCTGTAGTAAGTACAATGCTATACAATAGGACAAATTTCCTTCTTTTTTTCCTTACTCCCCACTCCCCTCAAATATTTCATGGGAGAGAACAATTTGATTCTGTCAGGCATACCATCACTCATACTCAATAACAAATGTGAATATTGTGTAAGGACTACATTTCTATCCTAATGTTTTAGTGTTGGTTATTTGCATATTCCGTCCTTTGATCTGTGGATAATTGGGCAGATGTACAATAGTATACTGTTAACTAGAATTAGTGGTATTGAACTCAGTTTGCTGAAGAGCGTAAAGGAAAATACCTGCCCCAGTTAAATGTAATATTGCACTCGAGTTAGGGTCATAATTATTTCTTCGTACCTGAGACATGCGTTTTCCTCATTAATTAAATCTCAGATTCAAACTAGTTATACGACATAATTCTTCTAAGACATTGGAATTATTTTGGTGAATTTTTTCCATTGGCTGATGACTATCATGTAAACCAAAAAATTTTGCATGTGCATATGTATTGATGTGTATTAAGGAAGGAAGATTGCAGTTTAACATTCAGTTGATGTTAATGTCAGTAGAGATGAATCTCTAATGCTAAAAGTATTGGGAGAGCAGGTATGCAATGCTGTAATTATTATTTTGAAAAACTGTAATTGTGAATTTTAAATTTGTTTTGTACCTTTGTAATGTACATGATATATGAACTGTACTGTTTTAAGCTGTAATTAATTGAGATTTTAGGACTTTTACACTAGATATTTTTAAATATGTCACGCCTAAGCTATGTGGAGTACACAGTATGTATTTACTCCAGTTCTGCAAAATTTTCATGTGAACCTTGCTTGATTACAAACATATAGTTCAGGTAGGTCATTGTGTAAGGGCAGTCAGATAACAATGAGACAGAAGGGAAAAAGAAAGTAAACTGATTATTATTTCAAAAGTAATTACCACAACTCTTACTACATTGATCTCACTGAGACAAGACAGTTAATGTCTTTGTGTTTGCTGTTGCCTACTGAACCATGGTTGTACCAAAGCATGCACCTATTTGTCCGAAGCAAGTTGCCAGGCTACGAATGTCTTTCTTCAGGACTCCAAAATATGGAAATTACTTGGGGAGATATTGGGACTGTATGGAGGATGTGTAAGAGCTTTCCAGTGAAACTTCTGCAGCATGGTTGTTGCCAAGGTTGTTTCAAGTACACTGGAGAAATTTTGCTGGGTAGCCCTTACACATCCCTCTTACAGCCTTGATCTCTCTCCATGTGGTTTGCTTATTTTTGGATGCAAGTGTGGTTCTGTATGCAACTCCAGACATTTTTCCGTGGAGGCTTCGACCAGTTTGTCTCACAGTGGGATAAATGTATTAAGACTTATGGCAGTTACTTTTGAAGTAATAAACAGTTCACTTCCTTCCTTCCATCTGTCTGGTTTTCATTGACTGTCCCTAAATATAAATGACACACTTCACTGTGGGAGGTAATTTTGTCTACAGAGTCATCCACAGTCCCTGTGTTGAAACTGGTGAATTACCAATTGCCATCCGGTGACATGTCTTCTTGTGCCGAGCACAACTTTTTGCAGAATTCCACATTGTGCTTTCTGTATTAAATGAATAAATGTTTGAAAGCTGTAATAAGAATGGGCTTGTTTGTATTTGTAATCCACAAATTCTTTTTAATCTCCTTAGTGAAACCAGTGTTTTTTTTTTCTAAAAAAAAAGTTTGAGGGTACTCCGACATGGGATATAATGCAGCGAAAATCAGTTACAACTGAAGCATGGGATACCACCTGTCTGCATTTAGCCATGACGTCATCAATATGTCGAACTAAAAAAAAAAAAAATAAATAAATAAAAAAAAAAATGGTATGTTGACTCTTCAGTTGACTTTACAGCTCAAATGAAGCAGGCGATACCGAGAAACACAGAAACATAAAAGAGACAGTGGTACAGAACACTTCAGTTTACATCACCTCAAATGAAGCATGCGATTTGAGCATACACATATCTGTTTAGTACTACCATCGCCCACTATTAGTGGGCGAAGGCACTACATGTCGTTCAAACTGGCTGCCAGCGATTCAGTTGTCGAGAATGATCGCCGCAGCTTCGAAATGCTTGAAACAGTTAATGACATCGATTTTCCCACCAAAAATTGCACTGGTATCGTTTGTATTGCAATTACCAACACGAAAAAATGAAATAAAAATTTACGTCCTTGAAATAAATTTCTGGCACACTTCCAAGTTCTCAACATCGTAAAAAAATTACTTTATCGATGAAAAAGTTTAGGGGTACGCATCTCCCAGCGTTCCCCCAGAAAAACAGCACTGAGTGAAACATATTATGGTACTTTGGGGATTTTGCTTTATTTCTGCTTTCACTTACTTCTTTACTTTTTTGTAGAATTTTTATTTGTTGAGCTTTTACCATCTTCCAAGGTCTTTTTTCCCCATGACTGTTTCATGAAAAAAAAAAAAAAGACAAAAGTACTGCACATGTCTTTTTATGTATGCCACTTGAATTATCAGTCTCTACACCACACTGTATTTTTAAAACAAAATATTTATGTTTGCAATACATGTGCAACTATAGTCAGTCAGCAATTTGAGGGCTTCGTGAATCAAAAGAGGAATGTACAAAATGCACTCAGCAAAGGAACTAGGTAATTTGGGATGCAATTGGAGCTGACACTTGCAACATATACCAAATTAAGTCATTTTTTGAGTGTGTTGTCCGCCATGGTAGCTGTTTAGCAGGGAAATTCTGTAGTGTGTGTTGAAGAGACTGATGACATAACCGGGGGGCTCCGTTGGCTTGGAGAACTGCGTTTTGAGTAGCGTGATAAATACTCTATTGTCCGTGTTGTTGAGTGAGTTGTATTTGGGAGTCTAATTGATATGACTATTAAATTTTTGCAATTTTTGATTGATCCAGCCATGTTAATCAGGTGCTGTGAGTGGCAAACATGTATTCATTAGCTGTTGAATATCATAAATATGCAGCCACGATCATCTTCTTTCATTAAATGGATACTGTCATGTTTTACCACTGTATACCGTCTACACACGTCACATTATTATACTATGGTACTGCAAAACTGGTGGTTGGAAGGACAAGTATAGAAGGTACTCTATCAACATATTCTGCATGTTTCCCCCACTTGTGTTCTCACCACATACCTCATTCATCACAAATCTGAAGTCTCCAGTCCAAAGGACCATGTGTGTCGAGCTATGCCTGGTGCATGTATAAATGATGTATTACAAGGAACTCAGTTGAAAACCACACGATAACTGAAATCATTAGATAGCACATAGCAATACAGGTTTTATAGCCAGAAATGGAAATTACTTCTTTCAGACAACTTTTTTATGATTGTGAAATCATGTCAAGAAAATGTTTACAAAGTACTGAAGTGAAATAACAGTATGACAAGGGTCTGGAATTTTGAGTTATTGTCAAATAGATTTTTGCCGATTATTTACTTGGAGTAGCACATTTTTAGATTTAAACAAACTATATAATGAGTGCTAAAATTAACAGAGACATCTTCATTATAATTTTGACACAGTTATTCTAGTTCTTTGGGAAAATGAGAAGTTAACTATTCCTTATATCTGCACTCAAAAAAATAGATAAACAGTTGAGATTTTTACTTGTGTTACAGTTACTTTTTCTTTTTATAATATTTTAATGAAAAGTCTTTTACTGAAGAATACTTTCCATGTGTCACTGACAGAAGAAGCACACACCTGACAAGTTTACCTAAGTATGACCACAATCTGCGATCTAACACTACAATCAAAAAGAAATTTTACTTTGCATTTTGACATTGCAATACACAATTAACCACATATTTAAGCTTTGTAAAGTGAAATTTTCTATTATCTCTCAGTACATTTATGTAGCCTGAGAAATATCTCTCTGCGGCACAAGAGGTCAATAGTGTGTGTTTCATTGTCGTAATTACTTGTGGTCTCCAGTACAGTCCACCTTTGAACTTCTCCCACTGAATAATAGTGGACACTTCTTATCTTCATATCCAGGATCCCTCAAAAGAACATTACTTAATTTAGTGATGCATGTTGTACCCACTGAACCAGATATTTCCTCCAGATAGATCAGCACCTCAGACACAATGTCTGCAGCAACTTTCAGTGGTAGAGGTGCGGACTGTAGTTGTTGAATTGCAGAAGGTAGATTTTGGAAGTGAGCTCTTAAAAACACTGAGGATGCAACACTCTTGTTATTCTTAAAGGCTGTCTTGGCTTCAAGTACTGAATGCAGGTAGTAGCTTTGAGAAATAGTTTCATAACAGAGGAAGTGATACTGTTAAACTCAGGAAAATTATTTCTGGCTTCCTCTGTTAGTTGGTGTAGACTATGGGCAAGGCAGATACAGTGGATCATACTGGGATAGAGTTATGTCAGTGTTGCCCCTGCTTTTAACAGGAAGCAGCAGCAAAAATTTCTCACCCTATTTTCTCCTGACCTTAAGAAGTGTAAGACATCCCTAAAATTGTGGGCTACAGTAGTGTGATTAGTATAATCTTAACTCTTTAAATAGGAGTTGTTGTTGTTGTTGTTGTTGTTGTGGTTGTGGTTGTGGTTGTGGTCTTCAGTCCTGAGACTGGTTTGATGCAGCTCTCCATGCTACCCTATCCTGTGCAAGCTTCTTCATCTCCCAGTACTTACTGCAACCTATATACTTCTGAATCTGCTTAGTGTATTCATCTCTTGGTCTCCCTCTACGATTTTTACCCTCCACACTGCCCTCCAATGCTAAATTTGTGATCCCTTGATGCCTCAGAACATGTCCTACCAACCGATCCCTTCTTCTAGTCGAGTTGTGCCACATACTCCTCTTCTCCCCAGTTCTATTCAATACTTATCATTAGTTATGTGATCTACCCAACTACTGTAGTAGGCATGGGCTTTGTGTCTATCTTGGCCACAATAATGCGTTCACTATGCTGTTTGTATTTTTTTTATTCATTATTAAACCTACTCCTGCATTACCCCTATTTGATTGTGTGTTTATAACCCTGTATTCACCTGACCAAAAGTCTTGTTCCTCCTGCCACCGAACTTCACTAATTCCCACTATATCTAACTTTAACTTATCCATTTCCCTTTTTAAATTTTCTAATCTACCTGCCCGGTTAAGGGATCTGACATTCCATGCTCCGATCCGTAGAACGCCAGTTTTCTTTTTCCTTATAACGACGTCCTCTTGAGTAGTCCCCGCCCGAAGATCCGAATGGGGGACTATTTTACCTCTGGAATGTTTTACCCAAGAGGACGCCATCATCATTTATCCATACAGTAAAGCTGCATGCCCTCGGGAAAAATTACGGCCGTAGTTTCCCCTTGCTTTCAGCCGTTCGCAGTACCAGCACAGCAAGGCCGTTTTGGTTAACGTTACAAGGCCAGATCAGTCAATCATCCAGACTGTTGCCCCCGCAACTACTGAAAAGGCTGCTGCCCCTCTTCAGGAACCACACGTTTGCCTGGCCTCTCAACAGATACCCCTCCGTTGTGGTTTCACCTACGGTATGGCCATCTGTATCGCTGAGGCACGCAAGCCTCCCCACCAACGGCAAGGTCCATTGTTCATGGGGAAGTAAATAGGAGTAGGTGGTGTTAATCTAATTTCCCCATTATGACATTAGCTATGAATCTACCACAACAGACAGTGGTCTTGTCAGCTGAAAGCCAGATATAGTGGTCATCAGTGTTTGTTTTAGTACTCTAGATTAAAGCTGTCCACTGCACTATTTGTCATAAAGGAAATTAATGGTTGAATTTGTTGTTTGTTCTGCTTCCTAGTGACGCTTGTAATGTGAGATGCAGAATCTTTGTGTTGAAGGAAATGTGACTTTTTTTATCAGAGCTTACCGAAAATCAAAACAGTTGAACAATAAGAGGGCTATAACTAAAAAATAAGAACTTGTTAATGTAAAATGTCAACTTTAATTTAACCGCATATGCTTGTCAGTAAACTAATGTTTAAATTTCGATTTGAAATCTTAGGGAAGAAGACTAGCAAGAAGATGGTTAGATATAATGAATGATAAAAATAACCTGTGTTCACTTAGTTGTTTATGACAGGCTTGGCAAAAAATTACTCGCTTGTCAATTGTGAAATTGGAGTCTTCCCCCATCCACTGCCTGAAAAGACCAGTTCTTAAATGTTTAGGCATTACAAAATTGCACTTAAAATCCACTACTTAATGTGAGTCAACATACCATGCAACTTAACTTTGCAATTACAAAAATACATATTCTCAAGTGAGACCAACTAATTCCTTTAATATGTCTTTTGTTGGGTGACATTTAAGTAAAGGCTGGCTGAATTTGTCCCAATGCAGCTGCATTGGACATGTTCTCAAAGTGACAATGTGGTGACAGTGAATCCTTACACAGTGTTAATGTCTGTGTGGGCTATATTTTTTACTTCCGAACTACAAAAATAAGTTGATTTGTGTGTCACTGATGCAGTAGCATACTCACACATGATCATATTATAAAGACAAACAACATTTTACCATACACATTCTTGATTTCAGTGCAGTGTATAAATTCAATTATTAACCTAAAATGAGCAAATTCATATTATTGATTTTCCTTAGTATTAATTCAGAAAACCTATTTAAAAACCTTTTTTTTCCCTTGAAAAAGTCCTTTGTAGTTTCTACATTTCCTGTGAAAATTCTGTTGAGCACCTTTTAAACTTTTGAGTATGATACAGTCCTTTTTAGGTTGTTCAAGATTAAAACCTTCAAATTTGGGCCTAGCCTTAACATCAATTCACCTTCCCATATTAATGGAGTTTCGTGTGATTTATAAGGCATATTATTGGAAAATACACTATTATTGCTTATCTGTTAAATTTAGTTATGTGAACATATAAGAATTTTTTGTTTGCATTTTAGTTTTAATCTCAGTGCAAAGCAGAAATCATGGGTCTTCTGTCCAAGTAACATGGACAAACAAGCTAGCATAGGCATTGTACTCCCAGTGACAGTTTTGCCTCATATTGATAATTTTTGGGAAGAGAGAGGGAAGATAAGATGAGGAACGGTAAGGGAGAAAGGCAACAACATTTACAGTTTGGACAGGGAAAGGATAAGAAACATATTTTCTAATGCAAGTTGTTATTTGATTGCCCTGTTCAGAACAACTGTTTCATAACTTCATTATCAGAGTAGTCATTTGAGTGAATAAGAATGCTGTGAATGAGAATTTCTTAGACCTTTATAAAGTCATTTTCCTGCAAATTTTTAATGTTCATATGAATTTTTTTATGTGCATATGAATTCTCCACATCTACATCTACATGTGCAAGCCACTGTGAGGTGCATTGTAGAGGGTACATCACATTGTACCAGTTACTAGGGTGTCTTCCTGTTCCATTAATGTACGGAGAGCAGGAAGAATGATTGTTTGAATGCCTCTGTGCATGCAGTAAGTATTCTAATCTCCCTATGTGAGCAATACACAGGAGGTTGTAGTGTATTCCTATCATTTAAAACCAGTTAACTTTATTAATAGACTTTCTCGGGATGGTTTACATCTATCTTCAAGAATTATCCAGCTCAGTTCCTTCAGTATCTCTGTGGCTCTCTCTCGCACATTAGACAAATATGTGACCATTCTTGCTGCCCTTTTCTATATATGTTCAATATCCCCTGTTAGTCCTACTTGGTATGGGTCCCAAACACTTAAGCAATATTCTAGAAACGGCCGCACAAGTCATTTGTAAGCAATCTCCTTTGTAGATTTATCACACTTCCCCAGTATTCTACATATAAACTTAAGTCTACCACCTGCTTTACCCATGACTGAACCTGTGTGATCATTTCGTTCCTACAAAGTGTTACACCCAGCTATGAGTTGGCCAATTCCAGCAGTGATTCATTGATATTATAGTCATAGGATACTACATTCTTTTGTTTTGTGAAGTGCAGGATTTATCATTTCTGAACATTTAAAGTCAGTTGACAGTCTTTGCACCACTTTGAAATCTTATCAAGATCTGACTGAATATTTATGCAGCTTCTTTCAGATATTACTCCGTTATAGATAACTGCATCACCTGCAGAAAGCCTGATTTTTCTATTAATATTGTCTTAAGGTCATGAATATATGACATGAACAGCAAGAGTCCCAACACATGTCCCTGGGGCACACCCAAAGTTACTTCTACATTTGACGATGACTCTCCATCCAAAATAACATGCTGCATCCTCCCTACCAAAAGGTCCTTAATCCAGTCACAAATTTCACTTGATACCCCATATGATCATACTTTTGTTAATAAGCATAGGTGTGGTACTGAGTCAAATGATTTTCGGAAATAAAGAAATACAGCATCTACCTGATTGCCTTGATCCGAAACTTTGAGAGTGTAACATGTGAGATAAGTGCAAGCTGGGTTTCACAGGATCAATATTTTCGAAAACCATGCTGCCTGTCTGGGAGGAGGTCATTCAGTTCAAGATGCTTCATTATATTTGAGCTCAAAATATGTTCGAAGATTCTGTAACAAATCAGTGTCAAGGATATTGGATGATAGTTTTGTGGATCATTTCTACTGCCCTTCTTGTAGACGTATATTACCCCTGTCTTTTTCCAAAGAGTTTTTTTAAGGGATTTACAATACATTATAGTTAAAAGACAGGCTAACACCGCTGCAAATTCAGTGTAGAATCTGGCGGGGATTCCAGTGGGTCCTTGAGCTTTGTCCAATTTTAACAATTTCAGCTGTTTCTCAACGCCACTGACACTAATACTTACTTCATTCATCTTTTCAGTGGTATGAGGATTAAATTGGGGAAATTCTCATGGGTTTTCCTTTGTAAAGGGGCATTTGAAAACAGAGTTAACCATTTCAGCTTTTGCTTTGCTACACTAAATTTCAGTTCCTGTCTCATTCACTAGGGATTGGACAATAACTTTAGTGACACCAGCAGCCCAAACACATGATTGGAATTTCTTTGGGTTCTTTGAAAGATCACTTGACAATATTCTGCTATGGTAGTCATTGAAGGCATCGTGCATTGCTCTATTGACAGCCAAAGGACTTTAATTCAGTATCACTCTATCTATAGCTCTATACTTTATTTTACACCTATTATGCAGTAATCTCTGTTTCCTTAGAAGTTACTTTACAGTGACTGTATACAATGGAGGTTCTCTCCCATTATGAAATGCTCTACTGGGTACAAATCAATCTAGGACATGGTCAACTAGTCTTTTAAACGTGAACCAGAGCTTCAAGTTCCTCATTGATATATGACATTACTGACTTTTTATCTAGTTTACTGAACATATCTTTTTGCTTTAGTTGTCCTTTGTACTTTGGTAATCATTGTTTCCACATATCTTTAATTCTGAATATGCAGTCTCTGGATGTGACATTTCCTCTCACTTGTGTCCATACATTTATTATTCAATTATACTGGCAGTGATAAGGGGCAGCCTCACTACCTTGTGGCCCATATTTCGTGCTGAGCTTTAAAGCTTATTTCAAATAGATACCCCACTTGTACAATCATAGTTGGTCATGACTTCAGTCTGCCCTTGATATGTTGCAAAAAAATACCTATCCTATAACATCCAAAATTGTACAGAATGCTTTCTCAGAAAATTACTTTGAAACATTCTTTCACGAGTTCACTTAATGTGTAAATGGTTGCAAAAATATACTTGACCTCTTAGCAGCAAATAATCCTAAGCAAATATGTAGCATCATGCAAGGCTGTTGTCACAAGAATGAATACCATAGCATTCAAACCCACCAAAAAGAAACACAAAGTACATCTATTTAAAAAAGCAGATTTACTTGACGGCTTTTCTCAAAGACAGTCTCCACTCCTTCTAATCTGACTATGTAAGTGTAGGACAGATGCGGTTTGAATTCAAAAAAATATTTTTGTGGCAATTGAGGGAAATGTACTAAATAAGTTAATTAGTGATAGTACTGATCCCCTATGGTACACAAAATGGTTCAGAACTCTGTTGCAGAATAAAAAAAGGCATTCCAAATTTAAAAGAATGCACAATTCCCAAGATTGGCGAAATTTTACAGAAATTTGAAATTGAGTGTGAACTTCAATGTGAGATGCTTTAATAGTGTCCGCAACAATACTCTGGCTTGAAATGTGGCAGAAAACCCAGAAATTCTGTTCATACGTAAAGTACACTGGTGGCAAGACGCAATCAGTACCTTCACTGTACAATAACAGTGGTATCACTGATGACACTGCCACCAAAGCACTTGTGAAACTCCTTATCAAAGAAGACTAAGTAAATATTTCATAATTCAAATCTAGAACAATTGCCAATGTGAGTAACTTTGAAGTAGATATTCTCAGTGTGGCAAAGCAGCTTAAATCACTTAATGAAGGTAAGGGCTCCAGGCTAGATTGTATACCAGTCAGGTTTCTTTCAGAATATGCTGGTACAATAGCTCCATACATAGCTGTCATATACAACCACCTTGTTGTCAAAAGATCTATACCTAAAGCCAAGAAAGTTGCACAAGTTGTGCCAATAACCAAGAAAGGAAATAGGAGTAATCTGTTGAATTTTGACCCATATCATTAACGTTGATTTGCAATAGGATTTTGGAACAAATACTGTGTTCAAACATTATGAATTACATTGAAGAAAATGATTTATTGGCAACACGGATTCAGAAAATATGTTTTTCTAAAATACGACTAGTTCTTTATTCTCTTGTAGTAGTTGAGTGCTGTCAATAGGGGATGTCAGATTGATTTCGTATTTTTAGATTTCTAGAATGCTTTTGGCACTGTTCCTCACAAGCATCTTCTAATCAAATTGCGCACCTATGAAGTATCACCCCAGTTGTGCAACTGGACTCGTGAGTTTGTGTAAGAAAGGTCACAGCTTATAGTAATTGATGGAAAGTCATCGAGTAAAACAAAAGTAATATCTGGCATTTCCCAAGGGTGTGTTGTAGGCCCTCTGCTGTTCCTGATCTACATAAACAACATAGGAGACAATCTGAGCAGCCCTCTTAGATTATTTGCAGATGATGCTGTCATTTACCATCTTGTAAAGTCACCTGATGATCAAAAGAAACTATGAAATGATTTAGACAAGATATCTGTATGGTGGTGTGAAAAATTGAAATTGGCTACGTAATAAAAACTGTCAAGTCATCCAGATGAGTACTAAAAGAAATCTACTAAATTTTGGTTATACGATAAATGACACAAATCTAAAGGCTGTAAATTCAACTAAATACACAGGGATTACAATTACGAGTACTTAAATTGGAATGATCACATAGATAATGTTGTGTGGAAAGCAAACCAAAGACTGCGATGTATTGCCAGAACACTTAGAAAGTGCAACAAGCCTACTAAAGAGACTGCTGACACTACACTTGTCCACCATTTTCTGGAGTACTGCTTTGTGGTGTGGTATCTGTGTCAGATGGGACTGATAGAGGACATCAAAAAATTTCAAAGAAGGGAGCTTGTTTTGTATTATCATGAAATAGGGGAGAGACTACCATGGGCATGAGACGTGAATTGGGGTGATAGTCGTTAAAACAAAGGCATTTTTCATTGCAGTAGGATCTTGTCATGAAATTTCAGTCACCAACTTTCTCCTCCGGTTGCGAAAATATACATAGGGTGAAATGATGATCATGATAAAATAAGAGAAATCAGAGCGCACACAGAGAGATTTATGTGCTTGTTCTTTCCACACACTTTTCAATAGTGCAGAGGTAGAGAAATATCTTTGATGGTGGTTTGATGAACCCTCTGCTAGGCAATTAATTGTAAATTGCTGAGTAATCATGTAGATGTTTATATTAATTGTGAAGTTGCTTGTGATGCCAGAGCATCTCCATTTTTGTGTAGCAGCTCAAAACTTAAATAGCTTTCTCTTCTAGCCATAATGCAATTTCTTCTTCTTTTGTATTTGAATTAGGAATTTTCTCTTTTTTTAATGATAACTAGCATTATTGACAGCACTCACACTACTCCCTTCTAAACTATGTCATAAATCCAAAAATTAATGTTTATACACATCACTTTTTATCCCTCCATGATAAATGCTCTCTTTGCTTGATGTAAATATTGGTTTCCGCTTTTGATAAAGCCATATTCACATGATTCTGCTGGACAGACAGTAAGTTTTGTTTCCCTTGCCATTGGCTGTTTCAAACCACCATTGTCCTGGGAATTCTAACAGCTCTGTTTCCTGGCATGATTTTGATTGAGCCAAGAGTTGTCCAGATAAATAATAGGATGATGATGATTTTCTTTTGTGCTGTTGTGCATATTTCTTTGAAAAGTTTCCCTAGCTGCTACAATATTGGATCTCTCCATCAGAATGCATCTTCTATCATAGCATTTTCTGTACCTGATTCCCAAAGATTTCAGAATTCTTCCACTCCCCAGTGAAAGCATTCTTATTGGTTAAAACATGTGCTACCTTTAACTTTGTTTCTCTCTTCTGGCATTGTAGCATAAAATACGTGGTTTAGTACCTCTGTGACAAACTCGGAGGAACAATAGTTGTAATTAAGAGGGTATCTTTCTGTTGAGTAACCAGTATGTTTTGATGTGTTGAACTTCACTTATTCCTGTTTAAAAGATGCTTTGGTGTCAGTTAGACAATAGAATTACAGGAGTAATACAGCTGAAAATTATAATGAAATACATGTGTTTTTTGTACATTTTTCTTATGCTGATACTTTTAAATATACAGTTTTCGGTTAAGTGGTATTCAGATGTTTGTATTTTACTTAAATTGTAAAGTTCATATAACATTACTTGTGTGTGAATTAGTGTGGTTCTGAGAATATGTAACTATCTTTTCAGTATGCATGTCAGAGCAACCTCCCAAATACTGTTCGGATCCTTGTACAGATTGGTTATGCAAATGTACAGGTTCGAAATACGGAAACAGGTATGTGGGTGAATAATACGTTTATGTAATTAAATTTTAAAATTTTTATTCTGCTTCATTCTGCTAATTCTGACTGATGAATGTAGGCTGGGTTCCTCTCCATGAAGCAGCAAGCCGTGGTCACAAGGAAGTGGTTCAAGTCTTGCTTTCCCTTAATGCACCTCTCAGACCGAGAACCTTAGCAAATGACACTCCTGCTGATCTAGCTAGAAGGAACAATCATCTTGAATGTGCAAAGATATTGTGTAAGTATGTTAGTTTCTTGTGCAATTTCTGGCTTGAAATCACTTTTAATTTCCTACCGTGTAGTGATTTTATTTTCTTCATGTACAGTGAACTATAAGTGTCCTTTGCCTAAGACACAAAAGAAAGAGTGGTACCATGGCACATTAGATCGAAGTGAAGCAGTTGCTCTTTTGAAAGAGTATGGTAACAAGGATGGCACTTTCCTGGTACGATACAGTGATCGTAATGGTGGAATGTACGTTCTGACTACAGTTCATGCTGGACATCCATATCACTTTCAGATTCAGATAAAGGTTTGTTTAACATGAAGAAATTATCAATTTTATTGGTGATTTTATATCTTTGATTTAATTAATGTAAAATACATTATTTTTCATTCAGGGATCTTATTGTTTCATTGATGATGGCCCATATTTGGACTCTCTGGAACATGTAATAGAGCACTACAGCACTATGTCAGATGGTCTACCTACAACACTGCAGATTCCTGTTCCTCCAAAACCAAAACCGCCAGTACCTGAAATGCCAGCAAATTTTTTGGCACTGAATGGGGTTAGTCACATTTGTACGAAACTTTTATTGCTTTCTGTAGAACAACACTGTTTCATAACTGTTATTTGTGAAAAATCATTTACTTCACATTTCAGTCTGCCACTATGCCATGCCGGAAACTGTTGAAGAGGTCTCCAAATAGGAGTCACAAAGTATCACCAGTGTCAAGTGCTGCAGCATCACCTGTAAACAGTAGGCGCGGCTCTCTCAATTCTGTGCTGCCCAGTTGCAATGACATACAGTCTCCTTCAATTGAAACAAACCATTGTCTTGATTTGTTACACTTAAGATCAATGAAAGGTCCCGAGCCGCGGCAGCAAGGTAAGTAATTTGCCATAAGTAACTTATTGCAGTGGTTCAGTGCAATGAATGTACATAATTAAACAACGTAAGATCTGGAATGGAATAATTACAATTCACAGCCTGTGCCATCTGGATCCTTCCTACAAGCACCAGCTTTTCTGAACTGCAGATGGGAACTCTCCCTGCAATACATCCTACGTTACTGTAATTGCCCTGGCCTCAGCCTTCGTTACCCTTTGTCCTTCACACACCTGTCCCTTTGCCTGTTCCCACTCTAGCACTACACAGCCTTCTATTCAATGAGCACACCCACAGTCTTTTTACTTCGCCCCTTTTCCACATGTTCCCTGCTCTCCATCTTACCTCCCGACTGCATGTAGTTACCTTACCCACTCTCTACCTCATCCCTGTAAGTTCCCACAAACAGCACATCACTATCCTCCACCCATACCCTGTTCTCCCTCCTTCTCCTGACCTGAGCCTCCTCCATACACAATCACCCAGATTGTGTGTGTGGGCTGTGTTTTTATTGTATTTTTAATGGTACATGTCAAGTTCCGTAGGACCAAATTGAGGAGCAAACCCCCAAGGTCATGGAACATGTCAGTACATGAAATTACAACATAAAAGAACCAATAAACATAAAATGTTTATGAACCTGAAAAAAGTCAATCCATAAGTGTAAGTAAACACAATCAACAATACAACAAGAATCAGCTTAATTTTTCAAGGAATTCCTCGACAGAATAGAACGAGGGACCCACAAGGAAACTCTTCAGTTTCAATTTGAATGCGCGTGGATTACTGCTAAAACTTCTGAATTCGAACGGTAGCTTATTGAAAATGGATGCAGCAGTATACTGCACACCTTTCTGCACAAGAGTTAAGGAAGTCTGATCCAAATGCAGGTTTGATTTCTTCTGGGTATTAACTGAGTGAAAGCTGCTTGTTATTGGGAATAATCTGATATTGTTAACAAGAAATGACAGTAAGGAATATATATATTGAGAGGCCAGTGTCAAAATACACAGACTCATGAACAATTGTCTACAAGAGGTTCATGAACTTGCACCACTTATTGCCTGAATCACCTGTTTCCGAGCCAAAAATATCCTTTTAGCACGGGAAGAGTTACCCCAAAAACAAAACCATACTACATAAGCTAATGAACATAAGCAAAGTAGACTAATTTTTGTGTCAAACGATCACTCACTTCAGATACCGCTCAAATAGTAAAAATGGCTGCATGAAGTCTTTGAACAAGATCCTGAACGTGGGCTTTCCACGACAGTTTACTATCTATCTGAACACCTAGAAATTTGAACTGTTCAATTCCACTAATCATATTCCCATTCTACAAAATTAAAATGTCGGTTTTGTTTTGAATTGTGTATTAGAAACTGTAAAAAATGAGTCTTACTGTGATTTAACGTTAGTTTATTTTCTACAAGCCATGAACTGAGGTCATGAACTGCTCTGTTTGAAAGCGGGCCAATGTTGCGCACAACATCCTTTGCTGCCAAGCTAGTGTCATCAGCAAACAGAAATATTTTAGAGTTACCCGTAATACTAGAGGGCATATCATTGATATAAATAATTAGCAGGAGTGGCCCCAGCTCTGATCTCTGCCCCCCCCCCCCCCCCCCCCCCAACTTGTCTGTATCCCACTCAGAACCCACATCACAGCCATTCTCAATATTGTGAATAATGACCTTTTGCTGTGTGTTGCTAAAGTAAGAGGTGAACCAATTGTGAGCTACTCCCCATATTCCGTAATGGTCCAACTTCTGGAACAATATTTTGTGATCAACACAATCAAACACCTTAATTAAATCAAAAAATATGCCTCCTGTTTGAAACCTTTTGTTTAATCTATCCAGTACCTCACAGAGAAAGGAGAATGTAGCATTTTCAGTTCTTAAACAACTTCTAAAGCTGAACTCTACATTTGATAGCAAATCGTGTGATAAAAAATGATTAATTATCCTTACATACACAGCCTTTTCAATAACTTGAGCAAACACTCATGGCATAGAAATAGGTCTACAATTGTCTACATTATCCCTGTCTCCATTTTTATAAAGCAGCTTTACTACTGAGTACTTTTAATCGTTCAGGAAACTGACCATTCCTAACGGAAAAATGACAAATATGGCTAAATACGGGGCTAACATGTGCACCACAGTACTTTAATATTCTTCTAGGCACTCCATCATATCCATGAGAGTTCTTAGTCTTCAGTGATTTAATTATTGACTCAATCTCCCCCTTGTCTGTATCGCAGAAGAGTATTTCAGACATCAATCTCAGAAAGGGATTTGCCAAGAAAGTTATATGATTCCCTGTAGAAACTAAATTTTTATTTAATTTACCAGCAATGCTCAGAAAATGATTGTTAAATACTGCACATATAACTGATTTATCAGTAACAGAAATATTTTTGCTACGAACTGACTTTATATCGTCGAACTTGTGCTGCTGACCAGTCATTTCCTTCACAACTGACCATATGGTTTTGATTTTATCCTTTCAGTTAGCTATTTTATTGTACCACATACTCTTTACCTTCCTAATAACATTTTTAAGCACCTTGATTATGACTACTTCTAACATTTTGCATTTGAATGAATGTGTGTGTGTGTGTGTGTGTGTGTGTGTGTGTGTGTGTGTGTGTGTGTGTGTGTATCAGAAGAAGGCCTTCTGCCCAAAAGCTTATACGTTTAGTAATTTTTTTGTTGTGCCCATCTGTGACTTCACATCTCTGCTGTATGGTATGTAGCAGTCTGTCCTTTCCATAATAGTGTCAGTATACTTAATTTGGAATATTAACCAGTATTTTACATTTGTGTGGGATTATAAACAGGTAATTCCTCAAATTTATTGCATGATTGCTCTTCAGAAAGATGTACGTTACTTGCAGGATTAAAGATGATTATTTTTTTTTTCTGATGCTTAATTTCTTTACTTAATACACACAGGGCATGAGTTTGTTCTATTACTTAAATAAATGACAGCTTGAATTTATAACATCTATTCTTTTATAGCCAAATAAGTCTGAAGATGTGGAAATACTTCATGTTGCAAATTTCTCATATTTCCTGCTTTTAAGTTCAATTTGAATATCCTCTTATATGTATAGTGGATTTTTATTTATTACCAACTGTGAGCAAGCTGTAGAAAACATATTAAGATGCATAAGAAATCACAGCAAAGAGAAAATCTCATGCACATTTTTAGTGACTTTCACATCAGTATATGTGCTAGTGCTTCTGTATTTACTTGCTTTATTTGGGAAAAGTAGATGGGGCAACAGAACTAGCTAAGTGGTGATGTGCAATTTTGAGGTGGCAGAAAGCTAAGAGGAAACATGACATATCAACTGGCAGATTGATTAGACGCATTAGTGCTTTACCAGGCATGGCTATATTTGAGGTGGATGTAATAGCCTTCCTACCTAGCTCACCAAGTCAGTTGAGGGAGATTTGTTGTTGTTGTTGTGTTGTTGACTTCAGTCCAGAGACTGGTTTGATGCAGCTCTCCACGCCACTCTATCCTGTGCAAGCTTCTTCATCTCCCAGTACCTACTGCAACCTACATTCTTCTGAATCTGCTTGCTGTATTCATCTCTTGGTCTCCCTCTATGATTTTTACCCTCCATGCTGCCCTCCAATACTCAATTGGTGATACCTTGATGCCTCAGAACATGTCCCACCAACCGATCCCTTCTTCTAGTCATGTTGTGCCACAAATTTCTGTTCTCCCCAATTCCATTCAATATCTCCTCATTAGTTATGTGATCTACCTATCTAATCTTCAGCATTCTTCTGTAGCACCACATTTCTAAAGCTTCTATTCTTTTCTTGTCCAAACTATTTATCGTCCATATTTCACTTGCATACATGGCTACACTCCATACAAATACTTTCAGAAACAACTTCCTGACACTTAAATCTATACTTGATGTTAAGAAATTTCTCTTCTTCAGAAACGCTTTCCTTTCCATTGCCAGTCTACATTTTATATCCTATCTACTTCGACCGTCATCAGTTTTTTGCTCCCCAAATAGCAAAACTCATTTACTATTTTCAGTGTCTCATTTCCTGAACTAATTCTCTCAGCATCACCCAACGGAATTCGACTAGATTCCATTATCCTCGTTTTGCTTTTGTTGATGTTCATCTTACATCCTCCTTTCAAGACACTGTCTATTCCGTTCAGCTGCTCTTCCATGTCCTTTGCTGTCTCTAATAGAATTACAATGTCATCGGCAAACCTCAAAGTTTTTATTTCTTCTCCATAGATTTTAATTCCTACTCCAAATTTTTCTTTTGTTTCCTTTACTGCATCCTCAATATACAGATTAAATAACATCGGGGATAGGCTGCAACCCTGTCTCACTCCCTTCCCAACCACTGCTTCCCTTTCCTGTCCCTCGACCCTTATAACTGTCATCTGGTTTCTGTACAAATTGTAAATAGCCTTTCACTCCCTGTATTTTACCCCTGCAACATTCAGAATTTGAAAGACAGTATTCCAGTCCAACATTGTCAAAAGCTTTCTCCAAGTCTACAAATGCTTGAAAAGTAGGTTTACCTTTCCTTAATCTATCTTCTAAGATAAGTCTTAGGGTCAGTATTGCCTCACGTCTTCCAACATTTCCACGGAATCCAAACTGATCTTCCCCGAGGTTGGCTTCTCCAGTTTTTCCATTCGTCTGTAAGGAATTCTCGTTAGTATTTTGCAGCCGTGACTTATTAAACTGATAGTTCGGTAATTTTCACGTCTGTCAACACCTGTTTTGATTGGGATTGGAATTATTATATTCTTGTTGAAGTCTGAGGGTGTTTCGCCTGTCTCATACATCTTGCTCACCAGATGGTAGAGTTTTGTCAGGGCTGGCTCTCCCAAGGCTGTCAGTAGTTCTAATGGAATGTTGTCTACTCCCGGGGCCTTTTTTCGACTTAGGGCTTTCAGTGCTCTGTCAAACTCTTCACGCAGTACCTTATCTCCCATTTGATCTTGATCTACATCCTCTTCCATTTCCATAGTATTCCCCTCAAGTACGTTGGCCTTGTGTAGACCCTCTATATACTCCTTCCAGCTTTGTGCTTTCCCTTCTTTGCTTAGGACTGGTTTTCCATCTGAGCTCTTGATATTCATATAATTGGTTCTCTTTTCTCCAAAGGTCTCTTTAATTTTCCTGTAGGCAGTATCTATCTTACCCCTAGTGATATACGCCTCTACATCCTTAACATTTGTCCTCTAGCCATCCCTGCTTATCCACTTTGCACTTCATGTTGATCTCATTTTTGAGACGTTTGTATTCCCTTTTGCTTGCTTCATTTACTGCATTTTTATATTTTCTCCTTTCATCAATTAAAGTCAATATATCTTCCGTTACCGAAGGACTTCTACTAGCCCTCATCTTTTTACCTACTTGATCCTCTGTTGCCTTCACTATTTCATCCCTCAAAGCTACCCATTCTTCTTCTACTGTATTTCTTTCCCCCATTCCTGTGAATTGTTCCCTTATGGTCTCCCTAAAACACTGTACAACCTCTGGTTTTGTCAGTTTATCCAGGTCCCTCTTTAAATTCCCACCTTTTTGCAGTTTCTTCAGTTTTAATCTACAGTTCATAACCAATAGATTGTGGTCACAGTCCACATCTGCCCCTGGAAATGTTGTACAATTTAAAACCTGGTTCCGAACTCTCTGTCTTACCATTATATAATCTATCTGAAACAAGTGTCTCCAGGCCTCTCCCATGTATACAACCTTCTTTTGTGATTTTTAAACCAAGTATAAGCTATATAATTAAGTTATGCCCTGTGCAAAATTCTACCAGGCGGCTTCCTCTTTCATTTCTTAGCCCCTTTCCATATTCACCTACAACATTTCCTTCTCTTCCTTTTCCTACTATTGAATTCTAGTCACCCATGAGTATTAAATTTTCATGTCCCTTCACTATCTGGATAATTTCTTTTATCTCGTCATACATTTCATCAGTCTCTTTCTCATCTGCAGAGCTAGTTGGCATATAAACGTGTACTACTGTGGTAGGTGTGGGCTTCGTATCTATCTTGGCCATAATAATGTGTTCACTATGCTGTTTGTAGCAGCTTACCTGCACTCCTATTTTTTTATCATTATTAAGCCTACTCCTGCGTTATCCCTATTTGATTTTGTATTTATAACCCTGTATTCACCTGACCAGAAGTCTTGTTCCTCCTGCCACCGAACGTCACTAATTCCCACTATATCTAACTTAAATTTTCTATCCTACCTGCCCGATTAAGGTATCTGACATTCCAAGCTCCGCGTAGAATGCCAGTTTTCTTTCTCCTGATAATGACGTCCTCCAGAGTAGTCCTCGCCCGGAGATCGAATGGTCTGACTATTTTACCTCCGGAATATTTTACCCAAGAGGATGCCATCATCATTTAACCACACAGTAAAGCTGCATGTCCTCGGGAAAAATTACAGCTGTAGTTTCCCCTTGCTTTCAGCTGTTTGCAGTACCAGGACAGCAAGGCTGTTTTGGTTGGTGTTACAAGGCCAGATTAGTCAATCATCCAGACTGTTGCCCCTGCAACTACTGAAAAGGCTGCTGCCTCTCTTCAGGAACCACACATTTGTCTGGCCTCTCAACAGATACTCCTTCATTTTGGTTGCACTTACAGCACAGCTATCTGTATCACTGAGGCACGCAAGCCTCCCCACCAACGACAAGGTCCATGGTTCATGGGGGGGGGGGGGGGGGGGGTTGAGTGAGATATGCAATTTATATAAACAAAGTTGTATCAAAGATTAAAATCACATTGAATACCAGTTGGCATGTGAACCCACACCTTTGGATAACTGTGTGGTTATGTAATCACGTAAGGGTCTGAAAATGTAGACTCTATTTCTGACAAAATTAGCATCTATTTTTGTCAAAATTAGCATGAATAAGGGGGGGGGGGGGGGTAATTCCACATACAAAAGTAATAAGTTGCCTCGTTACATGTCTGAAGACGAAGTATTAGAGCTTTTAAACTAATTGTAAAAAAAAAGTGTTTGGTGATAATATAATAATAAAAGAAAATAAATAGTTTTTATTCTCCACAATGATAGTTCATAACTGGAATGTTTGCTTTTGCAGAAATTTCACCCCTCCTCCTCTAAATGGTCTCTGCTTGTTTTTATCTTTTAGCTCTATTAAAGCTTTCAACATAGAAATAGTAGCATTTTCCCAGCAGTGAACAGAGACTTTTCTTATTTAAAGTGTTCCTTGACATTTTTTTCTCTTTCCTTCTCAGTTCAATAATACAAAACTGCAAAATATTGGTTTTGAATTTGTAACATATAAGCCCTTACAAGTCTATTGCAGACTCCTTCTGTGGGCATTCATAGCCATAAGATCCACATTTGTACATGCTACAGACAGAAACAACTAGATACGTATAGTAAAACTGAAAATACCTCTTTTTGCATGTTAGAGGAAGACTACCGGTGTGATCAAAATATGTAGACCAGTTTTGTTTACCTGTCACTGTAGTGTGGACACTATAATATCACCGCTGGCTTCCTCTGTAAACAAAATAGAACTATGACTGCCAGAATGGAGAGGAGTGGTGCAGGGAAATAAGCCCCACTTCCGTCTCACAGGGGAGCCATCCTACACCTGCCTTCTGTGTTTATGTGGAACCAGAATTGATACATGGTCCTAACGATCGCTGATCCCTCCTGGTGTCGTGAGCTGTAATCGGATTCTGTGATGAATGAGGTTTAGAATCTTCACTCATTTCAAAATAAGAACAGAAAATATTGAGCTGCATACTGCGCGTAAACAAAGCATTCAGTAATGCTTACTGGATAATAGCTTCATGAAGTTGGCAATTTCGGAAACAAGGTAATTAGGCTCTACTTCAACCAGTATCTTACTGAACCATAATTCAAAATACCTGCCACATTTAAGTGCACATGTTGCAGCAACTTTTGAAGTTTAGGTTGAAGATAAATACACATGTATTTGTTCTAAAATGCTAGTTCCCATGGCTGAGTCCTATGTTATGATACCTGGTGTGCATGTTACAACTATTCAGTCACCCACAACTGACGTGATTGTGTGGCACAGGAACACACTGATACACTATTACATTCATGCAGAGGTACATTTTATAATTTGCAGACACATTATTACACATTATCTTTCCAAATTGGGCTTCATCAGATGTTGTGCAATACAAGTGTCCAAAAAGGGCGCTGGGGGGGGGGGGGGGGGTGGCACCTGATTGTTTCAAAAGGAAATTGCCAGTTTTTATAGGCAATTTAATGTGTCTAAGGGGATGTCCAGTATTGCCTGAATACCAAAAGCCTGCACAATATGACATATAATGTACCTTTTTTTTACATCTAGAGTGCTTAGGGATTTAATTATCATCATCAGATGTAGTGATAAATAAAAGAAAGAAAAACAGCAGAGAAGTGCACTGCATATTAATAACGTGAAACATAAGTAAGGAGTAGACTCGTACATGGAATTCATTCCCTTCATTGAAAAAGATGTACTGTAAATTATGTCAATATGTCTTATATTGATGCCACCCATTGTTGGTAACTTCATTACAGTTAAAGCTTTTACTCTTTAGGTAAATAAGTCCAGCATGTTGGTAAATAACAGTTTCGTTCTTTGATAATGTATTTACAAAGTTGCCATTCACAAGTAATAACAAATATGTAAACTAATTGTGTGGAATAGACTGTGTAAAAATAATTCAGTGAAGCTGAAAAACAATACAACAGACAAAAACAAAAGGGAATGAAGAAGGAAGGAAGGAAGGAAGGTGTTTCGTCATAAAACTTGACTTTTTAGTCCAGCATGGTTCATCAGTAACAGTGTCTTTTTGTGGATGCATATGTAAAACTTTGGCTCTTACAAGTAACCACAAATATATATTTAGTTTTGTGAAATAGACTGTTTTAACTTTGCCAGTGAACTGAAAAATAGTTCACCAGACAAAGAAAGAAGTAGAGATTTCAGCTGTTTTGACTCGCAGGAGGCTAAACTAATAATCAAGTGACAAATGCCATCTTGAAAGTCAGTTTCTGTATTTGTCTTGGTGGTCTTCAACTAATTATTCATTTATTTCAGTTACTTTTATACTATGTCAAACAAATGAATGCTTCCCTTTATTTCAACAGTTGGTTCCCAATGCAAGTATTGTATTATGTTTAGAATGAGTACAATTTATGGGTGATGTACTTTGAATGATGGACGAAGGCAGATATGAGTTTACTGGTGCCAGAAGCATAAAGTAGATTGAGGGAGGATCTGTGGAATTTTTTACTTTCCACAGTTTGTTTCAAATCTCACAAAGTTGCAATTGTGGTGCTGAATACTCTTGTGTATTTTGAAATGTTTATGCAGAGTGTCCCTTCAAAGAGTCATCAGGGGCATTTTCTCTGGTGTTAAGGCAGATAGTTGCAATTTTGCTTTTGCAGCCAGAGTCAGCATAAATAAATAAATACTCCTCATCGCATTTTGGTACAATGCCCAGTGTTGATGGAAAGTGTCTTGTTTGCTTATTGATATGTATTAACAGGAACATTAAAACACGATGCTTTACCATACTCCAGCAGCAGATGAGCAGTGCTACTGTATGGTGGGAGCAGTCAGCACGAGCCATGGTGGCATACAAGTCATAGTTGGACTTATGGTCATTCGTTGTGTTTAAAAGTTCCTGTTAATACGTATTGATAAAACAAAAACAGCACTAAACTAATCAATGAAATAAACACGTAAAACCAGTGGTTTTTATCGACACTGGGTGTTGTTAAAGGATATGATAAGCAGTATATGTTTGGGTATACTTGAGCTACACATTTCAAATACAGAATTGCAAATATCTGTTGAAACACCAGAGCTAATGTGCCTGATTATTCTTAGGAGAGACACCCTGTAAATAAATTGTCCTCTAAAACTGAAGCTATTTATTAGGTGGTGTACTTTTATAAGAAGGCTCTGTTGTTATTTTTTCAGAGCTAATACCCAGAGAATCTTTAAAACTGGGTGAAGTTCTTGGTGAAGGGGAATTTGGT
Source organism: Schistocerca piceifrons (assembly GCF_021461385.2). Classification (NCBI taxonomy): domain Eukaryota; kingdom Metazoa; phylum Arthropoda; class Insecta; order Orthoptera; family Acrididae; genus Schistocerca; species Schistocerca piceifrons. The sequence goes on along the minus strand of NC_060138.1, from coordinate 421,650,894 downwards.
GCAGTCTACCAAGGAACGTACATGCACCCAGATGGAACTGTGGTAAGAACTGTTACTTTGTTTATGTAATTTAGTTATACCTTTTTTTGGGTCATTGGTCTTCTGAACTGTTTGTTGTGACCCGCCATGAATTCCTCTCCTGTGCCAACCTTTTCATTTCTGAGTAGTGTATATAATATATGTCCTCAATTATATGCTGGATGTATTCCAGTCTATGTCTTCCTTTGCAGTTTTTACAATCTGCGGCTCTCTCTGGTACCATGGATGTTATTCTGTCATTCTGTTGCTTCTCTTTGTCAGTGTTTCACACATATTCTTTTCCTCACCAATTCTGCAAAGAACCTCCTCATACCTTACCTTAATGGGCCAATTGCCTTGTTTGTATGTACTTATATAACTGTTTATGAAAGCTCAGTTGTTAACTGAAATTTTTGAGGAAGTGCATGCTGGACTGCAAGAGTCAGATCACGTTTTAAAAAAAGTTTTCCTGCTTACTTAGGACATAGGAAATATTTTCTTACAAAGAAGTGTTACTACCAAGGGAGTTATTTAACTCTGTAACTTTTGTGACTTGAATCTTCAATAGCTTCATTAAAATTTTGTCAGAGAAGGCCTTGCATTTATGGACAAGTTGATGGACATTGGACTTTACTCTGGAAATGATTTTTGCGGTATTTTGGACACTGAAAATACTGTACAACTGCTGTTATCATGAGGAATCATTTCCGAATTCACTGAAGAGAGGCACTTTCAATGGTAAAGACACAAGAATTAGTCAATACAGTGTTGTCAGTGTTACTACTATTTTCTAAATGATGATATAACAATGCAGGTGCTACATGTTGAAAATTGTAAGATAGGCATTTGCGAAGAGGTGGGAGTGAAAGTTTGCTGCAGATGCCAGTAAAAATTGGAAAGTACATGAAGAACTAAGAGTTTTTTCTGAGGGTTGTGGTGTGTGGGTGGAAAGAACACATGGAGCAGAAAAATAAAGATAATAGTTTGGAACACAACAATGACAGTGGACTTAATTTTTTACAAAGAACTATTGAAATATATGCAAATTTTTAGTGGTAGTGAATAGTCTCAGTGGCGTCTAACTGCATGAGACCTTAGAGACATGCATTTGCAACTGATACCATAATTACACATTAAAAAACAACTTCTCTCATAGAGATGACTGCTAACTGTTTACAGGATACCCTTCTTGAGGTTATTATTCTCTTATAAACTTGTACATATGTACACTGTTGATATTGCTAAATCTGTCTTAGCTCCTCCTCATAGCTATATTTATGATCAAAAGACACCAAGGATGAACTCTGGGTATTAGCCCCAAGCAGTGGAAAATTTTGTTTTAATTTACTTGAAAGAGCAATTTAGAACAGTATCCAAATTAAATGCTTGTCATCCAGCATTTAAGGTGACCTGCTCATATAGCGTACATTTAAGGTGACCTGCTCATATAGCGTAGTGCGCAGCACACTAGCTTATGAAACACCAAGGTGAGCCAGACACAGATTAAATCCGCATGGCACCTCAATGACCATGGGCTGGTACATCAGATAGCTTGACTGTGGTTCCCTGACAGTTTCCTAAGCTTGTTTATGCAAATGCTGAGTTGGTCCCCAAATTCTACCTCAGTAAATACGATACACAAACAGTTAAAATACACTAACACACAGAACACAGTTTACACAATTTACAGACAAATGGAGTGCACGAATTCTGTCCTGAAGGTTACCTTGACAACTTTGATGCCAGGAAGGACATTTGGCCACAAAGTTAAATAATGAAATAAACATTTACCAAATCCTGGGAGAAGTGGGCCCTGTTGGTTAGGATAAACTCAAGGGAACAGAAGAATCCAGCATTCAAGGTTTTTTATTTGTGTGTAGTTTTGATGTACAGTTTGATTAACCCTTTCAGATCGTCTGGTTCTAATTGCATACATTAACTTTTACTGTGTCTTAGCTGCAACAGAAATATTTGTCCTAACCCAAGGTACACATCCATGGATGTTCAACACTTTCATCATGCACAAATGCTATCAGCTGTTGGACATCACTATGAAAATATCAGCAAGTCAGTGTAGCAGTGCTCAGCAGCCCATGACCAACAGAATACACAGATGTGGTTGGTTTGCTATATTCCACTGTATAATTCGATATTGTTATTTGCTCGAACAGTCCACGGGTGTACTGCTGGTCCATAATGTGCAACGGGCACAATATTTCGGCGATCAGACATGTCGCCATCGTCAGGTGCGCTGACGAACTGAGCTCGTGAGGGTGGGTGACCGTGTTAAATCCCCTCCCCACGAGAGATGTTCTCTCCACGGTCCGCACCCGCGTGGTCGCTGAGAGGCTGGCGTCGGCATCTGTGGTGGCGTTGGTGTAAGTGCCTCGTCCACCCTGGTCGCTCGTTCGTTTTCTTTACTGAGCCTCTTTTTAATTAGACTCAGTGCTGGTTCCCATGCCTTGCTGAGGTTATAGCCGCAATCTCTGTTGATGAGTCCGTCCCTGGTACAAATTTCGGTAGCCTCTCTAATGACACTGTCCCAGTATTTAGATGTCTGTGCCAAGACCCTGGCATGTTGGTAGTCCATTTCATGATTTTCAGACAAACAGTGCTCTACGACTGCCGACTTGTTGGGGTACATAAGCTCGCGCCAGCCAGACTCATGTCGTGGATTGACTCCTGTTGCTCTCGTGTCGACCGCGAAGCCACTACCCCCTCGCTATACGGCACGGCCCACTGGACTCACGTGGCGACCCTACATGCGCCGATGCTCAAGCCAGACAAGTCATCTCATGTCTCAGTGTGTGGCCGACCAACCGATAGATCCAACCGCCAATGACGTTGCCTGAGCAAACTCGAGCAGACTGGCGGCCTAACGCGCAGACTCAGATGCAGGAACTAAACCCTGACCAGGTGAGCACTCGCTGAGTTCTCTTACTGGCTGAGTGGAAAGTCTCTCATTTATCTGGTTTTAAAGATTGATCAAAACGAAAGACATACTAGCACTCCAACCGACAGACAGACACTAACTGCCGCACAAATGCGGACGAGAGACAGACCAGCAACTGGTGACGAGTGACTGACCCAGACTCACTCCGATTGACCAACTGACCCCGGACTGACCGACTGGCGAGCTCATAGCGCCCCTTAAATGCACGTGAACAGGCAACCGTTCCCCTTTCCCACCAGAGGGAGACACCAAAGCTGCAATTGTCACAGCGGCGCCACTGCCAGAAAAGGAGGGTGACTGCTTCACACAACCCGCTATGGCGCACTCTTCAAAACAGCAGTTTTTACCATGGCTCAGGGTACATAAGTCGAGTGTGCCTCTGATGTTCTCAGCAACGATCTTCGATGGTGCGCGCTGTCTGTCCAATTTAAGTCTTCCCACACTCACAGGGAATCTGGTATATGCCGGCCTTCTGCAAACCGAGATCGTCTTTTAACACTTCCCTATAATGCTCCTGTTTTATTGGGCAGGCAAACGACAGTTCCTACTTGGTGTTTCCTCAATATTCGTCCTATTTTCCCCGATAGTGCTCCAGTAAACGGGATATAGGCGGTGGCTATCTCTTCCTCCGTGACTTTGTCCATCTCCACACGCTGTACTGCAGAGGTGGGGCGGAGAGCACGTCTGATCTGCCATTCCAAGTACCTGTTTTTGTGAAATACAATTTTGAGGTGTTTCAGCTCATGGGGCAGACTCCCTGCGGCAGAGATGGTGCGCGCCCTGTGCACCAGTGTTTTTAGTACCCCTTTCGCCTGCGAAGGGTGGTGGCAGCTATTTGCATGCAGATACAGATCGGTGTGCAGTTTCTTCCTGTATACCATGTGGCCCAGGGTGCCATCCGCTCTTCTTTTGACTATGACATCCAGAAGTGGTAAACTTCCTTCTGCTTCGGTCTACATTGTGAATTTGATGTTCAGATGTATGGAGTTCAGGTGTGTAAGGAAGTCTAGGAGGTTGTCCCTTCCATGGGTCCATATCACGAATGTGTTATCAACATAACGTAGAAAACAAGTAGGTTTCCACTTGGATGACGCCAAAGCTTCCTCCTCGAAATACTACATATAGAAATTCGCGATCACAGGCAAAAGTGGGTTCCCCATAGCAACTCCTGTTTGCTCATAGTATTCTCCATTAAACAAAAAATACATGGAGGTCAGAATGTGCCTGAAAAGGTCGGTCATCTTCTCGTCAAATTTCTGTGCAGTGAGCTCAACTGACTCTCAAAGAGGCACCCTTGTGATTAATGAGACAACGTCAAAACTCACCAGGATATCTGAGTCTTTCAGCTTGAAGTTCTCAAGACATTTTAGGAAATCCATAGAATTCCAAACGTGATGAGAGCATTTACCCACGTAAGGGCTTAGTAGTTCTGCCAGCAAATATGTAGGTGCCCTAATGTTGTTGACAATTGGGCATAACGGCACCCCTTCTTGGTGGACTTCAGGGAGACCATAAAGTCTTGGCGGTACAGGTCCTTGAGGTGTCAATTTCTTGGCAACACCCTCTGAGGAAACACCGAATAGGAACTGTCTTTTGCCCACCCAATAAAACACGAGCATTATTGGTAAGTGTCAAAGATGATCTCTGTTTGCGGAAGGCCGGCATATACCAGATTCCCTGTGAGTGTGGGAAGACTTACATTGGACAGACAGTGCGCACCATCGAAGATCATTGCCGAGAACATCAGAGGCACACTTGACTTATGTACCCCAACAAGTCGGCAGTCGCAGAGCTCTGTTTGTCTGAAAATCACGAAATGGACTACTAACATACAAGGGTTTTGGCACAGACATCTAAATACTGGGACAGCGTCATTAGAGAGGCTATCGAAATTCGTACCAGGGATCGACTCATCAACAGAGATTGCAGCTGTAACCTCAGCAAGGCATGGGAACCAGCACTGAGTCCAATTAAAAAGAGGCTGAGCAAAGTAAGCTAACGAGTGACCGGGCTGGACGAGGCAGTTTCACCGACGCCACGGGCGTGGACTGCAGAGAGAACATCTCGCGAGGGGAGGGGATTTAAGACGGCCACCCACACTCAGGAGCACAGTTTGTCAGCGCACCTGATGATGGCGACATGTCTGATCGCCAAAATATTGTGCCTGTTGGACACTATGGACCGCCAGTACACCCGTGGACTGTTTGAGCAAGAAATACGCTGGGAGAAGTTGAAGAATCACAAACGATATTGTTATTGCTATTTTGCATGGTAAGTATGGAATGATCATTTTATTTATTATAATAGAATAGAAAATCCAGGATGGAATGTAACAATATTATGTAAAGGATAGTTGCTACTCATCATATAGTGGAGATGCTGAGTCACAGACACACACAACAAAAAGACTGTCGAAAAAAACTTTCGGCCCATAAGGGCTTTGTCAAAAATAGACACCCCCCCCCCCCCCCCCCACACGCACACATACACACACACACAACCACAGTCTCTGGCAAGCCACACTGACTGAAGAAGCCACACTACAAGCAGAAGCAGCAGCAGTGCATAATGGGAGAGGCATTTCATTTGGCTAGGGGTAAGGAGGAGGCTGGGGTGCGGATGGGGAAGGATACCAGAGTAGGGGCGAGGGATGGTGAAGTGGTGCTGGGGAGCATGCAGGGACAATGTGGATAGAGGGTAGGGCAGCTAGGTGCAGTCGGCATGTTAGATGATGGGCGGGGAAGAGGTGGAGGGGGGTGGGGATTGGGGAGGGTAGCAGAAAAGGAGAGAAGTAAAAAGACTTGGTGTACTGGTGGAATAGAGGGCTACGTAGTGCTGGAATGGGAACAGGGAAGGGGCTTGATGGGTGAGGACAATGACTAATGAAGGTTGAGGCAGGAAGGGTTACAGGAACATTGGATATATTGCAGGGAGAGTTTCCCACCTGCACAATTCAGAAAAGCTGGTGTTGGTTGAAAGGATCCATAAGTCACAGGCTTTGAAGCAGTCATTGAAGCGAAGAATGTCTTGTTGGGTAGCATACTCAGCAACAGGATGGTCCAGTTTGGCCATTCATACGGACAGATAGCGTGTTGGTTGTCATGCCCACATAGAATGCAGCACACTGGTTGCAGCCTAGTTTGTAAATCACATGACTGGTTTCACATGTAGGTCAGCCTTTGAGGGATAGGTAATGTTTGTGACAGGACTGTAGTAGGTGGCGGTGGGAGATGTATGGGGCAGGTCTTGCATCTAGATCAATTACAGGGATATGAGCCATGAGTTGGAAGCAGGGGCTGTGTAGGGATGGACAAGTATATTGTGTAGGTTCGGTGGATGGTGGAATACCGCTGTGGGAGGGGTGGAAAAGGTAGTGGGCGGGATATTTCTCATTTTAAGGCATAAAAGAGATAGTTGAAACCATGGTGGAGAGTGTAATTCAGTTGCTCCAGTTCTGGGTGGTATTGTGTTAGGAGGGGAATGCTCCTCTGTGGCTGGACAGCAAGTCTTGGGTATCAGTGGGTGACTTCAGTTTTAGGCCAAAGCCTTCTTCAGAAAATGACACTTTTGTACTTCTTAGACGCAATTTTCTACATTACAGACCTGAAGATGGCTTGTAGATAAGCTGAAATTAGTAATCCATTTTCGATAAAATTAGTATTTGTGATCTGGACTATTAAGAATTTTTCTGAATCCACAGCTCTAGCCTTATTACTTTGCTGGAGAATATAAAAATATAGTTATTTATCTATTCTGTTAGTTTGCTTTAAGTCTTACAAAAGTGTATCATTGATTGTAATTAATATTTGATGAGATACCATCTCGTTAGGGATTTTTAATGTTTAATGGAATCAGATGTATCCTTTGGAAATGTACAGTCATGTTTTTAATACAATAAATAATAATGATGACAATAATAATAATAATAATAATAATAATAATAATAAACTGAGAAAAGACATCGGAGAGCAAACACAATTTATAAGAAATGAAATATCAGACAAAAAACGAAAAAGGTTAGGTAAAATCTCACAACAACAAGCGATAGAGCAACTAGATGAAAAGTAGCAGAAATAACAAGCATTGGCCAAACGACTTAGAAGATACAAAAAAAGTGAAAATAGAAGGAAACAAAACCAAACATCCAACACAAACCCAAAGAAATTTTACCAGACAATAGATAACACACACATTAAAATAGACAATCTACCAAACATAACAGACATGGAACACTTGTGGAGCAACATACAGTCAAACCCGGTACAACACAACAGACATGCACGGTGGATACAAGCAGAAACAGACACATACAAGATGATACCACAAATGCCTGAAGTGATAATTTTGCAACATGAAGTCACCATAGCAATTAATTCTATGCACAATTGGAAAGCCGCTGGAAAAGATAAAATAGCAAATTTCTGGCTAAAGAAGTGCACCTCAACACATTCACACCTAACTAAATTATTTGACATGAATATAATAGAGGGAAACATTCCATGTGGGAAAAATGTATATAAAGATGCTGTGACTTACCAAACGGGGAAAGCGCTGGTAGATAGACACAATAAAAAACACGCACACAGATTTCGAGCTTTCGCAACCCAACGTTGCTTCATCGGGAAAGAGGGAAGGAGAGGAAAAGACGAAAGGATGTTGGTTTTAAGGGAGAGGGTAAGGAGTCATTCCAATCCCTGATGAAGAACAAAAAGACTGCTGCAAAGGAGCACGAGGATGTAAAGAGCAACTGATAATAGATGCAGAGGTGACATATTGTTGTTGTTGTGGTCTTCAGTCCCGAGACTGGTTTGATGCAGCTCTCCATGCTACTCTATCCTGTGCAAGCTTCTTCATCTCTCAGTACCTACTGCAGCCTACATCCTTCTGAATCTGCTTAGTGTATTCATCTCTTGGTCTCCCTCTACGATTTTTACCCTCCACGCTGCCCTCCAGTACTAAATTGGTGATCTCTTGATGCCTCAGAACATGTCCTACCAACCGATCCCTTCTTGTGGTCAAGTTGTGCCACAAACTCCTCAAGCTAAAACTAAACAAAAGTCGCTACACTACGCATACATTGATTACCAAAAAGCTTTTGATAGTGTACCCCACTCGTGGTTGCTACAAATATTGGAAATATACAAAGTAGATCCTAAATTGATACAGTTCCTAAACATAGTAATGTAAAAATGGAAAACCACACTTAATATCCAAACAAATTGAAATAATATCACTTCACAGCCAATACAGATTAATCGTGGAATATACCAAGGAGACTCATTAAGTCCTTTCTGGTTCTGCCTTGCTCTGAACCCACTATCCAATATGCTAAATAATACAAATTATGGATATAATATTACTGGAACATACCAACACAAAATCACACATTTGCTAAACATGGATAATCTAAAACTACTGGCAGCAACAAATCAACAACTCAATCAATTACTAAAGATAACAGAAGTATTCAGCAATGATATAAATATTGCTTTTGGAACAGACAAATGTAAGAATAATAGCATAGTCAAGGGAAAACACACTAAACAAGAAGATCACATATTGGATAACCACAGTGACTGCATAGAAGCGATGGAAAAAACAGATGCCTATAAATATCTAGGATACAGACAAAAAATAGGAATAGATAATACAAATATTAAAGAAGAACTAAAAGACAAAGACTAACAAAAATACTGAAAACAGAATTGACAGCAAGAAACAAGACAAAAGCTTATGCTATACCAATATTGACCTACTCATTTGGAGTAGTGAAATGGAGTAACACAGACCTAGAAGCACTCAATACACTTACACGATCACAATGCCAAAAATATAGAATACATTACATACATTCAGCAACAGAAAGATTCACATTAAGCAGAAAGGAAGGAGGAAGGGGATTTATCGACATAAAAAACCTACATTATAGACAGGTAGACAATTTAAGAAAATTCTTTATAGAATGAGCAGAAACTAGCAAAATACACTAAGCAATCACTCATATAAATACATCGGCTACACAATTGCATTTTCATAACCACTTCTACAACCCTTTAGATCACATAACATCAACAGATATGAAGAAAGTAAATTGGAAAAAGAAAACACTACATGGCAAGCACCCGTATCATCTAACACAGCCACACATCGAACAAGATGCATCCAACACATGGCTAAGAAAAGGCAATATATACAGTGAGACAGAAGGATTCATGATTGCAATACAGGATCAAACAATAAACACCAGATATTACAGCAAGCATATTATTAAAGATCCCAATGCCACAATAGATAAATGCAGACTTTGCAAACAACAAATAGAAACAGTAGATCACATCACAAGCGGATGTACGATACTAGCAAATACATAATACACCAGAAGACATGACAATGTAGCAAAAATAATACATCAACAATTCACCATACAATATAAACTACCATGCAACATAAACTAATAAAACAACACGTTCCCACACACAAGTATGCACCACAAAGTGTACTGGAGAATGATGAATACAAATTATACTGGAACAGAACCATTATAACAGATAAAACACCACCACATAACAAACCTGACATCATACTCACCAATAAAAAGAAGAAATTAGCGCAACTAATCAAAATATCCATACCCAATACAACAAATGTACAGAAGATGACAGGAGAAAAAATTGAAAAATACATCCAACCGGCTGAGGAAGTCAAGGACATGTGGCATCGGGATAAAGTTGACATTATACCAATTATACTATCAACTACAGGAGTCATACCACACAATATCCACCAGTACATCAACGCAATACAGCTACATCCAAACATATATATACCTCTACAGAAATCTGTAATTATTGATACATGTTCAATTACCCGAAAGTTCCTAAATGCAATGTAACATATACCATACAGTTTTAATGTCTGAGAAAGGAAAGATAATAATAATAATAATGATGATGATAATGATAATGACAACAACTACCACCATTAATTTTCTTCTTATTTCAGTCACTTTGTCTTTTAAAGTATTTTCGTAAGATCTTGAATTTCCAGTCTCTCTGGTTTCCATTTTTTTCATAACCTCGTATCCTGAATCTCTGTACCAATACAACACTTCTGTTTTCATTAATTTCCTCAACTCATATGATACAAATGCTAACAAAAATCCCTTTGTTAACCTAAGGCTGCTTCTGCCTTTTGGCTCGTAGTGTAGGTTGTTTCATCTGCTATTTACTTGTATCAGCAGTAAGTAACTCCTTTGCCCCAAATGTGATATTTTTGTTGATGCAGGTTTCATTTTGTAGCAGGTCACTGTTTTCCAAGTTTTATGTTTTCTTGAGGTGCTGAAGGTTACTTTTAGTTTAACACTATGAGACAAGGGCGTAATAGTATGTGATTTCTGCACGTATTTTGCCTAATATTACAAGTTGTCAAAATTATGTTTTAAGACATTATATTGTTACATACAAGAAATGATTTATTGGTTAGTTGTTATCTTTTTAGGAAAAAGTTGCTATCAAGACTTTACATCAGGAGCATGTGGAAAAAAATCGTGATGAATTTTTGCGTGAAGCGAGAGTAATGATGAATCTAAACCATCATTGTGTTGTAAGACTTATAGGAGTCTCCATGGGGCCACCACTTCTGATGGTAAATTCTTGTTGCATTTTGTGGATTGAAATTATTATTGATTTATGTTTTAGTGCATGGAATTTTTTTGTGCTCTTTCTTTTTATTTTATTTCATTTCCGCATCATTTTGTTTGTAATCATTACAGTAATTATTAGAGCCAACATATCTTGTGTTTTTCATTTCTATTACAGTGCTTAAACACAGTTCATATTTTTTAGGTTCAGGAATTAGTTAAGTTACGTTCAATGTTAGAATTTTTGCGGAATTTCCCTGAGAAAGTTAATCCAAATTATGAGCTTAAATTATGGGCTTCCCAAATTGCTTGTGGTGAGTAGTACTCTAGTTTGCATCTTCTTAACATTCAATACTGTAACATTTTTGTACTTACGTAAGTTTTGTTTAATATCATTTTTATTTACAATGCCAGCTTATTTTTGTGCATTTTAGCATCTATTTTTATAACATTTGTAATTTGCAGTGCCAGCTTATTTTTGTGTGTTATAGAATTCATTTTTATAACATTTTGACAGGTATGAAATACCTGGAGGAACAACGATTTGTCCATAGAGATTTAGCAGCAAGAAATATCCTTCTTGCTTCAAGACATCAAGCAAAAATTAGTGATTTTGGCCTATCAAGAGCTTTGGGAGGAGATCATGAATATTACACAGCAACGCAGGGAGGTAAATGGCCAATTAAATGGTATGTTTATTTTATATTATTGATTTATTATTCTGGGAATAGTTTTGAATTGAAATCACAAGCATTGTGCAGGATATACAGAACAGAGTCAGGTGTTGTTATGATATATAGTTGTACTGCCTGTTGATCGGAAGTACAGCCAATGATTGACTGACACTCTACCTGCTTCATCATTACGCCATATCTATTCATTCTTCAGTTTTTTGAGCAGAATTTTGTAAACTAAGAATTACAATAGTTAAATTCTATTTTGTGTGTGGCCTCTGTTGCTCATGGCATAGGAAACTTTTACAGTATCTGTCTTACGCAATGCATTTTGCTTTATTTTTATTTATTTGATTTACTCTTGAACTTTGTTATTTATGTGTTATAAAACTGAATTATTTTCTCTTTGTAAGAATGAGCAAGATGATACACATTAAGACATTGGATTTGAATGTAAAAATGTTAGGTTTCACGTCCTCGTCCAACTGTCCAGCCCAGACTTTTCACAGATCATTTAAGATGAATATCAGCATGGTCCATCCAACAAGGCTACAGCTAATATTGTTCCCTATTTTTGTCCAGGAGAGAGTTTTATTTCAAGTTAACTTAAGACTAATGAGGCATTAAATCACAAACTTCCTTCATTCCTCCTCTTGGATTGATATTAATCATAAGTTATGATCTTCAGCAGACTTCCTCCTGGCTTAATAATGATCAAGAGAGGGGTGACACTGTGAAGGTTGTGAGAAATGAGATGATTTTTTTAGTGTGTGTATTTTGAGCAGATGAAACCTACAAACACTTTCATACTTCTCAGATCTTATGACTGCACTGGCAGTTTTACAGTCTGCCCTTGATATGGGCGATGCATGACTGTTACACTACTGGCCATTAAAATTGCTACGCCATGAAGATGACGAGCTACAGACGCGAAATTTAACTGACAGGAAGAAGATGCTGTGATATGCAAATGATTAGCTTTTCAGAGCATTCACACGAGGTTGGTGCCAGTGGCGACACCTACAACGTGCTGACATGAGGAAAGTTTCCAACCGATTTCTCATACACAAACAGCAGTTGACCGGCATTGCCTGGTGAAACATTGTTATGATGCCTCGTGTAAGGAGGAGAAATGCGTACTATCACGTTTCCAACTTTGATAAGGGTCGGATTGTAACCTTTCGTGATTGTCGTTTATCGTATCGCGACATTGCTGCTCGCGTTGGTCGAGATCCAATGACTGTTAGCAGAATATGGAATTGGTGGGTTCAGGAGGGTAATACGGAACGCCGTGCTGGATCCCAACGACCTCGTATCGCTAGCAGTCGAGATGACAGGCATCTTATCCGCATGGCTGTAACGGATCGTGCAGCCATGTCTCGATCCCTGAGTCGACACATGGGGACGTTTGCAAGACAACAACCATCTGGACGAACAGTTCGACGACATTTGCAGTAGCACGGTCTATCAGCTCGGAGACCATGGCTGCGGTTACCCTTGACGCAGCATCACAGTTAGGAGCGCCTGCGATGGTGTACTCAACGACGAACCTGGGTGCATGAATGGCAAAACGTCATTTTTTCGGATGAATCCAGGTTCTGTTACAGCAGCATGATGGTCGCATCCATGTTTGGCGTCATCGCGGTGAACGCACATTGGAAGCGTGTATTCATCATCGCCATACTGGCGTATCACCCGGTGTGATGGTGTGGGGTGCCATTGGTTACACGTCTCGGTCACCTCTTTGGTCGAGATCCAATGACTGTTAGCAGAATATGGAATTGGTGGGTTCAGGAGGGTAATACGGAACGCCGTGCTGGATCCCAACGACCTCGTATCGCTAGCAGTCGAGATGACAGGCATCTTATCCGCATGGCTGTAACGGATCATGCAGCCATGTCTCGATCCCTGAGTCGACACATGGGGACGTTTGCAAGACAACAACCATCTGGACGAACAGTTCGACGACATTTGCAGTAGTACGGTCTATCAGCTCGGAGACCATGGCTGCGGTTACCCTTGACGCAGCATCACAGTTAGGAGCGCCTGCGATGGTGTACTCAACGACGAACCTGGGTGCATGAATGGCAAAACGTCATTTTTTCGGATGAATCCAGGTTCTGTTACAGCAGCATGATGGTCGCATCCATGTTTGGCGTCATCGCGGTGAACGCACATTGGAAGCATGTATTCATCATCGCCATACTGGCGTATCACCCGGTGTGATGGTATGGGGTGCCATTGGTTACATGTCTCGGTCACCTCTTGTTCACATTGACGGCACTTTGAACAATGGATGTTACATTTCAAATGTGTTACGACCCGTGGCTCTACCCTTCATTCGATCCCTGCGAAACCCTACATTTCAGCAGGATAATGCACGACCGCATGTTGCAGGTCCTATAGAGGCCTTTCTGGGTACAGAAAATGTTCGACTGCTGCCATGGCCAGCACATTCTCCAGATCTCTCACCAATTGAAAACGTCTAGTCAATGGTGGCCAAGCAACTGGCTCGTCACAATATGCCAGTCACTACTCTTGATGAACTAAGGTATCGTGTTGAAGCTGCAAGGGCAGCTGTACCTGTACATGCCATCCAAGCTCTGCTTGACTCAATGCCCAGGCGTATGAAGCCCATTATTTTGGCCAGAGGTGGTTGTTCTGGGTACTGATTTCTCAGGATCTATGCACCCAAATTGCGTGAAAATGTAATCACATGTCAGTTCTAGTATAATATATTTGTCCAATGAATACCCGTTTATCATCTTCATTTCTTCTTGGTGTAGCAATTTTAATGGCCAGTAGTGTAGCTTTACTCCCTTCAGTGTCATAGAGATCAGTAATACACTAGTACTTTAAAGCCCACGCATTTGTTTGAATGCCTGACCCTTAGATCATTACAATGTAGTGGCTGGTTAGTGAAATAATTTATAAATAATTAGATTGCATAGATAAATTCTTGGGATTAAGGATGTTGTCAGAACAGAATAATTATTGTTTGAATCCAATAAATGTTTATTCAAATAATTCACACATTTGTGAATGGCAGATTCAGATGAAAGAAAGGTAAATAATAATTAATGTAGTGCAACAAGCAACGTAAAGAAAAACACATACATAAAAAGTTCTCTTAGCAGCCCATTAATCACGAAATTTGAAAGAAACGCGCAAAACTTGACAAAGATAAATAGTTATTAATGTAGTGCAGCAGGCAATGTGAAACAAAACACATGAAATATGTGTACAAAGTTCTGTTATCAGCCCATTAGTCATAAAATTTAAAAGGAAACAAGCAATATTTGACAGCTCTTTATCTCACTATTGATCATGGCATAAAACTTAAGTTAGTTATCCTAATTAACCCCTGCAAAAACAACTGAACAAGTCTATCACACCCAAGTTTCAATATCAACTGCCTCAAAATAGTTAAAGTTCTCACCTGCCTCAAATCCCACAAATAAAGTTTATATGGACACCCAAATGTGGCCACCAAAAACAATGAGAAAATATTGTGAGCTCCACTAAAAGTTAGAGTATTAGCATGTGCTCGCCAAAATTATTCAAAGCCCAGTTATTGGCTTCCAAACAAAGAAGCATGGTTGCTTTGCTACCCATACTATTTTTACTGTTGCCAAGCACACTTGCTGACAATACTGCTTGCAAAACACAAAAGTTTCTGTGGATGAAACACTGAATATCAAAGACCATGTGCCCGCTGCTGCCCTCTCTCAGATATGTCCCGTGATGTCACACACTACTGAATCTATATGAATTGGAACAATGGCCAAGGCACATACACTCACAATGTTAGTATAATCCAGCAATTATGATCATTTTGTGACCTCTAATTACAAAATCAATGCAGTAGTATGTAAGCTATTAGCATTTGGTTTTATGGTATGAAATTAACATCTCGTTTTACAGTATGGAATAGTTATGTTAAAATTACAAAATAATTAATGGCCAGCTTGGACCAAGGGCATCCAAGGGCATTACGATGAAATATCAACAAAGTTAATTAAGGCATGTTCTTGTGAGTTTAGTACAATTCTAAGTTACTTGTGTAACCAGTCAATTATAACTGGGACATTTCCTGACTGGCTAAAATATGCAGATGTTAAGCCTCTATTCAAGAAAGGGGATAAAGAGATACCGTCAAACTACAGACCGATTTCACTTTTGCCAGCATTCTCAAAAATTTTAGGAAAAGTAATGTACAGGCAGCTTCTCAACCATCTGACCACAAACAACATGTTATCAAGAACACAGTTTGGATTTCTGAAGGGTTCTGATATCGAGAAGGCTATTTACACCTACAGTGAAAATGTACTTAATTCATTAAATAACAAATTACAAGCAGCAGGTATTTTCTGTGATTTGTCAAAGGCATTTGATTGTCTGAACCACAACATCCTTTTAAATAAATTAGAATTCTATGGTGTCACGGGCAGTGCTGCAAAATGGTTCAAGTCATACCTAGCTAACAGGAAACAAAGGGTGTCAGTACAAGGGACTAGTGAATTAAGTCATCAGTCATCATCAGAATGGGAAGAAATTACATGTGGTGTCCCACAAGGATCCATCTTAGAGCCATTGCTTTTTCTTGTGTACATTAATGATCTCTCATCAGTTACACTGCCAGAAGCAGAATTCGTTTTGTTTGCAGATGACACAAGTATTGCAATAAATAGTATGTCGAGTGTGGTTCTAGAAAGATCTGCTAATGATATGTTCATGGATATTAATAAATGGTTTAAAGCCAACTCATTGACATTAAACTTTGAAAAGACTCACTACATGCAATTCAGAACCTGTAAGAGGTTTCCACCCAGCATATGCATAAAGTATGAAGAAGAGCAGATAGAAGAGGTTGACAGTCTTAAATTCCTGGGATTACAACTTGATAATAAATTTAATTGGGAGGAGCACACCACAGAACTGCAGAAATGCCTCAACAAATCTGTATTTGCAATTCGAGTGTTACCAGTCATAGGCGACATAAAAATGAAAAAGCTTGCATACTTCGCCTACTTTCATTCCATAATGTCATACGGTATAATATTTTGGGGTAACTCTTCAAGTCAAACAAAAGTTTTCAGAGTCCAAAAGCCTGTAATACGTATTATTTGTGGAGTAAATTCACGGACGTCATGTAGAAACCTCTTCAAAGAACTGGGTATACTAACCACTGCCTCTCAGTATATTTACTTCTTAATGAAATTTGTCCTAAATAATATACCTCTTTTTCCAACAAACAGCTCAGTTCATACATATAATACCAGGACCAAAAATGATCTGCACAAAGACTTAAAAGCACTTACTTTAGTTCAAAAAGGGCTCCACTACTCAGGAACACTCATCTTCAATAATTTGCCAGCAAACATAAAAAATTTAGTTACAAATAAAGATCAATTTAAAAGGAGCCTGAAAGACTTACTAGCGGCCAACTCCTCCTACTCCATAGACGAATTTTTTAATAGAAACAAATGATGTATTGTATATATTCATACTATTAGTATTATTATTTCAGCTAAAAAAAAAAAAAAGAAAAAAAAAGTTGACATGTTCCACATCCACGAGGATCTCCCAGCATGGATCTATGGAACGAAAAACTAATCTAATCTAATCTATCCTACTGCCCTCTAGATACAGGTTCTTTCATGCATATGTTTTATTATTTGCACCTCTAGAGCATTTGGGAATTTATGTAAATAATCATTTAAAATATATGTGATGGCTAATGGTAGGTAGTCATTACCTGGGATGATTAGATGATGGAATAAGTGACTCTCGCTGCCTTCATATTATGTGTAGCCTTTGGAGTATTTATGGGTGTCGCACATTTGCATATCTAACTTTTATTAAATCATCTGATGTATGTGTGGAATTTGCAATGTCAGCTTTCATTTTATACTCCATATGATGTGATCACTCCAGTGGTTTGATTCTTGTTACAGATAGTTGTAACTTTATTCATACTTATTGTGCAGTAACACTTAGTCACAATTAGCTTGTCTCATCACTGTGATTTTTGTGGTATATTTGGTTTTATTATGTAACAGAAAGTCCAGTGTTTTATTATGTCACATTTGCAAAGTCTGAAGCATAGTTTCTCTGAAAATGCAATATCCATCTTATACTTTGTTCATTGAACTCACCATCATGTCATCTACAATTGCCTCGCCCGTGCCTATATGGACCCTCTGGGGAAAACTCCATGTTCACTGATCACTTTCCTTTCTTGTGTCTGGCAACTGCACAGCCACTGTACTGTCAGTTAATGCCACCTCCACCAACTTGCCCTCTGTGAATTGACTACAGCTGACATCAGATGATTGTAGCCAGGCTTTTGTGTCCTCTGTTGCAATTGTGTGTGTGACCAGCAGTGCTGCCTCCTCTCCTTTTGACAAGCCTTCAGTTAGCAGTTGTCATGCCCTGCCTTACTACCCTTACTGATGATTCCAGCTTCCTAAAGGAATAGGCTACTCAAAATCACCTCTGGCTGATTAGTTTCCACAGCATATTCCAGACTAGTCAGGCTTAATTAAAACTCACAAACAAATGTGACGTTGCTTGTATGAGTCTCAGTTACCCAAGTGATATAGTACACTGAACATACCACTGACTCAGAAATGAATATCCGAATATCTCCCACAATTTTCATTCAAAATATCTTATTCAGCACAGACATTAAGAAACCCCATAAATAAACAGATCCATTAACAACAGTCATTTTTATCCACCTAAGAAAAATGAAACATAAAGAAACATACACTTTGTTTTTCTAATTTTTATGTTACTCCACTTCCATACACCATATTCACAGTCATGTTGCTGATTTTCAGCATCCCACAATTCTTGGCCTACAAACAGTTTCTCACCAAAATTAATATGACCAACAACCTGTTGCCACACTTGAAATTTTTATCTGAATAAACATGAAATTCAATCTGATGTCTCATATCTGTCAACACTGCTTTCCATTAAATGGCAACGCATCAAGACACACAAATGAGTAAATTTCCCCTTGAAAGAAAATCAAAACATTACATAAATACAATCTCTGACATTGCATCCAACACTGTAGCCAAAATACAAACACATAGTAATCCCCTTCCAAAACAAAACTGGACTTGCACAATTACAAACACTTGAAAATGAATACCAGTAAAAGAGAAAACATTACTTACATCAGCACTAAAATTACACTTATGACTATGAACAACAATAAGAGAAACAAGACTACTTAATGGCAACATAATTACTTGGATCCTGAATTGAAACTGATTCCATTTATATTGACAGGTGTCAAATCTGACTGTTTCTGTTGCCACTCATGTCAAAATCTTTGTTAAAGTTCTTAGAATTTACAGTGAAACCCCACTTTTACACTTTTCAAGGGGCTTCAAAAATTGGTGTAAAATGTGGGAAAATGTTAAATGTGGGAAATGACATTTTAAGCTGCGAAATTTATGTATGGGATACCCCCTTGCATTTTCGCACTTTGTGTGTGCTATATGTACATAACAGGCATCGAAAGACTTGTCAGGGATTTGTTTATTACCTAATAAAAACCACTGATGTAACTGGAACTGATAACTGTCAAGGAAATCGTTGTTTTTGAAAACCTGTAGCTGTCATTTGTTATTTAAATAATGAAATACTGCGCAAGTTATGTATTTTTTCATGCTTAGCATGGCACGTTTTGAGAATTTTTTCGTGCAAATATATAGATAAGTGGTGTTCTGTGTCTCTCCTGCAGTTGTCTTTTTGATGTTATCAGGTACTGTGCCTCTTCAGTTATGTAGAAAACCACACATGCAAACTACCACTCACATTGTTTCTGTAACATCACCCCCCCCCCCCCCCCCCCCCCAAAAAAAAAAAAGAAGTACGTAGATACTGCACTTGACAATGAGAATAAATGCTCGAAACAAGTTTTGCTCAGCATGATAAAATTACATAACCAGCACTGTGTTTATATTAAAAAGTAAAAACATTTGACCAATGCAAAAGTGAATGATGGTGTCAACTAGGCTACAAGCAGCCAAAGGCCATCACATGCTAAATTATGTTTTGACAAAGGTGATACAACGATCACAACAATCTTGAAAATGAAGTTGCGCATTAGAGACAATTTGGAAATGGTTATTGTGATCGGTCATAATATATTTATTCAAACGAATCTAGTTACTTCCATCAGCCACGGTGCCAAGTAGAGCTTGGCAGTGACAGGAGATACAGCACGAATTGTTCCAATTGTTACATGTTTACCGGTTCAGATCCACTGAGCATAGCTCTCTGGCGAAAGAAACTTAACCGTGTATTATTTATAAACACTACTGGACAGCCAACATCATGCCAGCATCATTTTTATCTCCACGAACACTTTTTCGTAGTGCATAAATTGGGGGAAAATTATAAACATGTTGACACAAAATAGGGTGCAAATTAACTTTGTGGACACAGGAAATTTGACGGGAATGATAAAAAAACCTCATAAACGGTAGTAAAATGTTAATTCCAGAAATGTAAAAGCGGGGTTATACTGTATGTTACCTGAATAATTGCTGAGGAAATCGTAGTCAAGAATCATGTTTAGAAGACAATCCATTAATAAACAGACAATTGTCTTTGTAGCTGGTACCGAACCCATTAATAAGCAAACAGTTGTCTTTATAGCCAATACTGTTAATGTCAGTCTCCAACATCCTGTCCTCCTTTACTCATTTACTGTGATCTCCAGTGACCATTTTTGTTCGTTTGCCACACAGTCAGGAAATTCCTCCAATTTGGCATCTTTAATTTTGTTTACAAATGACTCCACTAACTCCCTAACACTACTGCCTATCTTGACTAAAGCTTTGTATTTCTTATCCCAAGTGTTTACTTGTAAGCCTGGCTGCACATTCTATAAGCAAGGTTTATCTAATAACATTTCCTCTAACAGATCCTTCTCTATACTGTAACATACATCCCTCTCCACCATACATACATATTTCCTAAGTAGCTCTATCTCATCATCTCCACTACATATTTCAATGAATGCTGGTTCCATATTCACACCACCAGTCATTGCCTCCAAACGCCTTGCTACATTAAACTTCATCTTAACAGATACCTGATGGACTAACATCTGCTTTATCTTAGCAGATGACACCCAGTCATTCACAAATTGAAGTCACACCATCCTTCTCCATTGACTCACTGCTCATCAGTTCATCCAACACTGTATGACATTCCATATTCATGAATACAAAATTTTTCAATTCTTCATTCAGCCAAACATCATTAGCAACCATAATGTCAACCTCAGAATCTTTATACTCATTATGGTGTTATCCAAGTTGTTCCCCACAACATTTAGATTGGCATCCACTGCTACTTCTTCTCTCAAAAAAATCAACATTATTCACATTGACAATATAAGATTCTGCATTTATTTATATTAATGTTCTGTACTTTTATCTTCTTCACAAAAAGATATTTCACTGGTTGCACACATCCATCTTAGTTACACCCACATTACTATTGTATGGCAACTCAGTATTATCACCCTGAGAACCATTTTGTACATCTAAAATTCCTCCATTGTCACCTCTGTTGCCAGTAATACTCTAATCCTGTTACGTGAATATTCTGTTTCATGTTATAGGCAGTATCACAGGATCTGCCTCTGATGCCTCGCAGGTGCCCATTGCAGCATTTCCCATCTCATTCCCAATCACACTTGCATCATCCCATCCATCTTCCCAAAGAATTCAGTCTACCACATTCATTAACTACATTCACCTGCTGACTCTTCTTACTCCTACATTGCTCCCTCACAAATTTTCTTTTTCACTGACTCTGGCCTCCCCACAGCTCTTCATTGCATAGTATTTCTTCCATAATAAACACTCCCTATTCCCTGTTGTTATTGTTATGCATGATGTTTCTTTATTATTATTAAGTGTGGTCCTATTCCATGTTTTACCAATGCCATTCTCACCGCTAACCCTTTTTGAGGCAAATCTCAGTTTCGTAGGATGTTGACATTATGCTGCCAGTTTCACTGTCATCATCATCATATGAAACATTTACATTTTCTTGCTTATTTGTCCTTCAATTTCTGTTACTTTTATGATTTTGCCTTTTCTTTGCCCCACTTGGTCTGTGACACAAAACAATGTCGATTTTCTTGGTGAAATCTAAAAATGCTTCTGTTTGCTCGGTGAGGCAATGTACCAATTGCGACTGTTAACTCTCTGGTAGTCTTCTCTTTCGAGTTGCAATTTGAGTTAGTACACACAGTAGCCTTTCTAGATGCACCATCTTATTCAGTTCATACTTGCAGAACTCCTGCATGCTGCCTTTTTCCCTGTTGAAGTTTGGTCAATTTAGAAATTTGTTTGCTATAAATTTTAGAAATTTGTTTGCTATAAATTTTGTTTTATTTGGCCCCAGTATTTTGATAACAACATTGCTTCAAACATGGAAGAATCTGCAATCAAAGGCGCATTCTGGATTTTGATTTGCTCACGTCTGTACCATTCCCTCTAAATTAGACTTAAACTTAATTTTTGCAACCTCATTCATACTACGAGGGCCGTTCAGAAAGTAACCTCCGGTTGATTTAAAAAAATACACCAAGTTAAATAAAAATATTTTAATATATACATCTTACAGCTACATCTTTGCACTATTTTTCTACATAGTCTCCATAGCGAGTGAGGCACTTATCGTATCTCTTCACAAGATTTGAAATTCCTTCTGCATAAAAATCACCCGCTTGTGCCTGGAGCCAGCCTGTGACCGCATCTTTGGGCTCTTCGTCGTCATCAAACCGCTGTGACCCGAGCCATTTCTTCAAATGCATGAAGAGGTGATAATCACTTGGCGCCAGGTCTGGGCTGTAAGGTGGATGGTTGATAACGTCCCACTTGAAGGACTCAAGAAGGGCCGTTGTTCTGCGAGCAGAGTGAGGACGGGCGTTATCGTGCAAAAAAACGATGCCGGAAGTCAGCATACCACGGCGTTTGTTCTGTATAGCCCGTCGTAACTTTTTTATTGTTTCACAGTACACGTCTTCATTAATGGTCGTACCACGTTCCATGAATTCAACCAACAACACCCCTTTGGCATCCCAAAACACCGTTGCCATCAGTTTTCTGGCAGAAAAATCTTGCGAGGCTTTTCTTGGTTTGGTAGGCGAATTTGAATGTGCCCACATCTTTGATTGTTCTTTTGTCTCAGGGTTCACGTACTTAATCCAGGTTTCGTCACCGGTCACGATTCTGTTTAACAATGGTTCTCCTTCGTCCTCATAACGTGACAGAAAGTCTAATGCAGAGGCCATTCTTTGAGTTTTGTGGTGGTCGGTAAGAATTTTGGGCACCCATCGTGCACAGAACTTACGGTAACCCAATCTTGCTGTCACTATCTCGTACAAGAGAGTCTTAGAAATCTGTGGAAAACCAGTAGACAACTCCGACATTGAGAAACGTCGATTTTCACGAACTTTTGCATCAACTGTCTGAACGAGTTCGTCAGTCACCAATGATGGTCTCCCACTCCTCTCTTCATCATGAACGTTTTCTCGTCCACTTTTAAATAAACGAACCCATTCACGGACAACTCCTTCACTCATAACTCTTGGTCCATACACGGCACAAAGCTCACGATGAATAGCTGCTGCAGAATATCCTTTGGCTGTAAAAAACCTTATGACAGCACGCACTTCACATTTGGCGGGGTTTTCTATTGCAGCACACATTTCAAACTGCCACAAAAACTAAACTAGCGCAGGTACGACGTTCACTCGACCACAGCTTGATGCCGACTGACCTGTTGAGTGTGCGAACGCACAAATGGCGTCGCTACTCCCCCCACAACCCGCACTGTGACCAATCGGAGGTTACTTTCTGAACCGCCCTCGTAATATTAAAATTATCATTACATGCAGCAATGTTTTTCACATTTGACTCATAAAGCCTTCCGTTTTTAAGGTCTGTGATCATCCAGACGTGGCATGAAGTAATTCCTTGGAAACATTTAGATCACTAAATACTTTATTTATGACATGTTTTGTGTAATCATCATCAGATACGTGTGGCCAAAATTAACACAAAGGCAAAATTAGAAAACCTTGTACATAAATATTACTAGACTAATGTAACATCAGGAATGAAAGAACACATTTACTGTAAGTACTTGTAACATTCTTAGAAAAGCTCATACAATTGAGTGGTTTGAGAAAAGTTTCCATATGCAATTGCCATTATGTGCATTTCCAAAAGATGCTACTTTGAGACCAGAGGCAGCATACACGAGACCCGTACTACTTCATCATGGTGTCAGACGCCATCAGGTATCAAGTTGAAATAGTATGATTCTTGTGTATGCTGCTTCAGGTCTGGCATGCAACGTCTCAAAGTAGCATCTTTTGGAAATATGCTTAATGGCAATTGCACATGAGAGTGTACATTCTTCTTGAATTGCTCATGTGTAGGAACTTTTCTAAGCATATTGTAAGTACGTACACTCACTGTTTACTTTCTATCCTGATGTTACATTGTCTTGTAGTGTTTATTTATAAGCTTATCTGATTTTGCCTTTGTATTAATTTTGACCACAGTTATGTGATGATGATTACTTAAAATGCAACATAAATAAATCAAGATTTTTCCGAGAAATTACTTCATGCTATGCAGCAGTGTTATCTACCCCGCCAGAAAATGGTGTTTTTATTGGTGCTTGTGCCGTTAAACACCCTTACAACATTTTACTCTGATCAATTAAAACAACATTATTTACAATTTCTCTCATTTATTAAATCACTTCTTACCCAGTGCTAGCCCGGTGTCACTTCTGACCTGGCAGTTAACACATCCTCCACCAGCTCATGTTTCATGAGCTGGCTACTTGTAATGTCATTAACTGTTACTGTGCCTTCCAATTTTAATTATGACATCAAATCTGCAACAGAGCTCATCAAATGCCTCGGTTTTATTACTTTCTTGGCCAGAGTGGAATAATTGATATAAAAGAAATTAATTCCTTTTGCAAAATGTTATTCTACTGTTAGGCTTTACAAAACACAATTTGCAACCACCTGTTCTCTGCTACATGAAGAGTAAAAAATTTGCAAGCATTATGCCCCAAACACAAATCATGGAATATACATAGATTTCCAACCAATGTTTGGGATTCATGTATGAGAACTAGTACTCAACAAAATCTTTAGAAAAAGAATGTAAGTACTTTGAATGGCTAGTTGTTTCAAACAAGACTGTAGCAATATTGGGAGAAGGAAAGTTGTTACTCACCATATAGTGGAGATGCTGAGTCGCAGATAGGCACAGCAAAAAGACTCTCACAATTAAAGCTTTCGGCCATTGGCCTTCGTCAACAGTAACACACACGTGCGCGCGCGCCCACACGCACACACACACACACACACACACACACACACACACACACACACACACACACACACACGACTGCAGTCTCTGGCAACTGAAACCACACTGCCCAGTTGCCTGAGACTGCAGTTGTGTATGTGAGCTGAGTTTGTGTGTGTGTCTATTGTTGACAAAGGCCAATGGCCAAAAGCTTTAATTGTGAGAGTCTTATTGTTGTGCTATCTGCGACTCCGCATATCCGCGATATGGTGAGTAGCAACTTTTCTTCTCATAATATTGTTCAATTCCATCCTGCATTTTCCATTGTTAGATAAACAAAATTTTAGAACTGATGAAGGGTCCAGCATATTGTTTATGTACATAAGAGTGTTAATTGTGAAGGAAAAGGTGTTGTAAATGATATTTCACTTGTGCCACGTTATGCATATATATT
Source organism: Schistocerca piceifrons (assembly GCF_021461385.2). Classification (NCBI taxonomy): domain Eukaryota; kingdom Metazoa; phylum Arthropoda; class Insecta; order Orthoptera; family Acrididae; genus Schistocerca; species Schistocerca piceifrons. The sequence goes on along the minus strand of NC_060138.1, from coordinate 421,625,774 downwards.
TTTTTAATATTTTTGTTCTGCTTCTAATTATTGTGTGATGGTGATATTTCCATTTTGGTCTCCCAGATGTTATCGGAAATTCGAAACCTCAGCATCTAAATCGTACTTATAAGCAACAATATTGTTTGATCATACTTATAAGCCTCATTCACTTTCCTTGTATCAGGTAAATGCACTCTGCTGTTACATAAGAGTACTATTTTGTATGAATCGGAACATAATGAACAAATATGTAAATTTACCTCTATTATATATGATCAAGAACTTTGTGAAAAATAAGCTGCTAAAAGGACTTAGGCAATGTGACGTGTTTTGAGAGGCAGTTTATACAACAGGATGTATACGACCCGGTACAACCGGGAGATCCGGAAAAAACCCGGGAATTGTTTGGAATTCCAGGAATTTTTCATTATTGTAGTTTTCAGTTAAATTTTTGTCATTTTGTCTGGTAAGAACCGATACTCTAACAAAGGATATTACTGTATCCGGCTACTGCAGAATAATTCTGCAACAACAAAACATGAACCAGAGAAATAAAGAAAACGGAAATGAAATTTAAGTTGCAAAGGAAATGCGCCATATACAACAACAAAACACAGTGCTCAGACGAGCGTCTGCCAACAGCAAAGTGTGTCAAAGGCTTTAGAAAGACTATGCAATGCTTCATAACAACAAATTGTCTCCAATGAGCATGGCATGACAACTGTTTAAATTAGATTCGTTTGAGCAGTTGCGGGCAGATTGTTGGGTATGCGCAGTGGCTTCTGGTTACAGAAATGTGGCTGGCTGCCACTATCCAGTATTGTCCCGGTTCGGAAATATCGTAAATCCGTGTCTGATGCACAGAGCAGTCTGAGTTGTGGTGGGGAGGAGGGTCATCTCCACGTGACCTGTGTTTACGTTTAGTGATTTTTTTTGTTTCCTCCTTGCTTCTTGCTCTCATGTTAAATGAAAACAAAACAGATTTTTTTTGGCCGGGAGCTAGCAAATGAATTAAAATACGTTCGCATAATTACGGAAGGCTAAAATATGTTGTTAGTTTCAGATTTTATGCCCACCTTTCTGACAGTCAAGCATTAATCGTCTTGCAGAATAATGAAGTTATTTTTGTCAGTTTGCTACAGAGATTTGGCTTTTATTAAATCTTTTCCACTGAGGCAGTCAGTTTATTTGAAACAAAGTGTTTAATTTCACACTGTTGGCTAGTTTCAACTGTTCGCTGCATTTCAAGTGCACGTATGGCATGATGCCATAATGAACCAAACATGAGATAATACAGTACTGGTACTCCAAGAAAATTTGCATCCGAATCTGGACTTACGAATGTGCCCTTTAGGCCGATTTATGCATTTTAGTATGGTTCACAAAATTCCGATGCTCTTGAAGTATTCTCTGATGTCTTGTTTCTTTTATGTCATAATGTGAGATCTTTTAATGTTTTACATGTAGGAACATCGGGTTTCCTGCGTCATCGTAGCTGCTGGCAAAGCGTGGTGATGCCCGTTATCTGGCACTCTCTGGTAACTGCTGAAACGAACCTATTTCTAACAGGTCGCGGCAAAATGTTGTGGCTGGGGGTTTGAAAAGCGTTACATTCAGAGTAAATGTCCATTTACGCCAGATGAACTATGTGCAAGAATGTACGATGAATTTTTTAAATCACAAAGCATTTGACTCTCCTTTAAAAATCAACTCATTGAGCACGACCATTTAGAAGAATTTTGAGTCCAGAAGATCAGACATTTACATCGTTATTAAAAATTTACTGGTACATTTGTGTGATGTATCGTAAAGTGTAACATGCACAAAAAAGATCAACATATATGTGGAAGCTTAGCTTCTCTTCCAGCTTATTAATCTTCTTATGTGAATGCTACATATATTAATGTAAATCATTAACTTTCCTTACTTGTGTGTTTGCGCTACTTAAGAGTGATCTTGCTATTGACTGACTGCTTCACGTTTCTTATGCTGTCATCAGTTTGCGAGATCACGTGACATGAGATGTGTCTGGCTTACAAAATCGCATCGCAATCTCAATTTCAATGCTTCGGAAAGTGACATGCAGTTTTTGCTGGAATTCAGATTTATACATTCGTAATACAAAAATATGCAGCGCACATGTTGCTGCACATCAAAGGTCTTTCAAAACGTGTTTCTCCCCCTGAGTTTCATTTTCTAAAGTGCCGGGAAATTCTACGTCGGTATATAAAACCATAAACATTGAAAGGATTGATGAGTTTTAAAGTGCTGAAGAAAAGTATACTGTCACTTAACACAGGAAAAGTGTATTTTCACCCAGGAGAAAGCGAATTTTTAACGGGGAAATCCGGGAATTTTTTTTCCTTGTCCATGTATACACCCTGTACAATTTATTCACATTGATTGTACACTTTGATCCTTTATCTAATCATTATGGCGATAGCCCTGGATAGAAAATTATCATAACAGGCTGCACTCCATCTTGAAAAGGAAGTGCATCTTGAAAAGGAAGTGTGCAATAATTGAAAAGCGTATCAGAATAGTTTAGGTGTCTTCTTATGTATTAAAGCAAAGTGGTGGAGGAATCCAGACTTGAGCTCCATCTATAATGGCTTTGTAATTGATAGCATGTTAAATCACATTGTTTTACTGTTTAGGTCATTCTCCATATTGTTAGGAATCAGTAACAATCCTATTATCCCCACCCACCCATCTCATTTCAAACGCTTTCTACAGGGTGCAACCAAAATTTTTGATAAACTTCTAAAGCTACAAACAAATGACCTTTATTTGACTTGTAAGTAATTTTCATAGTTCACAATACAATTTTGGCAGTGTTTGTAAAGCTGCTTGAAACTGTCAGCAAAGGTTTCTTTTAGTTATAAATAAATTTCTTATTCACAGCTCCTCTTTTGTAAACATGTGACAAAATTTCTTATACATCTGTCAATGTCTTTCATTGTATGAAAAATGGCAAGTAGTGTATGTGTTCCCCATTTTACTTTGTCACAAGCCTAATTCACTATATGCAACTGGCTTTGGCTGACAAGTTCGGCTCTTGTGTTTTGTGCTATATTGTGTTTCTCAGTATTTGTTTCTCTGTGCATATGAATGCAACTTTTTAACACATGCGATTGAGATAGGAACAACAATTCACCCAACTCTTCAAACTTACCCTTGTATGACTGTGATGAATAGCATCATAGGAAAGAAACTAACTGTAGAATGGAATAACCTCAAATGTAATGTTTCTCAAAGTGCACTATTACAATATCCTGTTCAAAGGCGAAGTATTTTTTAAAATCTAGAATATGTTGCTGATAACAAGCGTATTGATCAAAGATCTGAAATCAGCTATAGCAGGCACAGTCTAAGTCAGGTTGTTTCAGTTTGAGTGCTTGTGTACAGTCAAATTCACTTGTGTGTGCAGAGGTGGGCTAGCAATCATATGCAGTCACTGTATACATTGCAGACAATACCAACTAGTGTGTTGTCATTGACTCAGTAAATACATTTGTAAGATATGTCGAGCAGGAAAACTCATCCTAAGTATTAAACAATGACATTTCATGTTGTATTTGGAGCATGGCATTTCTTTTTACTCACAGGTGACAAAATATTTGGCGTCAGAACTCAGGTTGCCACAAAACGCAAAATGTTCTTCGGTGTTGTTGTTGTTCCCCACTCTCCCCCAATAGGAATGTTAACTCAGATATATACTTAACGTCTACCACATTTCTGTGCAGCATAGTGCACTTTGTCATGTGTCTCTTGGTACCATACTAACAAATTTATCTGCAGTCCTTGAACAAAGTCCAGTATTTTAAATCAGTCACTTCTAGTTGCAGACTGATACAACTGAAAATGGAAGTAGTAGATAATTCCAATTAATTTCCTAGTCCTGAAACCTCATCTTAAAACTGTGATGGAAGTTGCACAATTTTTGTGGATGAAGCATGAATAGAGTTGGAAAATTACCCAAGAATACCTTAGACTATCATAAGTAAGCTTAGTAGACTACTGTAATTTTCCTAGTAGCCTTGGTCAGTACATTAGGTGTGTTACGTACCTCTCGGACTTTAACCTCATTTTGATCACTTCGTTTGCATGTGCAATCAGTGTCTTATTATACTCCTGTAGAAACTGGAAGCAGTAAATCAACTAGGATATATATATAGCACAAACTACCCAAAAAAAGGGGGGGGGGGGGGGTAGGGGGCATAGGAAACATCGCTTCAGTACTTCGGCAAGCTGACATAAAACATGTTTCTGTTAGTCATAAACAACTATCACACTTATCAATAGTAACAGGATAGTCTTGCCTTTGATCATGAAGAACATTCGGTTGAATGCAGAATAACAATTATGTAGATTTTTTGTGTTTGTGCAAGTAAACTGTACTTGCATCAAAAGCAATTGCTTTGGTTACATAAAAACGCAGAAGTTTCACGATGAACTAATTTTTATCTCTACTACTATTGAAAGATAAGTTGTAGTTTAATGTTGATACCAAAAATCTCGAAGAGTTTTTGCCCGGTGTACTTCAGATTTTTTTGCACAATACTCTAAACCCATTGCTTTAGCAAATAGAACTGTTTGGCCATGTCAGTTTACAATTACATGTTGCAGTCAAAAAATTCTTTTAATTCATAGAAGGGGTTGGCAAAAAGCCATTTATTTAATGTTTTCCTAAATTCACACTCTGGAAGGTCTTGTAGCCTCTGCAGAAGCTTATTAAATAGTTTGTGGCCCACTAGCACATAGCTGTTGACTGACTCTGATAATCTATGGTATGACATATGTATGGAGTTATTATTTCTTATTTTGTGCCTGTGATTATTATTTCTACAATCAAACAATGGAAAATCCAGGATGGAATGTAACAATATTAGAGAAGCGGAGATGCTGAGTTAAGATAAGCACAACGAACATAGCTGACAAACCCTGTCTTGCAGACCTACACTTACCTCACCCTCCAAAACTCCCTCCCACTACCACACAGAATCCAAAACCTAAACAGACCCACAACACAGTCATGGACCTTTCCTCCAGAAGTCTTGGTCCCACAGAAATATCAGACCTTTCCAAAGGCCTCATCTTTTGCTGCACTCCCAAATTCAGTCATACAGGACTTGTTAAAGACCTTCTCTCCTTCTCCTGGTCCCTACAGTGGAAACACTTTTTCACCACCAACCCGACTAGTCAGACTCAACCAAAGACCAATACTGAACCTTGCCTAACTCAGTTCACTCCTCTATCCAACCGTGATCCACCCCCACTCTCCACTAACCACCCCGTGTTAACTTTCCAGAATTTCTTAACCTTGAACCTTGCCTCACCATCATTTCCCAAATCCCTCAACATGCAAACTAACCTTACATCCTCAGAAAGAACCGCAGTCCACCATCTGAAAACTGATCCTGATCTGCGGGCAAAGGCTCCACCACCATTGTTTTGAACTGCAAGGATTACCTTGCAAAAGAACTCCGTCAGCTGTTGGATACTTCCACATACAAACATTGCCACAGTGACCCCATTCCAGTAATCCAGCAGGAACTCCAGTCACTACTCAAATCCTTAGGCCCATCCTAGAACCTCTCCCAGGAGTCCATCTCTCTACTTTCCTCTGCCACTACCCGAACTCCTACGTTCCACATGCTTCCTAAAATCTATAAACCCAACCACCCACGACGCCCCATTGTGGCCGGTTACTGTGCCCCCACTGAGAGAAGCTCTGCTCTCATAGACCAACACCTTCAGCCTATTACCCAGAATCTACCATCCTATATAAAAGATACCAACCATTTCCTTCACTGACTCTCCACAGTTCCTGTCCGTTTACCACACGGTCCCTGCTTGTCACTTTTGATGCCACCTCTCTGTACTCTTAACATTCCTAATGCCCATGGCCTTACTGCTATTGAGCACTACCTTTCCAAATGCCCTATGGTTTCCAAACCAACAACCTCCTTTCTAGTTGCCATGACCAACTGTATTTACTTCTCCTTTGAAGGCATTACCTACAACCAAATCTGAGGTACGGCTATGGGCACCCGCATGGCACCATCCTATGCCAACCTATTATGGGCCATCTAGAGGAATTCTTCTTATAAACCCAGAATCCTAAACCCCACACCTGGTTCAGATTCATTGATGACATCTATGCTATCTGGATCGAAGGTGAGGACACCCTATCCACATTCCTCCAGAACCTCATCTACTTCTCCCCCATTTGCTTCACCTGATCCTACTCAACCCAACAAGCCCCTTCCTAGTTGTTGACATCCACCTTTGAGATGGCTACATCAGTACCTCTGTCCATATCAAACCTATTAACCAGCAGCAATACCTCCACTTCAACAGCTGCCACCCATTCCATGCGAAGAAGTCCCTTCTGTACAGCCTAGCCACCCATGGTCGTTGTATCTGCAGTGATGAGCAGTCACTCTTGGAATATACCGAGGGTCTCACTGAAGCTTTCTCTGCTCATAATTATCCTTCCAACCTTGTACAAAAACAAATCTGCCATGCCCTATCTTTCCAATCTCGCACCACCTCCCACAGTCTGGCCACAGAGGAACATTCCCCTCGTAACTCAGTACCATCCAGGACTGGAGCAACTGAATTATATTCTCTGCCAGGGTTTCGATTCCGCTCGTCGTGCCCTGAAATGAGAAATGTCCTGCCCATTATCCTCCCCACCCCTCCTACAGTGGTATTCCGCTGTCCACCAAACCTGTACAATATACTCATCCATCCTTACACAACCCCTGCTCCCAATCGCTTACCTCGTGGTTCATACCCCTGTAATAGACCTAGATGCAAGACCTGTCCCATACATCCTCCTACCACCACCTATTCAGTCTGGCCACTAACATCACCTATCCCATCAAAGGCAGGGCTACCTGTGAAACCAGTCATGTGATTTACAAGCTAAGCTGCAACCACTGTGCTGCATTCTATGTAGGCATGACAACCAACAAGCTATCTGTCCACACGAATGGCCACCAACAAACCATGGCCAAGAAACAAGTGGACCACCCTGTTGTTGAACATGCTGCCAAACATGATATCCCTCATTTCGATGACTGTTTCACAGCCTGTGCCATATGGATCCTTCCCACCAACACCAGCTTTTCTGAATTGCGCAGTTGGAACTTTCCCTGCAATACATCCTATGTTCCTGTAACTCTTATGACCTCGACCATCGTTAGTCAGTGTCCTCACCTATCCAGCCCCCCTCCCTGTTCCTAATCCAGCATTACACACCCGTCATTTCACTGCCACACACAGTCTTTTTATTACTTTTCTTCCCCCCCCCCTTCCCCCCCCCCCCCCCAATCTTCTCTCCTGCCTTCCGTCTAAATTGCAGCACTTCACTGTCCACCACCCCCACCATACTATCCCTCCCACTCCCCACCCTGGCCTCCTTTTTACCCCCACCTAGTTGCCACTCCCATCATGCACTGGTACTGCTGCTCGCAGTGTGGTTTCAGTTGCACGAGACTGCAGACGTGTGTGTGTGTGTGTGTGTGTGTGTGTGTGTGTGTTGTTGACAAAGGCCTTGATGGCCAAAAGCTATCTTTTTGTTGTGCCTATCGCGACTCAGCATCTACGCTAGATGGTGAGTAGCAACTTTCCTTCTCTAATAATATTATTTCTATGTTTGTATAGGTTAACACTTGGTATATTATTTTACTTCAGAGAACAAAGTCTTACAATGTGCTTTATGCTGAGAACATGTAATGACATAGATTCGATTAGATTAGATTCAGTTTTCGTTCCATAGACCCAAAAAATGAGAAATGAGACAGTTCTCGTGGGTGTGGAACACCTAAGAAGTATAACAAAAAAACGTAAAACATTTGAATATTATACTTACCACCCTGATCATTTGTCAGGAGATCGTCAAAATAGGTGAATACAATACAGTAAACTTGAACAGCTAATATTTACAGAATTAATATGCTGTCAGAGTGAAACATTGTTATACACTATTAATAAATTTGTCATATACAAAGTACCCAATCTTGACTGTTGTGACCAAGTGCTGTCAGAAGTGAAATCTAACAGACATTTTTACTTAAGCTGGCCTAACAGTCTCTGTTAAGATAGTCATCCATAGATTAGAAGGAGTTGCCTATCAAAAAGTATTTGAGACTCTGGTTAAACCGTGCTTTATCTGAAACCAAGTTTTTAATTATTGCTGGCAATTTATTGAAAATGTGTGTTTCTGAATATTGGACCCCTTTTTTGACCAAGGTAAGTGATTTTAGGTCTTTATGTAGATTGTTCTTATTCCTAGTATTGATACTATGTATTGAGCTATTGTTTGGAAATAGTGATATATTACTTGCAACAAATTTCGTTAAGAAATAAATGTACTGAGAAGCTGTGGTTAGAATACAGAATTCCTTCAACAGGTTTCTACGTTATGTTCTTGAATTTACACCATAAATGATTCTTATTATACGCTTTTGCTCGCTAAAAACTTTCACTCAGGTTGATGAGTTACCCCAGAATATGATCCTGTATGACATAATAGAATGAAAGTAAGCAAAGTGTGACACTGACTGATTTCTTCTGCAGAAGTAATATGTTTTCAACACGGCTTGAGCTACCCCAGAATATACGTCCATGTGACATGGTACTTTGAAAAAGTTTCAAAAAGTTTGGAGTAGGTATTAAAATCCATGGAGAATAAATAAAAACTTTGAGGTTTGCCGATGACATTGTAATTCTGTCAGAGACAGCAAAGGACTTGGAAGAGCAGTTGAACGGAATGGACAGTGTCTTGAAAGGAGGGTATAAGATGAACATCAACAAAAGCAAAAGTATAATTAAGTCGGGTAATGCTGAGGGAATTAGATTAGGGATTGAGACACTTAAAGTAGTAAAGGAGTTTTGCTATTTGGGGAGCAAAATAACTGATGATGGTCAAAGTAGAGAGGATATAAAATGTAGACTGGCAATGGCAGGGCAAGCGTTTCTGAAGAAGAGAAATTTGTTAACATCGAGTATTGATTTAAGTGTCAGGAAGTCGTTTCTGAAAGTATTTGTATGGAGTGTAGCCATGTATGGAAGTGAAACAAGGACGATAAATAGTTTAGACAAGAAGAGAATAGAATCTTTCGAAATGTGGTGCTACAGAAGAATGCTGGAGATAAGTAGATCACATAACTAATGAGGAGGTATTGAATAGGATTGGGGAGAAGAGAAGTTTGTGGCACAACTTGACTAGAAGAAGGGATCGGTTGGTAGGACATGTTCTGAGGCATCAAGGGATCACCAATTTAGTGCTGGAGGGCAGTGTGGAGGGTAAAAATCGTAGAGGGAGACCAAGAGATGAATACACTAAGCAGATTCAGAAGTATGTAGGCTGCAGTAGGTACTGGGAGATGAAGATGCTTGCACAGGATAGAGTAGCATGGAGAGCTGCATCAAACCAGTGTCTGCACTGAAGACCACAACAACAACAACAACAATAGGCCTAACCTCAGAGAAAGTGAGAGTATTATTGTAGGCTGTCCCATAATAAGTTTTTTCCTAAGAGTTCTGATTGACTTGTATCAGGTTTACTGATGCCATTGCTTACTTCCTCGATAGATTTAATAAAATAACCATTAAACTTTTATGGAGAGAGATTGATTTTGACCTTATGTGATACTTTGGCAACACTATTTATGAGTTTCAAAGCAGCTCTGCATTTATTGTTAGAATAGTCAATGTACTGGGCATTGTGCAACTTTTTTGCTTCAATAACTACTTTTTTACGATCATTTCTCCATCTTACATACAGAGATTTTGTATTTTCAGATTTAGTATTAGTGATGTATCTAACAGCATCGTTACAAGATCTTTCATATCAGACAGCGTTTTAGTGTACCAAGAATTTTTCTTTTTTGACACATTCTTTTTAGAACCTGTATCTGTTACTTTACATTTCCTGATGGGGATACAATCATTAAATATTTGCAGACATAAGGTAAAGAAACATTCAAAATTTATCTTAGCTGACTCATTATTTGATAGACAGAGATTACCATCATTTCTCTGGCAGAACCAATCTTCTGCAAGGGTTTTCCTGAACTTGTCATATAGGGTAATTAAAAAAAATGTTTACAAAGTGACGTGGGACATCTAGCATTCAACAAGGGTCAGTAATCACACAGGATCCAGGGGTCTCACAGACCAGCCAGGAATACTAAATGCTGTTGCAGTTATTTAGTTACATGCTACAAATGGATGCCTACTACAGGAGATGCTCAAAGTTTCTCCAGATGCATCGAGACATGCCTGACTTTGCATGGAACGGCACATCTTACTACCTGGTATATCTCGAAGACATCCTGCTGCTGCAACAATCCTTGCCCGCTATGTCCTCTGGCAATGTAATGGGTATTTCATACACAAGACC